>NC_073241.2:37933939-38236969 GCF_029281585.2 Gorilla gorilla gorilla | reverse complement strand
GGGCCCGGTGGCTCACGCCTGTAATCCTAGCACTTTGGGAGGCCGAGGTGGGTGGATCAGTTGAGGTCAGGAGTTCGAGATCAGCCTGACCAACATGGAGAAACCCCGTCTCTATTAAAAATACAAAAAAAATTAGCCGCATGCCTGTAATCCCAGCTATTCGGGAGGCTGAGGCAGGAGAATTGCTTGAACCCGGGAGACAGAGGTTGCAGTGAGCCAAGATCGCACCACTGCACTCCAGCCTGCTGACAGAATGAGGCTCCATCTCAAAAAAAAAATATATATATATATATATATTTGTGTGTATGTGTGCGTTTAAGACCTAAGATATGGTAAATATAGGACAAAGCGTAATAAAATACAAAAATCATAGTAATTGTGGATAACTAGTCAGAAATAATCATAAGATAGTATTAAGTAGGGGTTGTCATAAGTTTTTTCCCCCTTATCTGGAGCAAAATCAAACAGTAGAAAGCATTTTGCTTTTAGGTGGCAACATTCAGACCTCCTTTATACTCTGTTATATACACTGTTCTTTTTTTTTTTTTTGAGACAGCCAGTCTCAGTTGCCCAGGCTAGAGTGCAGTGGCACGATCTTGGCTCACTGCAACCTCCACCTCCCAGGTTCAAGCAATTCTTGTGCTTTAGCCTCTCCAGTAGCTGGTATTACAAATGTGTGCCACCACGCCTGCCTAATTTTTTTTTTTTTTTTTTGTACTTTTAGTAGTGACGGGGTTTCCCTATGTTGGCCAGGCTGGTCTCGAACTCCTGGCCTCAAATGATCTACCTGCTTTGGCCTCCTAAAGTGCTGGGATTACAGCCATGAGCCACTGCACCCAGCCTATACTCTGTTCTTGATTTCATGTGGGAAAATGTATGTTGGCAAGAATGAGAAGGAATTAATTCAGGGTGGCCAGAAGAGGAAGGTGCTGGATTCAGAGCAAGCTTTTCACAAACTGGAAAACTATGGAAGAAACCCCTGCCTTCACACAATCACCAGACAAGCTTGGGTGTAAGTCTGGCCCCACCATTTAATGGCTCCATGGCCTGAGCAGCTCATGTCGCTTCTCCAAGCTTGGATTTCTCATCTGTTGCACAGGGGCAGTGGCACGTAGGCTGGGAAGTGCTCGCACAGGCCTGTCAGGAAGAGTGAGGACCTGGTCACTGTCAGCAAGTGAAAAATTGCTGTTGCTTGCACACAAATTAACTTCCCTTTGTGAAATACCCCAGGGCACTTGGTTGGAAGATCTCTGTGCTTCCTACACCAGCCCTGGCATGGGGAGTACCTGCCTGTCTAGGCTGGCACTGGCGGACTTTCCTCCACCCACCCGCCCTGTGCTCATCTCTGCCCTCAGGTGTGGGGAGACTGGGTGAGGCCTTTAAGAGTAGGTGCTTATCTCCCAATGGAAATTGATTGCTCAGCTTCCTAGTTCCTGGGGAGAAATCTTCAGTGTCTTCCTTCATCTCTTCCCAGGGTCATTAACACTGGTGCCAGCAAGTGCCCTGTGTGTTAGGATTTCACTGTCCTGATTTTACCGCTCAGAGAAAATCACTCTTAGAGTGTACCTCCAGGGTGAGCCTGCCTGTTAGGGACTTGGAAATAGTACAGGATCCCTCATAGCCCAGTAGGGTTGAGGGGGCGTATGTATAATTGATTCAGCTTTCCCAGAGGGCAATTTGGAAAATTATATCAAAACCTAAAATATGCACACCCTTTAATTCAGAAATCCCACTTGTGTTCATCTATCTCGAAAAAAATCAGTATGACTGTATAAACCTCTATAGAAAAGATGTTTATGAAGCATTGTTTACAATAAAAATGAAAATTGTTCATCTTCAGGGGAATGGTGACATAAATTGCAGTTATTGCACCAGATGGAATAGAGTGCGGCTGTTAAGAGTAAGATACTGATGGCAAAAGATGTATATGAGATGTTTTTATATTGAAAGAGCGAGCAACAGAATAAGCTATAAAATCATTTTTAAAAAGCACTGTGCGAGATGGGTTGATCACCTGAGATCAGCAGTTTGAGACCAGCCTGACCAATATGGTGAAACTCTGTCTCTACTAAAAATACAAAAATTAGCTGGGCATGGTGGTGCGCACCTGTAATCCCAGCTACTTGGGAGGCTGAGACAAGAGAACTGCGTGAACCTGGGAGGCAGAGGTTGCAGTGAGCTGAGATCGCACCATTGCACTGCAGGCTGAGTGACAGAGCAAGACTCCATCTCAAAAAAAAAAAAAAAACAAAAGCATTGTATGCACGTGTATGACTTGAAGTTGTTAGATGAGTACATTAGAAATAGGGTGGGATTAGACAAGATGTCACTGCCACTTCACTTTCTTGTCCCCCATGGCCTCCTCTGGGACAATTCATTCTTCCTTGATTTTCCTGGCCAAAGTATCATGCAAGCCATCCCATTTTTTTCTTTTCTCCTTCCCTTCTTTCCTTTTCCTCCTTTCCTTTTCTCCCCCTCCCTCCTCCCTCCCTGCCCTTCCTCCCTCTTTCTTTCACTTTGTTTTTTAGAGTAACGGTTTTAGGTTCACAGCAAAATTGAGCAGAAGGTGCAGAGAGACAGAGTTCCTATACACCTCCTGTCCCCACACACGTACAGCCTCCCCATCCATCAGCATCGCGTGCATTTGTTAAGATGAGACACATTATTATCACCCAAGGTTCATAGTTTTCATTAGGCTTCACTGTTGGTGTTGTAAGGCATCCACCATTACAGTATCATATAGAATATTTTCGCTGCCCTAAAAACCCCCCATGCTCCGCCTATTCTTCCCTCCCCTGAGCCTCTGGCAACCACTGATATTTTTACTGTCTCCATAGTTTTGCCTTTTCCAGAATGTCATGGAGTTGGAATCATACGGTGTGTAGCTTTTGAGATTGGCTTCTTTCACCCAGCAATATGCATTTAAGGTTCATCCGTATCTTCTCATGCTTTCTCATTTCCTTTAAGTGCTGGATAATATTCCATTGTCTGGATGTACCACAGTTTATTTATTCACCTACTAAAGGACATCTTGGTTGCTTCTAAGTGTTGGCAGTTATGAATAAATCTGCTCTTAACACTGGTGTGAAAGTTTTATGTGAAAACAAGTTTTCAACTCCTTGGGTGAACACCAAGGGGCACGATTGCTGGATGGTATGGTAAGAGTATGTTTAGATTTGTAGGAAACTGCCAAGCTATCCTCCAAAGCAGATGCACCATTTTGCATTTCCACCAGCCATGCATGCGCGTTCCTGTTGCTCCACATCCTGGCTGGCACTTGTTGTAGTTAGTGTTGTTTCTCCATTCTAACAGATGTGTAGAGGTGTCTCGTTATTGTTGTTTTGAGACGGAGGCTCACTCTGTCACCCAGGCTAAAGTGCAGTGGTGTGATCTTGGCTAACCGCAACGTCTGTCTCCCAGGTTCAAGCGATTCTCCTGCCTCAGCCTCTTGAGTAGCTGGGATTACAGGCACGCGCTGCCACACGCGGCTAATTTTTGTATTTTTAATAGAGACGGGGTTTCACCATGTTGGCCAGGCTGGTCTCAAACTCCTGATCCTCCTGCCTCAGCCTCCCAAAGTGCTGGGATTACAGGCGTAAGCCGTGCTCCTGGCTTTGTCTCGTTGTTAATCTGCATTTCCCTGAGGACATATGATGTGGAGCATCTTTCTATATGCTTATTTGCCATCTGTATCTCTTCTTGTGAGTCCAATTTCTATTTTTTAATTTTAATTTAACACGCATTCCCCAGATTACCATATTATTATATTTCAAAAGAGCATTTTTTTTTTTTTTTTTGAGATGGAGTTTTGCTCTTCTTGCCCAGGCTGGAATGCAATGGTGTGATCTTGGCTCACTGCAACCTCCGCCTCCCGGGTTCAAGCGATTCTCCTGCCTCAGCCTCCTGCTAGCTTGGATTACAGGCATGCACCACCATGCCTGGCTAATTTTGCATTTTTAATAGAGATGGGGTTTCTCCATGTTGGTCAGGCTGGTCTTGAACTCCCAGCCTCAGGTGATCTGCCCGCCTCGGCCTCCCAAAATGTTGGGATTACAGGCGTGAGCCATTGCGCCCGACCAAAAGAGCATTTCTAACTAAAATATTCGTAATTCAGAATTAGTTTACCCCCAAAATCAGTATTGTATATAGTATTTAGATTCTTAGATTAGCCAACAAAATTCTGCCTCAAACATTTCTCCCATAAATTAAAATACTAGTAGTTTAATGAACCAAATCGAAACAAAGACTCTAATCCTACCTTCTTGAGTGCTGGCATTTGAGGGAAAGCACTCATTCATTCAGTAACTGTTTATCGAGTGCCCACTCAGCCTGGGTCTGCTGATGTCTTTTTCTTTAATGGAAGCCTTCCCCACCCCCACCCCGGAAAAAATACCATCTGTTTGTGGCCAGGTGAGGGTGGGGTTTGGAGGGTAAGGAATGGAAGGGTTGCTGGAGCCTGTCTGCAGATCCTGTGTGGATTAGGGAGCACCTGGAACAGCCGCCTTTTGTCCCAGCTGTGGGTGGCAGCTGCAGGGCTCAGGTGGTATCTGTGGAGGGCCTGCTGCCCAGTCCCAGGGCAGGAGTGCCTCATAGCTCAGCTTCAGTGCTGGGCATGGCCGGCGGTGAATGATCTGGACCTCCTGAGGGCAGGCAGGTTGCTTTGGTGTGGAGCCAGGTGTTTTGCAGAAAGTCCCTTAAGGTGTAAAATGAGAGTTTCCATGGAAGAAAAGGGACACTTGGACCTGGATTCTGGCTGAGAGATTTCCTGGGTGAGCGGAGAATTTGAAAGTGGTGACACAGAACTGGGTCCATTGAGTGCAGTAATGTGATAGGATTTGTTTCCCCGACTTTGGGAGTGGCTTTATTTTGTCATGGAGCACACCTGGTTTGGCACTGTCCTGCCCGGGCAGTGAGGCCTGACGGGACATGACCGAAGTTTGGCTGTGTTTGGGTGTGTGGCACAACAAGGACAAACTGCTCTGATCCCCAGCAGTGAGTCAGGGACAAGAGCAGAATCCCGGTCACGTCCTGCCCTGAGCCAGGCTTGCTGGCCCTGGCAGCCTTGCCTGCTGTTACATAAACGGCAGGCCATGAATTCCAGGTGTCGGCACCCCCCTGCGTCCAGAGGGCTCACTCCTGCAGCTTCCCTTTCCAAAGTAGCATTATTTAAAAGTTGCTTTCTCCAAGAAAATGGTATTTCTATCGTTGCGATTGCAGCAGTTAGACGATTAATGAAGCATTTTTTCCCTCCAAACATTGAGTGTTCCCAGTTTGGAGTCATTTTGCTTTTCTTTTTGGTTGAATGATGGTGATTTTTTTTTTTTTTTTTTTTTTTTTTTTTTTTTTAAGAAACAGGGACTTGCTCTGTCCTCCAGGCTGGAATGTGGTGGCGCAATCATGGCTGACAGCAGCCTTGAACCCCTGGGCTCAACCAATCCTCCCACCTCAGCCTCCTGAGTAGCTGCAACTACAGGCCTGTGCCACGATGCCCAGCTACTTTTAATTTTTTTTTTTTTTTGCAGAGATGGAGTCTCACCATCTTGCCCAGGCTGGTCTGGAACTCATGGCCTCAGGTGATCCTTGTTCCCTAGCCTCCCAAAGTGCTGGCATTACAGGCATGATCCACTGTGCCTGGTCCATCCTTAGTTTTCAACATAGCTATCAGAAAAGCATTCAGCATGAACCAGTCGAAAGATGATCATTACTCTGAGAAAGAAAGGCTCACGTTGGAAGCCTGTACTCCTTAGTTAGAACCAAGACTTGATTTTTCTGGTGACAGGAAATTCTTTTTATTGCAGATCTCTCAAAGGCATTGGTTCTGACAGAAATTGGCCCCAAGCGTGACCCTGCAACCCTGAAGCTGTTCCTGAGTAACATGGAGCGGCTGCTGCATGCCAAGGCGCATGGGTAGGAGGTTCAGTTCGGGGAACACCCTGCAGCCAGAGGAGGAAGAACGGAACACGGGCTTCCTAAAACTCCCCTGGGATTTGAGGAGGAAGCCTGGCGTGGAAAGAGTGGGAGGGGCACATGAACATCAGACTCCGGGAAGCCCTCTGAGGGGCCTGCCTGCAGTAGATACTCCTATAGCCAGGCCTCTGGAGATGCGTGGGCACCTGTGTCGCTTCTGATCAGAATCCATGGAACTGACCTCATGCTGCTCAACCAGCGAATGGTGCAAATACTTACAGTCCTTCCCAAGGGGGCCTGGCGTCAGACAGGCTTATCAAAGCCCAGTGAATCCTCTTTGTCTCTTGCCTTCCCAGTAGGGCTGTGCTGTGAGCCCTAGCCATGTGAGACCACTGACACTTAATGTCACGTTCAGTAGAGGAGGATTCAGTTCTCTGGTTGCTGCATCTCAGGTGCTCAGTAGCTAGGTCAGCTGGGAGCTGTCATGGCACAAAGCATTTGCGTCTGGCAGAGGCCTGTTGGTTGGTGGCTCCAGACCCTATATTCAGCCTCCAGAGCTTTGGCAGAAGTGCTGTGCTTCATTTTTCACTAGGGAACATGCCCACCCGGGGTACCTGGCTGAAGTCGGCTTGCACACCACAGAAAAGGCTCCACTCCCGCCTGCATCTGTCCTCCCTTCCGTCTCCCCAGGGTCCGAGTGATTGGAAGCTCCACATTGGCACTCTGCCACCTGGCCTCAGGGGCCGCGGATGCCTATTACCAGTTTGGCCTGCACTGCTGGGATCTGGCGGCTGCCACGGTCATCATCAGAGAAGCAGGCGGCATCGTGATAGACACTTCGGGTGAGCTCTCCTGTCCCTGAAATGCAGCGGCAGAAACTAGACTGAGAGACACTGTAGGTGGGGCACTTCCTGAAGTCCTCACCAGCTGAATTTCCCACCTTCCCCAGAGTTTCTGTTTTTTTTTTTTTTGAGACGGGGTCTTGGTGTCACACAGGATGGAGTGCAGTGGTACAATCTCGGCTCACTGCAACCATCCTACTCACGGGTTCAAGCAATTCTCCTGCCTCAGCCTCCTGAGTAGCTGTGATTACAGGTGTGTGCTACCATGGCAGGCTAATTTTTGTATTTTTACTAGAAGCGGAGTTTCACCATGTTGGCCAGGCTGGTCTCAAACTCCTGACCTTATGGTCTTGACCTCCCAAAGTGCTGAGATCACAGGCGTGAGCCACCGTGCCCGTCCACAGTTTGTGTTATTGAGAGCATGCAAGGGTGCTATGATGGCAGTGGCCTGCACCAGCCTGGCCTCCTTCCTGCCATCCCTTGCCACCATAGGATCAGGATATCTTCACCAGATGGCAGCAGCACTGCCACTTCCCATTTACACACCACTGACAGTTTTCTTTTTTTTTTTTTTTTTTTGAGACAGAGTCTCGCTCTGTTGCCCTGGCTTGAGTGCAGTGGCATGATCTCGGCTTACTGCAACCTTTGCCTCCTGGGTTCAAGCGATTCTCCTGCCTCAGCCTCCCGAGTAGCCGGGATTACAGGCACACGCCACCAGGCCCAGCTAATTTTTGTATTTTTAGTACAGGTGGGGTTTCACCGTGTTGGTCAGGCTGGTCTCGAACTCCTGACCTCAAGTGATCCACCCAAAGTGCTGGGATTACAGGCCTAAGCCACTGCACCCAGCCCAATGACAGTTTTCTAAGGGTTCCCACAGGAATCCAATGAGATGAACAGAGCAGGTGTTGTGCTCCCCACATTTCTGAGGTTAGTTGCTTCTGCAAGGCCCCCTAGCTTGGTGTTGGGTCAGCACCAGCACAGAACATGAGCGTCTGGTTGGGTTTTGGAGGATGATTCTGGAAGGTGGCTGTTCCTTCTGCTTCAGGGTCACTTGAGGCCCAGTGACTGAGCTCCTGGGGGTATATATGGGCCCCTAACTCTGTGCTGTCTGCTACATCCACCTAGTTTCAGGCAGACCTTTGCATCTAATGTTCATTCAGGAGTAACAATCAGAAGCCAGGTGAATCCAACAGATCTCATTCTCACCGAGCTTTTAGCAGAAACACTGTAGCTCACTTTTATCTATTGGGCATGGACGGCGGATCTTTTGTAATTTGATTTCTACTTGTTTCCTATTTCTCCTTTGGAAAGGCTTGACTAAGATATCAGCAAGGTATAAAAATGAAGAGGTATCAGCCATTGGCAGCAGGACTGGGCAGGCCCATTCCACTTTTTTTTTTTTTTTTTTTTTTAAGATGGAGTCTTACTCTGTCGCCCAGGCTAGAGTGCAGTGGCGCGATCTTGGCTCACTGCAACCTCCGCCTCCCAGGTTCAAGTGATTCTCTTGCCTCAGCCTCCCGACTAGCTGGGACTACAGGCGCATGCCACCACACCTGGCTAATTTTTTGTATTTTTATTAGCGACAGGGTTTCACGGTGTCAGCCAGGATGCTCTTGATCTCCTGACCTCGTGATCCGCCTGCCTCGGTCTCCCAAAGTGCTGGAATTACAGGCATGAGCCACTATGCCCGACCCCATTCCACATTTTTTTTTTTTTTTTTGGACACGGAGTTTCACTCTTGTCACCCAGGCTGGAGTGCAATGGCATGATCTCGGCTCACTGCAACCTCCGCCTTCCAGGTTCAAGCAATTCTCCTGCCTTGGCCTCCCGAATAGCTGGGACTACAGGCACTCACCACCATGCCCAGCTAATTTTGTATTTTTAGTAGAGATGGGGTTTTGCCATGTTGGTCAGGCTGGTCTCGAACTCCTGACCTCAGGTGATCCACCCACCTCGGCCTCCCAAAGTGCTGGGATTACAGGCCTGAGCCACCATGCCCGGCCTCCATTCCATATTTTAAAGCCGCCATCACTCTGATTTTACCACTAGAGCACCTGAAGGCTCACGTATGTGCAAGCAGGTCTCCAGCCCATGCATCCAGAGCTGTTTCATATCCCTCAGGAAGATGCAAGGCTTTATCATCTTGCCCGAGCTTCTTCGAGTGTGGGTCCCACAGCAGCGGTGCACCCCCAGGCAGGTTGCCTCAGCCCCACCCAGACCTGTTGAGGCAGAGCCTTGGTTTCACAAGCCCCTGGCTGACCCCTGTGCACAGTCATGCTTGAGAAGGGCAGCTCCCCTGTTCGGGTCTAGCCCATTGCTTGCATTTCTTAGGACTTTTATGTTCTCCATCTCTTAAGGCAGTGGCAGCTTCAGAGCTGCACTCTGTTCTGTGCAGCCCTTGACTGCATTCACACTGGGGTGGGGCGGGAGAGGCTCCATCCCTCTATTCTTTGCCAGATTCACTCCTAGACCACCTGTTTAATACGAGTGTTGGGGCTTGGGCACGGTTCCATGTGCCATTTCCTGTGCTGTGTGCATGTGGGATAAGTTGTTACACAACATTGTTCAGCCCTCTCTGGTAACCCGGATGCCTGGCTCTCTCTGTCTGTCTCCAGGTGGACCCCTCGACCTCATGGCTTGCAGAGTGGTTGCGGCCAGCACCCGGGAGATGGCGATGCTCATAGCTCAGGCCTTACAGACGATTAACTATGGGCGGGATGATGAGAAGTGACTGCGGCTGAGGCAAAGCTGCTCCCAAGGCCTCCCTGGGCTGCTGTGGGCTCCTGGGGAGGTGGCCCTCGTGGCCCACGCTCCATGCCAGTGGCTCACGCTCCGCTCCTGGCTACCCCAGAGGGAGTTGTCACGCTACAGTGAGTGGCTGGCCTTTTAAATCCACGTCTCTCTCACCAGGATTTGGTGTTTAGCTGTTTCTCTCTTTAATCTCACGTAGCCTTTTTCAGGTTAGTACGTGTTCTTCTGTCAGGGCCAAAACTCAAATCTCCTGTGAAATACGTATTGATAATCCAATCTTGATTTTTCCCCCCAGAATATAAATCTCAGGTAATAAGGCTTTAGAACTGCTGATAAAGCGGATCGTTCTCAGGCCCTCCCCCCGGAGTACTTCAGAATGCAATAAATCAAAATAATGGCCCTGTGTGTATCTGTTTCCTCTTTAAGCATGTCGCCTGATTCCCAAACAACTCTGTGGCTCTCATCCACTGCTGTGGATCTATGCTCTCAGGAAGCTTTGCGAATGAAACCCAAAGCCCATGCGAATGAAACCCAAAGTCCATGCGAATGAAACCCAAAGTCCAGTGTGTGCCAGCTGCTGCCTCTGATGAATACCCTAAAGGCGACCCCAGTAATATCATGTGAGTGTTCAGAAGCCAAGACATGGGACAGACAGAAGGAAACTAATCTCTGAAAGCTGTTGTTTCTGTGATCAGCTTTTTTGTTTTTGTTTGAGTTGGGGTCTTGCTCTGTCTCCCAGCCTGGAGTGCAGTGGTGTGATCACAGCTCACTGTAGCCTTGACCTCAGGACTCAAGTGATCTTCCTGCCTTAGCCTTCTGAGTTGGGACCACAGGCATGCACTAGCATGCCAGGCTAATTTTTAAAAATTTTTTGGTAGAGATGGGGTCTCACTGTGTTGCCCAGGCTGGTCTCAAACTCCTGGACTCAAGTGATCCTCTCAGCTTTCCAAAGTGCTGGGATTGAATCACCACACCTGGCCAATCTGTGATCAGTTTAAAGAGGAGAAACTGGGCCTTACTTGTTTCTCTTTAGGAGGCGGAATAGTATGTAAGAATAATTCTAATGAGGCTATTAACTGGCTGGCCAGACATCTTTCCTGAAGTTTAAGAATGAGAAAGTCTTGGCCGGGTGCGGTGGCTCATGCCTGTAATTCCAGCACTTTGGGGAGCCGAGGCAGGTGGATCACTTGAGGCCAGGAGTTTGAGACCAGCCTGGACAACATAATGAAACCCTATCTCTACTAAAAATACAAAAATTAGCTGGGTATGGTGGCGCATGCCTGTAATTCCAGCTACTTGTGAGGCTGAGGCCCGAGAATCATTTGAACCCGGGAGGTGGAGGTTGCAGTGAGCTGAGATTGCACCCCTGCACTCCAGCCTGGGCGACAGGAGACTCTGTCTCAAAAAAAAAAAAAGAAGAAGAAAGATTAACTGAATTTAAAAAATAACATATTCCCAGAGGTTCACTGTAGGGTGAGCACTGTGTCCTGCCACGTTTGGAATCGTTTTGTCTTTGAAGAAGTGGAGCCTCTCCTGGGGCTGGCTCGGTGCCCTTGTCTTTCCAGCAACAGCGTTAGTTATAGTCATCTTTGAGACTGGCTTTTCTTTCATCTCTGGAGAGAGCTTGATTCGTCATCTTATTGCTTTGTCTGAACTAATTTTGTTTAGTAGAGCTTTTCAATAAATAGTTTGGATTTTTTAAATGAGTTTAAAATATGCTCATGTCTCTCCAAATTGCTGATTATTCCCTTAGGCCTTCGTTAGCCCATCTTAATTTTCTCAGAATATACTCAGATCTGAGTATTTATACAGATGTGCAAGAAATTTCTTACATTCTCATGGATTTTGAGATGTAGTGCTTATTAGTCATATAATATCTGGAAGTTTTCTTCAACAAAATAACTCTCCCAGCACGTTGAGAGGCTGAGGCAGGATTGAGGCCAGGCATTCCAGATCAGCCTGGGCAGCATAGCAAGACCCCATCTCTAAAAAAAAAAAAAAAAACCCAAAACTAGATGGGTGTGGTGCACAGCTACTTGGAAGGTTGAAATGGGAGGATCCTTTGAGCCCAGGAGTTTGAGGTTACAGTGAGCTATGATTGCACCACTGCATTTCCAGCCTAAGCCACAGAATGAGACCCTGTCTCTATAATAAAAGTTTTTAATTAGCCAGGTGTGGTGGTGTGTGCCTGTAGTCCTAGCTGCTTGGGAGGCTCAGGCAGGAGGATGGCTGGAACCCAGGAGGTTGAGGCTGCAGTGAGCCATTATTGTTCCACTGCACTCCAGCCTGGGTGACAGAGCGAGACCCTGTCTCAACAAACAAAACAAACAAAAAAACAAAAAGAAAGAACTGCCCCCTTCCCCAACCTCAGGAAAGGCCCTCCCAGCCCTTGGGTCAGGACAGCAGGAGGCCCTGAGGGAGCTTGAGCTGACTCCTGGTTCTGCTTCTGCTTCTGCTTCTGCTTCTGCTTCTGCTTCTGCTCTGTCTGGAGTCTCAGGCTGCCTTCAGCAAGTATTCCGCATGAGCGTCATCCCTGCGGCTTCAGGAGAAGCAGAGTGAACCTTGGAGCACAGAGAGGCACCCAAGGTGGGGACCTGCGGGCTTGCCTCATTCATCCCTGGACAAGCCTCCCAGAAACGAAATGGGCTGCTTACCTCTGTGATCCTCAGAGTCAGCAAAACTGCTTGCTATGTCATTTAGACCTCTTACAAAATGATATTCATCTATCGCTGGTGATGACATTCATTCTGATTTCCACTCATAGGCTTCAGGATACTTGCCCTCATTTTTTTTTCCCTTCATTTCAACAGTTTTCACTGAGTGTCTTGTGGACATGAGTCATCAAATGTTTTGCTGCCTTTATGATCCAATCCCAAATAAAAAGTAAAACATTTGTCCTAGTGCATCACTGTCACCACTCAGACCAGGAGTCAGGACGCGGATTGATGTTCAGGTAGCTGTGTGGCCTTGAGAGGGCCATGTCAGCTCTCTGTTGGTGCCGGGTGAAGTCTGTACTGGGGGCCTGGCTGCCTCCCTCACAGGGTTGGGAGCATGTCCCAGGACGACACCTAGGAGAGTACCATGAAACCAGAGAATGACGGAGGCAGTCTCAGTCAGCGTTGAGATTTATTTTGCCAAGATTGAGGATGTGCCTGGGAAAAGGACACAAGCCACTGTAGGATCTGTGGTCTGCACTTTTTTCCAAAAAGGATTTTGGGCACTTCAATATTTAAAGAGGAAAGAAAACAAAAGCGGGTATGGTCTCATCCTTGATTAGAGCTCATTAATCCACATACTGCAGGCAAGGAGGGGGAAGAGGAACAGTGGGTTACATGGGGGAGACGGTATTTTTCGTCTCCTCTCATCCCTCACCGGGAAGATACGCTGTTAATTTACATTGTCTGGGTGAGAGAGGCCACCTGGGAAGACACTGCCTTCTATCTCTAGCCATTCTGTTGAGGAACAAAAGGAAGGTCGGTGTTCCTCCTGACTCGGCTTCCAAGCTTACCTTTTCCCTTGGGCATAGTGAGTTTGGGGGTCTCCAGATTTTACCTTCCATACACATCAACTGTGGTTGGTTTTTTGTTGTTTTTGTTTTTTACAGTTAAATATATTATTAAAGCATGAAAAGATCATGATGTCTCCAATAACCAAATGTTATTCAAGAAAACTAGAAATATTTAGATTACACCACAGCTTAGACAGGCTTTGCCTGATTTATTAAGCCATTTACAATCAGTTCTATCATCCATACCCAAGACTTCAGGGCTGGAAAAATACATCCCATAGCTTTCCTAGTAGGAACCACATTCATCATTGCTTTTTTCCGTGGAGGCAATGTATAAATAGAGCAGCTTTTTGAAAACATAAGCAGAGGCCCAAATCAGTGGCCTAAAACTTGGGTGATCTGGGGAGGCACCAGGCCATCTGAACCAGCGCTTTGTCCCCAGCAGATGTTGGGACATGCAGGGGCTATGCATGTCAGCACAGGGGGCCACTCAGCAGCAGGGTAAACTTGAGGTACTGGCCTAGCCTCTCTGTGCCCCTCTGTAAAATGAATTAAACTGCACTCCTCCCAGGACTGTGTGGATCAAATGAAATAGTGCATGCACGTGACCACACCAAACAGATGGACAAGAAGAGCAGAAAGACTGCAGGAGCCAGGACAGAGGACCCAGAGTCAAAGGCTTCTAACCCCAACTGCTTCTTGCCTCTTTCTCTGCCCTGGACTTCCTTTCCCAGTTTCAGCCCCACAAATTGCTTCCTCTTTCTGTGAGTGAAGGCTTCAGGGTGGAGTGAAGCTAAGTCACTTGTAGAGGCCCCCTGTAGAGGAAGGTGAAGATGAGAAGTCCATATAGATGGCATCAGCGAGTGCCAGGACTGGATGCCCCAAACACCACAAGCCATGTCGCATCCTGGGGGTCGCCTGGGCAGGCCTCTCTACCATTTAGTCACTGCAGTCAGCCACAGCCCACAGCACATCTAAAACAAAAGCACCTGTAATCTCAGCATATTGGGAGGCTGAGGCGAGCAGATCACCTCAGGTCAGGAGTTCAAGACCAGCCTGGCCAACATGGTGAAACCCTGTCTCTACTAAAAATACAAAAACTAGCCAGGCATGGTGTCGTGCACCTGTAATCCCAGCTACTTACATGGCTGAGGTGGGAGACTCGTTTGAACCCAGGAGGCGGGGGTTGCACTGAACCAAGATTGCATCACTGCCCTCCAGCCTGGGTGACAGAGTGAGACCCTGTCTCAGAAAAAAACAAACAACAAAAAAAACACAAAAGTAGTAAGTGTGGGATGGGTGACGCAGATGGAAGATGAAGACATAGGGGACAAAAGCAAGGGGCTATTGCAAAGGATCTGGAACTGCAGCTTCAAAGCCAGGAGTGCAGAGCCGGTTGGGGCAGGGCAACCATCACTAAGCTGGAATGGAGAGGCCAAAATCTGAACCTGAAGTTGGAAGAAGAGGGGAACAACACCGCTGGCCTCTAGGAATGGGAAGATCCTAAGGGGTGACTCCAGTGCCCAAGTTCCTATGCAAGTAGTAGCCACACAACTTCCCAGAGTGTGGCATCTCACAAGGAGCAGAGGTTTCAGTTTGTCACTAGTCACATGTCCCGTCTTACCAGATGCATAGGTAAACAGGAGCCCTGCCCTCCAGGAACCCCCTGGACTCTGCAGGCTCACAGTGCCCGCATGACAGCACCGAGCAGGCCAGCTGGAGATGTGAGGGGGGTGGGGAAAAGGATCTGGAGCAGGATGTTCAGGTGGAGGCAGAGAGAAATGGCTAGGGCTGCAGTGGGATAAACACGTGGTTCTGCATGGCTGCAGGAGGCATCTTGTTGCTTGGAGGGTTGGGGAGGTGATGCTTAAACACATAGGCCAACTCAGGGCCTTGGGCACCATGTGGAGCAGTCCAAACTTTGTGCTGGAAACACGGGGAGGATACTTGTGATACTGCGTGTGTCAGTCCTTCTACTGGAGAGCTGGTTCTAACCATCATCAAGTGAGAGGAGAGGAAGCCCTCAGGTGGCAGCTGTAGCTCTATTCGGTGAGAATGTCATGGTTGTCAGTCATGCTATAGGGTTGCCCTCCATCAGAATGATCTGATATGTCTATGCAGAAAGTAATTTGGAGGGTTTTGACAGTGTCTCCTGTGGGCTTCTCGGACTGAATAATGGAATCTCAGAAGGGAATGTCCCTTAGCAATCACCTATTCCAACCTTCTGACCTCCAGGTCTCAGCAGTCACTAGTTTTGTGGTAGATTGCAGGCATGTCTGGTGCGTCCAACACTAGAAAAGTCACGGCACTGGACAGGGAATCCCCTGCCAACCTTGGGGGAAGGAGCTGGCGTGTAGGGCCATGAGTTGCTCAGGTTGGATGGTGTGCCACCTCATAGCCCTTGCCCAGATCCAGACAGCTGGCAATCCTCCATCTCCTGCCCCTGCCCGAGGATGGCCTCAGTCCTCATACCTGTGCCGGCTGAGAGTGTCACATCCACCATCTGGACCACGTTCCCCAAAAACCATCTCAGTAAGGGTCAGAATGGCCTGCAACTGCTGCCAACTGGAAGTTTCCATGCTGTGAAGTCATTAATTCCCCACCTGTAAGTCTGGAATGCCATCAGGTGGTTCCAAGATCTCCGCCTTTGACAGGGTGGTGGCTCCCAGCCACTCCCATGCATCAGGCCTGCCTGTGCACGGAGGGCCAAGTCTGTTGGGCCCCTTGGCTTGGAGAAGAGTTTCACTGAGATATTAGTAACTGTGAGTCACCACACGCAGCAGTTGTGCAGGTGTCAGGCTAAAAAGAAGCTCAGATAGGACCCAGAACAAATGGGCTCACTTGGGACTAGGCAAGGGATTATAGTTCAGGATGTGTGTGCTACAATGATGGATCAGGGCATATCCAGGGATGTCATGGCAAAGATAAATTTTTATTTTTATTTTTTTTGAGATGGAGTCTCGCTCTGCTCTTGGCTCAATACAACCTCTGCCTTCTGGGTTAAAGTGGGTCTCCTGCCTTGGCCTCCCGAGTAGCTGGGATCGCAGGCACTCGCCACCATACCCGGCTAATTTTTGTATTTTTAGTAGAGATGGGGTTTCGCCACGTTGGTCAGGCTGGTTTCGAACTCCTGACCTCAAGCGATCTGCCTGCCTTGGCCTCCCAAAGTGCTGGGATTACAGGCATGAGCCACTGCACCTAGCCAAAGAGGAATCTTTTAAAGACAAACAGATGTACACATGAGCGGCTTTGAAACAAGGCTCGTAGGTGACAGAAGCTCACTGCAGGAGTTGGCTCTGTTGATTGGGGGAGGCGGCTGTTGCCAGGTCAGTGTTGCATGCTGGTGGCAGATCTGGAATACTGTGGCCTCGAGAAGTCCTTGCACTAAGTCGTGATGCTGGTCTGGGTGCAGGAAAGTCTTGGGATAAGTCCTGTTTCAGGCATGTGGGCGTGAGGGCTTCTTGATGGCCTCCCACCACTCCATTTTGCTGGAGTTTAATGTAAGTGACTCCATTTTGGTACCAGCAGCTTTCTCAAAGGTTTTGGGTTTTTTTTTGCTTTTGGGTTTCAACAACAGGAATTGAATTAAAGCACTTAACATGTATTACTATTAAGATATGTCTCTGTTTTCACATTCTATAGAGTTAGTTTTTTTTTTTTTTTCACTTTGTAAAAGAAGGGAATATATATTTAGGTTTGATATCTCCAGATTTTAGGCCGGGTGAGGTGGCTCACGCTTGTAATCCCAGCACTTTGGGAGGCCAAGGCAGGTGGATCACCTGAGGTCAGGAGTTTGAGACCAGCCTGACCAACATGGTGAAGCCCTGTCTCTACTAAAAATGCAAAAATATTAGCCGGGCATGGTGGCCCACGCGTGTAATACCAACTGCTTGGGAGGCTGAGGCAGGAGAATCGCTTGAACCTGGGAGGCGGAGGTTGCAGTGAGTTGAGATCACGCCACTGCACTCCAGCCTGGGCAACAAGAGTGAAACTCCGTCTCAAAAAAGATATCTCCAGATTTTAATAAAATCAATATTCGTATGCAAAAATTTAACAATGTTTCCCTTTTTGCATTATTTGAACTAAATGCAGTTGGCCTTCTACCTGTTTTCCTGGCAGCAGGTGAAGGTGGAATGTCCCAGCTGCCTATTAGGCAATAGTGCCTATGGCGAAAACAGCTCCTGGCTGGCAGGGGGAAGCTGATTTGGGAGGCGCCATCACTAAGTAATGGAAGAGAGCTATGCTATGGGTGTGGTGATTCCTGCTAGGGGCACCCTGGGGCTCCTGGAGAGACTAGTTTCTGCAGGGAATGAGCTTCCAGGCCAGGCGGCCTCCACACGTGGAGATGTGAGTGGGCTCTTTCCTCCCTCGCAGCCGGCTGTGTGGACTCTGTAAGGGCTCCTGAGGAAGAGGAATCCGGGGGACCGGTTCCTGTCCTGCAGCCTCAGGGTGGGCCGCTGCCAGGCGCGTCCCTGCACGCGTAGAAGGAAAGCGCTTTCAGACGCGAGTGCGGCTTCGTCATCTGGGTTCGTGCTGCCAGCGCGGCTTTTAGATGCTTTGGGCTCCGACTCTGTCTCCCTCTTCTTCAAATCATGAGGGCACTCGGGCACCCCGGCGTGAGAGGCAGGTGGTCCCAGAGTCCGTGTCACCTGGGTCACATCTCCAAGGCCCCAGGCCGCCCCCGGGCGGCCCGCCCCCAGTCCCCGCAGCCCGGAGCAGGATGGGCCCGGGCTGGACTGAGGGGCTGGGGCGCCCGTCTGCCCTGCTGGGCGCAGCTGTCTGGGACCACGCGGTGCCCCGGGTCGCCCCCCAGCGTCGCCATCACCTCCCCCAAGACGTCCCCACGCGGCGGCCACACTGCGCTCCAACGACCCGCGCTCTCGGACCCGGTAACACTGACGGCGGTGACTCCCGAGTTCCCGGGACCAAGCGGGCCCGCCCTGGGAGCCTGAGCTTTCTCCTCACTCTCGGGAGCCCTGGGCTGCGAGGCGACAGCACAACGGGAACAGACTCTCCGGGACCAGCCACCACTTGGGGTTGTCTCTGCAACCCACCGCTCCGCGCCGCCCTGACCCGGTACCGGCCCGCGCGGCGGTATAGGCGGGCGCTGGGTGCTGGTCGCTGGGCGCGGAGGCTTTCTTTGCCAAGGGCAGCGCGCCCCCTGCTGTCCGAGCGGAAGAACTGCGCAGCACGCGAGGCCGCAGACGCCCTCTGGTCAGGGCCCTGCAGAATGGCTTGGGCTGGGACTCGTCCTGCGCCCTTGGGCGAGGCCATTTGTCCCTGGGTCGGGAGGAGCTTAACCGTGGGGCTCGGCTGTATCCGCGATGGCAGGGGCACAGGACAGCGGGGACTGTGACGGAACACATGCCGTTATTCCATGCATTGTGCCGTGCTGTGAGTGCATAACCAAAAAATACCAACTCAGTCCATGGCTAAAGTAAGGATATGCAATAAAAATTTAAGCCTGATAAGAAAAAAAGTGAGAAAACTAGTTCACCCAGAGTTTAATCAAGTTTTTGACAAGAGGGTGTTTTTTGTTTTTGTTTTTTAAATTGAAACAGGATTTGGGGGCTGAGTTATTGCATGCAGCAGGGTTAAACAAATTTACATTTTATCAAAATAAAAAGATGCTTAAAGAATACATTGATAGGCCGGCACGGTGGCTCACACTTGTAATCCCAACACTTTGGGAGGCCGAGGCAGGCGAATCACCTGAGGTCAGGAGTTCAAGACCAGGCTGGCCAACATAGTGAAACCCCATCTCTACTGCAAATACAAAAATTAGCCAGGTGTGGTGGCAGACGCCTGTAGTCCCAGCTACTCAGGAGCGTGAGTCAGGAGAGCCTCTTGAACCCAGGAGGCCAAGGCTGCAGGAGCTGAGATTGCGCCATTGGACTACAGCCTGGGTAACAAGAGCAAAACTCCATCTCAAAAAACAAACAAACAAAAAACAATGATAGCATATATTTTATCTCTTGTAGTACAAATCCTCATATTGACTGTTGCAGAAAAATACCTGTAATGCCTTAAACAACAGTTTTAAGAAACATCAATGACCAGCAAGTTACAAACAAAATGCCGTGATCAACATATTTAACTGTCCATGTATGAAGCTTTTACAAACACATTCAGTCTTCACTGTCTGAGCCAATCAGTTTTAATTTCTTCACAGTCCTTCATCTGTCTTTTCACATGACACTTGGCCAGTGGTGAATTTATAATGTAACAGTATTTTAGACCAGTTTCCCTCTCCATACTTCCTCATGCTAGATCTCAAATTCATGTCTTCTTCCCAAAGCCATGCCTGTTTTTTTTTCTTTTTCTTTTTTCTGGATAGATGTTTTTCAGCAGTCACTGGTTGACTTTGAGGTACTCTCTTGTTTTCTGTGGCTCTTCTGATTTGACAAGAGGTTGTTTTTGTCTTTGTATGGCTACAACAGTAACTTTGGGAAACCATTTAATCAGGTTTGGCTAAGTATAAGATGGAATCTGAGTTATGCTTCTGAACACTGACGTGTGCAATTTTGTGTTGGTAACAAGTACTGCCAATTAAATAAATATTTGAAGAACGGGGCCATGGCTTTATTTTCCAAATCTTCCCAGAACACTCAGAAAAATCTTAATTTAACTCGACTGAACATGCCAGTCATCATTTATTTAATATGTCCCAACTACATCAGTTACTAGCTATGAGAGACCTTGGACAGGATTTTTACATTATCTGTGCCTCAGTGGCATCATCAGTGAAATAAAGATAATCATGGTACCTATTCATAGGTTAAGGATTAAGTGAGAGATATATTGCTGGTGAGGAAAAATGTTTCCTCCACCCTCTTAGGTTCAGTTAATGGGGACCTGCAAATTACACTGAAAATAAAGATTAATAAGAGAAAAAGTATACAATTTTTATTAATGTTTATGTGCATAGGAATTCACAGAAAAGAAGTGGAACTCAAAGAAGCAGTGAGACTCAGGGGCTGATAACTTTAACAAAGAAAAGAGTATTTGACCTTGAGGGAGGACAAGGCACTGGGAAGTGACTGGGGAGTATTTGGGGAAGGTGATGGAAGACAAGGCTATTTCAGAAAGGCTGGTTTATGTGGACTCATCTTGGTGCTAACTCCGGTGATAAGAGCCACTCTGTTCTTGGTGGGGGCGAGGGGGACACCTTCACAGGGTACTTTATGCCACCTTCACAAGAAGGCATTTATGATCTGATTTCAGGCAGAAAAGGAGAAGACAGAGAACTCTTTCAGCACGTGTGGATCCTCCATTACCTTCAGCTCAAAATAATCCTTATGCCACAATGGCATATTGTGGAGTGGCATCATTTAGGCTCCTTCATTTCCCTGTCTGAAACTTCTCTATGATGTGTCACATTCCAGAAGCGAAGTTATTTGATTGTTCCCATTAAACCAGTCTCTCTGCCCTGGGAATATCTCAGTCCAGTTAAACAGCTGTGTCTCATTTCAGGAGGTGGTGGTGCAGGTGGGGGTGGGGCACCCCCAAAGGTGGGTCTTTATGTGTGCAAGCAATCAGGCATTGAATGAGGGCATTTCTATGGATACAAAGGAAATACAAAGATTAACCATTGGTGCTGACTATAGATCCTGTTTCTAAGTTCACAGGGCCATTAGTTCAGATTTCTAGATATTGGTCTCCAAGGATCCTTACATAGCGGAATGAGGATGGCAGCCACAGCATCGCAGTCCTGTTACTTCCCGGCGCTTGGAGGATTGTGCTCTGGTGAACTTTCTGAGTCACCCAAACTGCTGTGGTGATGATTCTGTTAAAGTTACACTGAGTGATTCAGCTTCAGGTTTCAGGGTTTCTGGAAAAGGGCAGTTTTAGTTATCAGTGATGCCAAATTAGGACAGGGGAGAATACTGGAAACACTCATTACTGACAACATGCACAAGACGGCCAGATCCAGTTTACAAAGAGGTGAAAATAACTCAAAGACAGTAAACATGACAAGTATTTGATAATCCACCAGGATGGGTTGTAGTTTTCCACTGAAACAAAATTTCTCTCTAGAATCACCTCCATTTTTATCAAAGATAATCAAGACAGGCATGATGGCTCATACCTATAATCCCAGCACTTTGGGAGGCTGAGGCAGGAGGATTGTTTAGCCCAGTAGTTTGAGACCAGCCTGGGCAACATAGCGAGACCCCATCTCTACAAAAAATAGAAAATCTAGCCAGGTGTGGTGGCATGTGCCTGCAGTTCCAGCTACTCAGGAGGCTGAGATGGGAAGATTGAGACTTGGGAGGTTGAGGCGATCTTTGTTTTTTTTTTTTCTTTTGAGATGAGTCTCACTGTGTCACTCAGGCAACAATATAGTGGTGATCAAAACTCACTGCAGCTATGTTGGGAGTCCCCACCCCAACATAATGCACTGCTCCTTCTGCGCACCCAGCACGCGGCTGTGTTTCTATGGCATGGAACACTGATGACTTTGTGTACCTGTTTGTGTTCATGTTTGTCTCCCTTTGCTTCAAATTGTCAACTTCTTGAGGACAGGAATGATGTCATTATAACTTATAATACTGTAACTCCAGCACCCAGCTCAGAACCTAACTATGGTAAACAAAAAAGTAATAAGAAACGTTAAATATGGGCACTCAATATGGCCAGGAATTGTGCTAAGTGCTTTATATACTGAATATACACCCCCAAATATGCCACTTTGGCATAAGGATTATTTTGAGCTGAGGAAACTGAGAATGGGCACATGCAGGACGAGCTGTCTGCCCTCCCCTTTTCCGTGTGAAAGCAGGGCATAAATTCCCCTGTGAAGGTGCCCCCTCTCTCCATGCCAGGAGGGGAGAGTGACTCTTCTCAGTGGAGAGGGAGTGAGCATGAACAAACCTTGCTAAACTCACCGTCACCTTCTGTTAGCATCCCCCATATGTTCCTAGCCACTTCTTCATGATTTCCCATCCATGAAACCCAAACCTCCTATTCTCTGTTAAAATGGCAGGTAAGCCCGAGTCTAACCACTTTTTTGTTTCACTTCTTTTCGGTAAATTCTCATGCACATAAAACATTTATTTAAACATTTTTGTTATTAATTTGTTTATTTTTGTAGAAATGGGGTATTGCTATGTTGCCCAGGCTGGTCTCAAACTCCTTGTCTCAAGCAATCCCCTGCCTCAGCCTCCCAAAGTGCTGGGGTTCCAGATGTGAGCCACTGCACTCAGCCACGTAATTTTTTTTTTTTTGAGACAGAGTCTCACTCTGTCGCCCAGGCTGGAGTGCAATAGCAGATCTCGGCACACTGCAACCTCCATCCCCAGGATTCTAGCGATTCTCCTACCTCAACCTCCCGAGTAGCTGGGATTACAGGTGCCTGCCACCATGCCTGGCTAATTTTTTTATATTTTTAGTAGAGATATGGTTTCACCATGTTGGCCAGGCTGGTCTTGAACTCCTGACCTCAGGTGATCCACCTGCCTCAGCCTCCCAAAGTGCTAGGATTACAGGCATGAGCCACCGTGCCCAGTGATTTTTTAAAAATATTTGCCTTTTTCCCTGTTAATTTGTTTTTTAAAAAAGTTTAATTCACAGGGCCCCAGGCAGTGAACATAAGAGGATAGAGGAAAAGTTCTTCCACTTAGAGAGTTTTGGCAGCCGCAAAGGAATGACTGGGGCTCACTCCTGAGGGTGCAACCAAGATCTCTCGACACTGACCATGCTGACGAAAGGAGGAATTCTTACCACACCAGCCCCCCACAATTCTGCTCAGAATCTGGTCGAGCGAGAGTGGTAAAAAGTCTCTCCTTGTATTTCCCTTTCCAAATTCGAGTTAGTAGAAGAACATCTTTGCAAGAGCTCGTTCTTTGGGTGACCCTTGTGAGCTTGGTTTTCAGCACTCATGTCCTTTCCTCTCAGGGACAACCATTGTTTTCCTCTGTCTTTTCTGTCATTGGTCACAGGGGAGAGCACAGGCACAGGTCCCAGCAGCGGGTGAGCTTACGGTTCTCCCAGCAGCCTCTGCTCCATCCGGCCTCACACACTGGTGATCTTATGGTTCTCACTGGACCAGCATCTGTTTGGACCCATTTTGCTGTGGATCACCAATTTCTGAAAAGTCCAGCAAAATTCTCCTTCTGTTTTATTGTGTGTCCTGACAGCATGGCATGGATCTGGTGAGAGAGTTCTCTCCCTGGCTTTCTGCTGGCTGGAGCACGGGTCCCTGGCCTGCACGTGGATGTGACTGGCTGTCAGGAAAGGGCTGCACGAGGAACATTTTCTGTCCGACTATTCCAGCTCTCAGGGGACTTTGTCTCAATAAGGTCTCTCAGCCCATAAGGGACCTCTGTCATCTGTCCCCTCGTTGCCTTATTGACCAAGAAAGTCTCATCTCAGTATCACCAGTCTGGTGTCACGGATTAGCAGGTTTGTGTGACTGGAGGCAGCTCAGGTTTGTGGGAGACCAGAGACAAGTTTGCAGAAACACTGTTCTTAATGCCTGTGACAACGAGGGCTTGTGCTTTCTTTCTCTCTGGCCATCTTTGGGAGTTGACTCTGGATCAAGGAAGCTGCAGCTTCTGCACCCTTCATGGGGACACCTGGGCTATCCATGGTTCAGCCATAAAAAGGCTTATTGGTTTTAAGTCACGTATACAAAAGGTATATTTCTGGGGATATCCTTTGGTTTGGAAAAGCTTTTGCATTTGAAAGGATTTTTAGAGAACTTTCATCCTAAAGAAGTAACTATTGGGACCTAGGGGAAGCGTCTTAGTCACTTTGGCCTGCTCTAACAAATTACCGTAGATGGTGATGTAAACCACAAACACTGATTTATCACTGTTCTGGAAAGTTGCAGGGGCCCGCATGGTCAGATTCTTGGTGAGGGCACTCTTCCTGGCCCTGTCCTCATCTGGCCTTCCCTTGGTGCATGCATGGAGAGAGATACAGATGCAGGGGAGGAAACTTTGTGTGTCTCTCTTTTTATAAGGATATTAATCCCATCATGAAGGCCCCACCCTCATGATCTAATCTAACCCTAATTGCCCACCACAAGCCCCACCTCCAAATACCATCACATGGGGATCAGGCTTTCAACAAATGAATGTTGAAGGACACATTCAGTTTTTAACAACATTCCATCCCTGACCCCTCAAAATTCATGTGCTTCTCACATACAAAATACGTTCAGTCCATCGCTACAACCTGAAAAATCTTAACTCCTTTCAGCATCAACTCTAAAACCTAAAGTCCAAAGTCTCATCTAAATATCACTCAGGCTGGGTACGGTGGCTTACACCTGTAATTTCAGCACTTAGGGAGCCCCCCACAAGTGATCCTGGGAGAATCACTTGATCTCAGGAGTTCAAGATGAGCCTGGGCAACATGGCAAAACTCCATCTCTACAAAAAATTTTAAAAATTAGCCAGGAGTGGTGGTGCAGGCCTGCAGTCCCAGCTGAAGTGAGCAGATCACTTGAGCCAGGAGGTCAAGGCTACAGTAAGCAGAGATTGTGCCACTGCACTCCAGCCTGAGCAACAGAGTGAGACCCTGTCTCAAAAAAATAAAAATAAAAAATAAATATAATCTAAATCACATATGGTTGAGACTCAAGGTATGAGTCATTCCCAGGCAAAATTCTTCTCCAGCTGTGATCCTGTGAAACCAAGCAAGTTATGTAATTCCAAAATACAATACAGGTATTATCAGAAAGGGGTCCTGATCCAGACCTCAAGAGCGAGTTCTTGGACCTCATGCAAGAAAGAATTTGGCTGGGCACAGTACCTCCTGCCTGTAATCCCAGCACTATGGGAGGCTGAGGTGGGCAGATCACCTGAGGTCGGGAATTCAAAACCAGACTGACCAACATGGAGAAACCCCATCTCTACTAAAAATAGGAAATTAGCCGGACATGGTGGCTCATGCCTGTAATCCCAGCTACTTGGGAGGCTGAGGCAGGAGAATTGCTTGAACCCAGGAGAGAGAGTTTGCAGTGAGCTGACATCGCACCACTGCACTCCAGCCTGGGTGACAAAGCAAGACTCCATCTCAGGGGGAAAAACAAATAAGTGAGATAATGCTGTCACTCACACCTGGCTCATGCGCCAGCAGGAGTTGGGCACCCTCCAGAGACTGCAGGAGAAGGGGGAGGACTTCTCCTTGCCCTGGCTGTTCCTCCACCACTTCCACTGAGGCAGTATGGCACCTGAAGCTTCCTACCTACCCAAGGCCTGGCTGGGCAGGCACCGCAGTGCTCCTACTCCTCCCCTTCCCAGCCCCCGGACTTGCTGTTGCTGCCGCCGCTAGTGCCAATGCCAATACAATGACCGCTGCTGTCACCCTCAATGCACTGGCCCACCCTACAAGGCTCCTACCATCTTGACCACTGCCGCAGCACTGCCCCTGCCATGGCCACAGCCAGCTGTCCTCCTACCGCATGCTGCAGTCTCCATAGCAGCCACCAAATGCAGCAAGGCAAGCGGCAGCCGTAGGCCGTCTGCAGGCTCCAGCCTCCAGTGTGCAACAGGTGACCCTCCTCTTCCTGGCACAGAGCAGCTAGGCAGGCAAAGCCAGAAAAGCCTAGAGGAGGATGCAGGGAGTGGTAGCATTAGAACCTCACCTTATCATGCTGGCCACTGGGTGGCAGGGGCCGGTTTCATTGAAGGCACTCATACCCACCCTCCAAAGTCCAGCCTCTCCTTTTGGCACAAGCTGGCCAGGAACTGGGGACTGGAAACAACACATTGCCCAGCTCCCCACTCCACTGGAACTGCTGGGCTCCCCAGAGCTATGGTCCTTGGGGAGGAGAACCAGCAGCAACTCAGACCCAGCCAGCCCTCCCACCCAAGTGCTGGTTCCCGATCCTGGTGCCTCCACCCACAGAGCCCCGTCCCCCTGTGGTGTCTGCTACTCCCTGTCCTGCAGGCCCAGGGGTCCCAGGCAGTCTCCGTAACACAGAGTAAGAGGGTGCAGGCCCAGGAGCCACCACGGGTGTGGGGGCCCTGCCATGCTCAGGATTCCTGCAGAAACAGTGTGCATTTGCCCTGCTCGAGCAGGAGCAGGAGGAGGTCACCTTCCAGAGTCTGGAGTCCGGGGAGAGGAGGAAGACTCCTTCCTTGGAGGCTACTGCTGTTGCTGCAACCTTTGCTGCCACCAGCAGGGCAGCCCCTGATAGCGCCTCTAACCTGCTGCCTGCTGCCAACAGTATAGCCCCGGGATATTGCCCCTAACACCCCCGCTCCCTACTTGCTGCCGTGGTGTAGCACCTGATAGAGCCCCCAACCTCGGACACTGCAGCACCAGATAGCGCCACCAACCTGCCCCCTGCCGTGGGCAATGCAGCCCGATAGTGCCCCCAACCTGCTTGTTGCTGTGGGCCATGCAACCATGGATAGGACCCCCAACCAACCCCCCACTATGGGCAGTGATGCCCCAGAAAGTGTTGTAACCTGCTCCCCACCATGAATAGTGCAGTCACAGATCCTTAAGGCCCCCAACCCACTTCCCATGATGGGCAGTGCAGCCCCAGATAGTGGATAGCACCCTCAACCATCCCCCAGCCTTGGCGAACGACACCCTGGATAGCGCACCCAACCCACACCCCACCATGGGCAGTGCAGCGTCAGATAGTGGATAGCACCCCCAACCATCCCCCAGCCTTGGGGAACGACACCCTGGATAGTGCACCCAACCCACACCCCACCATGGGCAGTGTAGCTCCCAAAAGTGCCTCTAACCCATATGCTGCTGCCAGCAGTGTAGTCCTTGATAGTGCACCAAACCCGATCCCCGCCACAGGTAGTGCAGCAGCTGATAGCACCCCTCACTTGCCCACACTGACTTCCATGCAGTCACTGATGGTGCCCACAACCCACCCCACCACCCTGCCTGCCACCGGCTGTGGGTATTGCCCCTAAACTGCCCCTTACCATGGACTGTGTAGCCCCCTATAGGGCACCCAATCCACCCTCTATCATGGGCAGTTTGGCCCCCAATAGCACCTGAAAACCCCCCTACACATCTCTGCACCCCCCCGTCCCCCACTGGCAGTGTAGCACCATGAGATACTGCCCCTAACCTATCCCCTGCCACGGGCATTGCAGTCCTAGTAGTGCTGCCAAGCCACCCCCCACCATGGGCAGTGCAGCCATGGATAGTGCACCCAACAAGCCCCCCGTCGTGGGCAGTGCAGCCCCAGATAGCACCCCCACCTCGCTCCCCACCGTGGGCAATGCAGCCAGACCAGTCAGTGCCCCACCAGTCCCCCCAACCCCCACAGCACCTGCAGTGTAACCCCAATAGTGCCCCCAACCTGCTCAGTAGCACTTCCAACCTGCCCCACTGCTGCCAGCAATACAGCCTAGGATAGCACCCCCAACCCGACCTCCAATGAAGGCAGTGCAGCCCAGGAGAGCTTCCTCAATCTGCTCCCTGCCAGGGGCCGTGCAACCCCGGATAGCGCCCTCAAGCGGCCAGCCCCACAGCCCCCAGCTGTATAGAGGGTAATAGTGCCCCCAACCACCCCCACTCCCCGTAGCATGCAGGCAGCGCAGCCCCAGATAGCACACCTAAAGTAGTGACGCCCAGAATAACACCCCCAACCAGCAGTCCCGGATAGCGCACATACCCTGTTGCCCTTCTACGCTCTGGCTGGCTGCAGTCTCGGTCTTTGCCATCAACCACAGCGAGGTGAGCAGTGGTGCCGCAGGCTCCAGCCTCCAGCTTCCAGCCTCCAGCCTGTGGCGAGTGACTCCTCCTTCTTCCCTTCCTGTAGCCAGGCATGGAGCATCTCTCACTGCCAGCTGCCTCCTACCGTTCCATCCACTCTGCAGTCTCCATCTAGGTTCCTGGAATGGCAGTAAGAGTTCTACTAATGGCCAACTCAGTACTTCTAGCTCTCCCTGCCTCCCTGCCGGACCTGCACATGCCTGAGGCCTGCCAGTGACACTGGGACTTGATGGGACTCAGGGGGGTTAAAGTGTAAGGGAAGAGAAAGAGATGCTCATAGCAATGAAATAAGCAAAGGAAAAATAGACATGAGTAATTTTCCCATGATGATTACTCAGCAAACCCACATAAACTCCTTTCATTTTTCTCAACCAAGAATCCTTAGTCCTCCCTCTATGGGGTGCTCACATCAGATTCTACCCAGGTAAGCACAGAGCTTTCTGTGTCTGGAAGTGAAAGTGCCAAGCCTTGCCAGGGTCACCCAAGGGGGAGCAGGGGTTGATGGCTCCAGGACTTCAGAGGCCACCCTTCCAAACTGCCTCATTTTAAACAGAAAACTGAGGCTGAAAGAAGGAAGCAAATTGCCAACATCTTCTAGAGCTACCAATCCCAGAGAAAGACAAAAGAAACCTGGCAAAGTAAATTAGAGTTCCCAAATCACCAGAAGTGTAAAAGTCAACAGGCAGACACCAAAACTAATAATATCTTCACACAGAACTTGAAATGCAACTGTCTCTTTGATTACCAGGAAACCCCAGCTCAGGGTTCTAAATCTATCATGTACCCTTTGACATTTTTTTTCCTCCATTAACACTCACTTTATCCAAATATGCCTCCTCAGAGATGGAGTCCAAAGCTGGTTTCTGGAAGGAGACAGAGAGAGACCCCTCTGGTCCTGTGTCATAAGCCTGCGGGGCAGGTCAAGACTGCCTCTTGCCATGGCCCTTCTCTCTCTTTGGTAGACAGCAGCCTGCTCCACTTGGGAGCACACCCAATATGGCTTGACTGGGATCCCATCTGACTGAGGGTTCAGGATGGACATATAAGAGATTTTAAAGAAAAGTTTATCCTCCTCACCTTTTCCCTCTGCCTAGTAACAATACAATCTACACGCTAGCTCCTCTAGAAAAGTCTGCACAGTGAGAACTGACTATGTGCTCCCAGCATTTAGAGACTTGCTGTAAAGCCAACCCAGGAATATCAGGGCATTTCACTGCAGATGGTCAGTTGACCAACCCCCTTTGGAAGCGATTCAACAGGTGTGACCATGGCACAATGACCTGGAAACAGGCATCTCTCACCCTTCCTCTGTTAAAAAAAACCTGAAATCCTGAAAAGGCAGAGCAGATACAATATTTTTACCTTTTCATTTCCATCCTAAACTTTCACCACTCCAAAAAATCTAAAATGATCTTTCATGGAATAACTCCACTTAAATGCCCTCAGAACTTCAGCTGCTATATGCCTTGGTTTGGAACGCAGTTTGAAGTATTTGAGGTTGTTCTAATTCTGCAAAATGAAAAGGGAAGCTAGGCAAATACTGAAACTTGCAACCACAATATCTCATTACTTTGCTGAATAAATTGTATAAATTTAAAATAGAAAAGATACAGCATTCCCTGCCTAGGCCCAGTAACTATTGGTAGTGCTCACAAGCCTGCAGGGCTTGGAGGATCTCCTGATCCCAGGCAGTACCTTCAAGTCCCAAATGTTGTGGAAGTGCAAAGGATCTCCCAGGCACGCTATTAGCCTTTGCCTTTGGAGCTCCACAGCCACTGTCTTATTGGAGTAGCTGTAGTTGCAGATCTCAGTTCCCTTTTTCAAGTGGCAAACCTTTAGCTTCCTCTGAGCTTTGAGGTTCAAAATGGCCACTAAGGTGCTTGACAACAATTTTCTATAATGCACGCATCTTCGGTATCAGTGCAATTCAGGGATCTGTTCCAGCTTATCCACAGAAGAAGAGAGAAAAATTTATAACTGGACTTACTACCCACAGCTAGGGATGTGTCCTTGTTGGAGTTGGCACAGCTGGCACCGGCCTCTGATCTTGCTCCCCCGGTTCACAGCTGGGTGCACAGGGGTTGCGATGTGCTCAGGGTGTGTGCCAGTCCCACTTTCTGCCTCAGTGGCTGCCACTACCTCTCTGGGATCAGCCACAACCTTGTCCCGTCCCTCCTTGTTTTTCTAGTTTCTTGAAGTAGAAAGTTAATTATCGTTTTGAGGCCTTTCCTCTTTTCTGAGGTTAACATTTAGTGCTGTTAATTTCCCTATCAGCAGGGCTTTATTCAATTCCATGAATTTTTAAAATTTATTTTGAGGCTTTTTCTTTGATCCAAATATTATTTAGAAGTCTGTTGTTTCATTTCCAAGTGATTGGATATTTTGCTGTTGTCTTTCTACTATGAATTAATTCATAGTTTGATTCATTTCATTATGGCCAGAAAACACACTCGGAATGATTTCAGTTCTTTTATACCTGCTGAGGTTGGTTTATGGCCCAGGATATGGTTTATCTTCCTGAATAGTCCATGAGCACTTGAGAAAAAGTGTATATTTTGCTGTTGGGCACTGTTCCGTAAATGTTGCTTCTACCCTATTGGTTGATGGTGCTCTCCTGTTCTATGTCTGCTAGTAATTTAACGCCTAGTGATTCTACCAACTGCTGAGAGTGAGGTGGTCAGACTTACAACTAGAATTTAAAATGTGCCTATTTCTCCTTTCAGCTCAGTCAGTTTTATTTTGTGTACTTTGAGGTTCTTTTGTTTGGTGGGGACATATTTAGGATAACTGCATTTTTGTTGGATTGATACTTTTATCGTTATATAGTGATCTTTTTGCCCACAAGTTTTCTTTGCTCTAGAGTCGACTTTATGTGATATCAATGGGGCCACTCTTACTTTGATTTGAGTAATGTTTGTATGGTATATCTTTTTCTATTCTTTATCAACTCATGTTGTTAACTATGTTATGAATTTCCTATAAATATTTTAGAATTATGTTTCTTGTTCTTTCCACTCTGTCAATTTGTATTTTGATACACATTGATTATTTACATTTAAGATAAATATTGCTATGTTAGGCTGCTATTTTATTTGTTTTGTTTTCTCAGTTTTTCATTCATCTATTACCATTTTCTTATTTTCCTATTGGTTATATCAACATTTTTTAGATTCCATCTTGTTTATTCACAGTGTTTCTAAGCACAATACTCTTTATCATTTTCTTAGCAGTTCTAGATATTAAAGTGTGCATATGTAACTTATCACAGTCCATTAGTCAGCATTTTACCACTTCAAGTGAAATGTACAAAGCTTCATTCTACTTAGATCCCTTTACCCTCCCCCCTTTTAAATAGAATTAAGTATTTCCTCTACATACAGAGCATTTTTCTCCAAACATCAAATATGATGTCAGAAACTCATGAGAAACAGATTCTATTACATTTAACCCTATTTCTGCCAACCTCCAATGTTCTTTCTTTCCTGTGTTCCAAGCCTTCCTGCGTTATATCCTTTCTATTTAGAGAAACTCCCCTAGTCATCTTTTTAAAGGTAGGTTTGCTAGCAACATTTTCTCTTAGTTTTCCTGTCTGGTAAACTTTTTATTTCCCTTTGTTCATGAACATAGTTTCAAAAGATAGAGAATTTTGTTATGGTTCTTTTCTTTCAGTACTTGAGAAAATGTCCTACACTTCCTTCTGGCCACCATGGATTCAGATGAGAAATCTGCCATTCTTTTATGTAGGGAATGTGTTATTTATCTCTGGTTACTCTGAAGATTTTGTCTTTAGTTTTCAAAAATTTAATTATGATTTGCCTTCACCATGGATTTATTTAAAATTATCTTATTTGATGTTATCTCAGATTCTTGAATGTGTAGTTTCATAACTTTTGCTAAATTTGGGACATTTTCAGCCATTATTTTTTCGAATACTTTAAATACCTCTCTCCTTTCCTTCTGGTACTCTGATGTTATAAATATTCGTTATATGGTTATCACCCCACTTTCTAAATATTGAGAGAATCAAATCTTGTCTCATTCCCTTTAGGCCTTTCGGTTTTGTCCAAGCCACCACAATCACTCAGGAGGGAAACGACCACAGCTCCTTAATGAGCTCTATATGTTATGCCCTGCCTAGTATTTTCTCTATAGAGAAAATATACAGAAATATAGAGAAAACTCCCATACAAACATAAATCAGACGTTGCTCATTTGCTGAAAATCTACCACTAAATTAAGAATAAAATGAATTTACTGAATAAAGCTTACGATAGGCTCACCTTTGGAGTCTACTGCCTCCTGACATCACCTCCTGCCTTCTCCCTTCAGCCACTGTGACTTTTTTTGTTATTCCTCAAAACCACCAAGCACATTCCTGCCCATGGCTAGCAGCTGCTGTTACCCCTGCTAAAAAGAGGCAGAATCCTCATGTCTCACAGTCATTTCAGTCAAATTTCTGCTCTTCTGTTGATCTCAATAAAGTTTCCCATGACTATTCCTTCAAGAAGCCCACTCAATTTAATCTTGCTTTATTTTTTTAATAGTCTTTAAAACCACAGAACATTTAATATACATGAACATCTGTTTATGTGTTTAGTGCTACTTCTGTGAATTCATTTGGAGGCAAAAAATTATCAAGTCTGCACAACATACCTGAAATGATTATAATTTCTGGAAATACTAAGATTACTAAAAACCTTCTTGTATTCATGGAGCATAAAGTCTGGTAAGAAAATATGTTACAATGGTGAAAATACACAGAAGATTGGCTAATTCTGTAAATAAGGAAGTAAGTTGGTTCTGTTTTGAGCTTCACTGAGAAAGCACAGCTGTTGGTTGAAGTATTACTATGCTGTGTCCTTCATAAGCACAGAGCCATGGTACAGGCAAAGGTGGGGGCCTCCAGCACGTAAAAAATTAGCAAAAGGGCAAACAGCACAGGAGATGAGAATATGGCCTGGTGCCTTCATGAGAAAAAGGGCCAGGGAAGTATTCAGGGAATGGGCTACAGAGCAACAGACTCCAAAGCATTTGATCATTTACTATTTTCTAGAATATTATTCAGCATTACAGATTTATATTTAAAAATTATAAAAATAAATAATAAATTCATTTATTATAAATAATTCTTATTTGGATTTTAAAATGAAGAAAACAGCCTAATATTTTATTTATTTCATTGCAATACGTATTCCGGGTTCTAATCCTTTAATTCAGAGACAATAAGGATGTGTAGAAAATGGAAAGATTTTTGAACTGTTATACTTGAAATTTCTGCAGAGTATATAGGAGATGACCAGTTGGATCTTTCTGAACATCCTCTAAGTGTACGCCTCTTCTAGGGATCACTGCTGTGGAAAATGGAGAGCAGAAGGTGAGACGTAAGCATAGAATGAAATCACATTGCCAGGTTTCCTCTATAGAAGCAATTCTCTTGAGAGAGGAGGGAATAGATAAAGTATAAAACAAGACCCTTTACATAAACTACTGTAGTTGAAACTGGGATGAAAATAGGGCACTGATAATAGAAGACAGAGAGCAGCAAAACGTGGGAACCAATTCATGGAGAGGAAAAAATGTTTCCTCAGGTGATCCGCATGAACAGTGGCTCAGATACTAGAGTCACAAAGCCAGGAAAATCAGGGAAAAATAGATTAAACACAGTATTCCAGCAAGATGGGTCTTAAATATACTAAATTCGAAGCATAATATGGAGATCAAGAATGAAAATAAGGATTTGAGAGACATTGATAATTTAGTGGTGTTCAAGCCCATCAAGAGTGAATCAGAAGGTTGTGAGGGAACTGAGAAAAGAAAATAATCAGGAATAGAATCTGAGGGTAAATTGGCTTTTAACAGGCTTAAAAAAAGAATAGGCCATGGAAACCATGAGGGAATTTTCTGAAATGTGGAAATATAGGTAACAATAAATAGTTTTAAAAACCAAGAGATGATCATAGGATCATATCAGTAGATGCAGAAAAGCATGATAAAAAACTCTTGGCTAACTAGAAATAGAAAGGAATTTTCTAAATGGTAAAACAATGTCTACAAATGTCTACAGCAAACATCAGTACTTAGTGGTGAAATATGGAAAATGTTTAACTAAAAAACTAAGACTGAGATAAGGATGCCTGCTATCTCCAATTTTATTCAATATTATTAAAAGTTCTTACAATAATAAAGTAAAACAATTATGTACACAGAAAGATACAAATAAAAATATAGTTTTAGAAACAGATTATGAATTCAATACAACAAATGTTTGGTATTTCTAGTTAAGGTAGTGTGACATAGGTGTAAGGATTTTCAAATGCATCAACAGAACAGGAGAGAGAGAGTTCAGAAATAGATCCACATGGATATGGACACTTGATTCATGACAAGGTTTCAGAAAAATAATAATTTCAATAAATTGTCCTAGGTTCATTATAATGAGATTTATTGCCATCTTAAGTGTAAGCAAAATCCATCTTAGACAGTGTACATATCTAAATTTGGAAATTAAAGCAAAAAGTTTTAGAAAATGCCGTAAAAAGTTTTTCTTCATGACTTCAGAATAGGCAAAGACTTCTTAAACAGGGCACAAATTACATCAACCATACTCTATGAAAATTAAGAACTCATTTTATCAAAAGATAAAAAGAATAAAAATGCAACCCAGAGTGGGAGAAGATGTTCAGAACACACATATCAAAGAATTCCTATTCCGAGCATAGAAAGAAATTTATCCTTAACACAGTATGAAATTATCCCACTCTTACCTAGCAGAGAAATAAATTGTATAAACTAATGATAGAAGTAGGCCGTCTCAACAGCCAAACTGACAGCAAACATTTCAAGAGAAACTATGAAAGTCAGAAGACAGTGTGCAAATTTTGAACAGGTAACTTGTAAATGAGAAAATCAAAATGGAATGACATTTTAAAAAGTCAAAAAGGCAACCAGAAAATTCTAAACCTTTCAAGGACACTCTTCTAAAATAAATATATTTTCCAAATAAAGACTGAAAAAAGAAGTGACAACAGTAAACAACGCACAACAAGAAATACTACAGTTCTTCATGTTGGAGAAAAATAATATTTGATGGAAGAACAAAACTGCAGGATGGAATGAAGAAACCCGAAAAGGAAATTCAACGCAACTACAGTAATGTCTATTAGAATCTGACAATCATAAAAACCAAGTATATCAGAACAATGGCAAAAAAGGCAGGATAAGGGTAAACAAAGTTAAACTGTTTTGAGAGTCTTACACTGCCTGTGATGTAGAAAAGTCCTGTTTCCTACATCCTAGTTTAAGGTAGAGAAAAAAAGTTAAAAATGAATACTGTAATAACCAGAGTGAACACTACAAAAATATAAAATGGTAAATGAATAAACTACTAGACATAAAATTAAAATTTATAAAATGCCTGTCAAGAGGAAAATGGAAGAATAAGTTATACTTTTTTCCCCGTTTGCTATCCTTTATTAAAGGGCCCACATCCTCATGGGACTCCAGCCAAACCAGTCAGGCCCCCAAATATAGCAGGAGGCCTGGAAGGGGAGGAGAATGACTTATGATCCCACTATGCCTCCTTAGAAACAGAAACCACCACAGACAGCCAGACGGATAGAGGCTGGGGAGAGCTTGTCTCACTCTCAGTCCTCTTACCCTTTCCCCTACTTGAAAAGAAACTCAAACACTGGCTATGCAGCACCCTAGCCCCCACCTCACCCATAGCAGCATTTGTGGGACCCGCCCCCTTGCAAGGGGTGGCCCCGAGGCAGCTTCCTACCTCTCCCTTCACTCTGGTTTGCTCCTGGCAACTCCGCGCCCTCTTCCTCAGCCTCCGCCTCGGTCTCCCCCATGTCTTCTATCACCTGCTCGGACCTTCTCTCTCATCTCCTGAGCCTCCCTGCCCCAGTACTTCTGGGGGAAGCAGCATCTCAGGCGTCTTCCCTTCTCCTAGCAAGGGGCCCCACCAGGCCCTCTGCCCAGGATGTGGGACTCACACAGCCGCCCCACTCTCCTTGAGGTCAGGGGCAGAGCGCTGCCATCTCATTTGTGGGGGAGTAGTGTATGGGGGGGTAGCAGGGTCTTGGGGGCCGCTGGGCTGGGTACAGTCGGGGCTGCTGAATATAAGTTGTGCTTTTTGGCCTAGAAGTGCTGGGGTTCAGGCTGTGCAGAACCCGCTCCCCAGGATTGGCCCCCTTCCTCCAGGGAGTTCCTGCGGAGATGGTGGGAACTTCGGGGACTTGGAGGCCTGCGGGCAGGGGTGGCTGGAGGGGGAGTGACCTCCTCAGGGAGAAGGGGTGGAGCTGGAGCCTCCCCGCTCCCCATCCCTGGCCAGGACTCCAGTGCTGGGCATTGCTCTTGAAGGGGAAGCGCAGCTTGCGTCGTGAGGGGTTACAAAGCGGGTTGGGGGCCTGCGCAGCACCCCCGCTCCGGCCCTCACAGCGCTGCAGTCCCTGCAGCTGTAGCTGCTCCTGCTTAAGCCAGCAAAGGTGACCTTGATGGAAGGCAGGGTCCTCCTCTATGAGCCGCGACACCCGCTCCCAGCTTGACAGTGGTGGTGAGGGGGGCCAGGCTGAGGGCATGTGGTCACTGGGGGCTGCCTCCTCTCATCTTTCAGGTGGGGCCCAGTGGAACTCACCACCTTCTTCATTCTCATCCTCATGATCCTGGGCCAGGGGGATGATCCTCTCCATGCAGACCATGCGGTCCTGCAGGGCCTGCAGCTCCCAGTCCTTGCTGCTGTTCTGCAGCTTCACCTGCTGCAGAATCCCCATGAGCTTGCGGATGTGGGCCTGGAGGTCCTCCACCTCCACCCCTCGGGTTCCCTCCTCGCTGCCACCACCACTGCCAGCTCCGCCTCCTTCCTCCTCGCCCACGGTGTCCCAGAAATCCCGGGCCACAGCCCTCCAGGCATCTCTGGGGCCCTCTGGCTTGCCATAGGTGTGACACAACTCCCACACCTTGAGGGTGGCCAGGGCCTCAATCTCAGCCTGCCCGTCGTGGAAGTAAGCCAGGGCCACCTCATAGCAGATCTTCTTCACCTCCTGCATCTTCAGGTCAGGCATGGTGGCGCAGCGGGGGTCTTTGCCTTGCAGCCTTCCTCAGTGGGGGATCTGATAAACTCTGCAAGGGGCCCTGCACTTACCACCACCAACCACAGTGAGGCGAGCCGCTGGGCAGCAGGCTCTAGCCTCCAGCAGCTAGCCAAGGAGGAGCTCTTGCTGATGGCCGCCTCCTACCACTCTAACCATACTGTGGTCTCTGTGGCCATCTTCTTTGATTACAAGGGAATAAAACTAGATATCAATAAGAAGAGTAATTTTGGAAACCATACAATCACATGGAAGTTAAACAATACACTCCTGAATGAATGACTAGTGGGTCATTGAAGAAGATACTAAGACGGCAATTGAAAAATTTCTTGAAACAAATGGTAATGAAAACATAATATACCAAAACTTATGATACACAGAAAGCAGTAGAAAGGCAGAAATTTTTAGCTGTAAGTGCCTACCATCCAAACAGAAGAAAAACTTCAAATAAACAACACATCTTAAATAACTAGTAAAGTAAGAACAAACTAAACCCAACATAAATAATAAAGATTGTAGCAGGAATAAAATTGAAATGAAAAAAATACACAAGATTAAACAAAAAGTTGGTTTTCTGGAAAGTTAAACAAAACTGACAAACTTTTAGTCAGGCTAACTAAGAAAAAAGAGAGAAGATTCAAATAAATAAAATCAAGAGACAAAAAAGGAGACATTACAACTGATACTTCAGAAATTCAAAGGATCATAACTGGCTATTTAATAGGCCAATAAATTGGAAAGCCTAGTAGAAACTGACAAATTCCTAGATGCATGCAATCTACCTAGGTTGAACCATGAAAACATCCAAGACCTGAACAGATTGGTGGTAACAAGTAATCAGATTGAAGCCATCAGGAAAAGTCTCCCAGTAAAGAAAAGCCCAGGAACCGATGGCTGCTGATGGCTTCACACCACACATTCACAGACCTAGTACCAATCCTACTCACACTACTTTAAAAAACAGGACAGAATACTTCCAAACTTACTCTATGAGGCCGTTATTACCCCGATACCAAAATCAGACAAAGACATGAAAAAAGGAAACTACAGGCCAGTATCTCTAATATTGACACAAAAATCCTCAACAAAATACCAGCAAATCAAATTCAACAATACATTAAAAAGATAATTCATCATGATTAAGTGGGATGTATCCCTGGGATGCAAGAGTCATTCAACACACAATCAGTGTGATACACCATATCAACCAAATAAAGGACAAAAACCATATGATCATGTCAATTGAAACTGAAAAAGCATTTGATAAAATTCAACATTGCTTCATGCTATAAATCATCAAAAAACCAGGTACAGAAGAAACATACCTCACTATAATAAAAACCACACGAGAGAGACCCACAGCTAGAATCACATGGAATGGGGATATATGGAAAGCCTTTCCTCTAAGATCTGGAACATGATAAGGATGCCCACTGTCACCACTGTTATTTAACATAGTACTGGAAATCCTAGCTAATGCAAAATCGTAGCTAAAGCACACCCAAACCTTCCCCTTCCCTGCACCGTGGGCATTTCAGCACCCCATAGCCCGCTCAACCCAAAACCCCCCACCTGCCCCCGCGGGCAGTGCAGCCCTGGATAGTACCCTTAACCCACCTCACTGCTGCCGGCAATACAGTCTCAGATAGCACCCCCAACCCGCTCCCTGCAAAGGGCAGTGCAACCCTGGATAGGGCCCCCAACCCACCCCCTGGTGCAGGCAGCACAGCCCCAGATAGCGCACCCAACCAGCCACCCAAGGCAGGCAGTGATGCCTGAGATAGGGCCCCAACCCACCCCAGGCTGCGGGCAGTGTGGCCCTGGATAGCGCACCTACCCCTTTGCCTTTCTCCGTTCTGGCAGACTGCAGTGTCTGTCCCTGTCACCAACCGCAGCAAGGCGAGCCAGCAAGGCGAGCCAGCAAGGCCAGCCATAGTCCCGCAAGCTCCAGCCTCCAGCATGCGGCAGAGGGCATCTCCTACTCCAAGCTGGGAATGCAGCAGCTAGGAAGGCAGACACAGATGAAGCTGGAATGGTGTGACCCCTTGACATGCTTTATATACCAAGTTTATAAACTACATGTTCTGATTGGAATGAAAGGAAAACAGCTAGGCCAACTCTGATTGGACTTTATCTTCTCGTTCTGATTGGTTATTCTAAGACTTGCTCTCATCCAATCAGAACATGAAAATAAAGTTCAATTAGAATAGGTCTAGCAGTTTTCTCTCATCCAATCCAGGAACCTCGCTTGCATAACCTCAGTATATAATGCATGCTAAGGGGGAGTCCCGCCGTAGCGGGCTGTTCTTTGTCAACCTGTCCAGCCACTCAGTTTGCAGCTTAGAGAAGGTGGAAGTGGACTCCCCTGCCACACTCTGGAGGCTGGAGCCTGTGGCACCAGGGCTTGCATCTGCATGGTGTGTGACGGTGATGGAGATTGCAGAGCGTATGGAGTGGTAGGAGGCAGCTGGCAGCGAGAGCTACTTCCATGCCTGGCTAAAGGAAGAGAGGAAGAAGGAGGCACCTACTGCAGGCTGGAGGCTAGAGCCTACGGGACTGCGGCTGGCCTCGCTGACTCACCTCACTGGCTCGCCTAGCTGGGGTTGGTGGCAGCGATGGACACTGCAGCCGGCCAGAGTATAGAAAGGCAATGGGGTAGGTGTGCTATCTGGGGCTACACTGCCCACGGCCGGGATCTGGTTGGGGTGTTATTCCAGGCAGCACCACTTTAAGTGTGTTAGGGTGTTATCCTGGGCGTCACTACTTTAGGTGTGCTATCTGGGGCTGCACTGCCCACTGCGGGGGGGGGGGGGTTGTCAGCACTATCCTGGGCTGTATTGCCGGCAGCAGTAGGGCTGGTTGGGGGCACTATGGGTGCTACACTTCCTGCAACAGGGAGCAGGTTGGGGCCGCTATTGTGGTTACACTGGCAGCGGTGTGGGGGTGTGGGGACTGGTCGGGGCTCTCTGACTGATCCGGCTTCTTTGCCCACAGCGGGGTGGGGATGCTATCCGGGGCTGCACTGCCCATGGTGGGGGGCTTATTGGGGGTGCTATCTGGGGCTGCAAGGCCAATGGCAGGGCATAGGTTAGGGGCAGTATCGCATACTACATGGCTGGTGGCGGGGGGGGCGATGGAGAGGTTGGGGGGTGCAGGGAGGTGCTTGGTGGGGGGTTTTCCAGCGCTACCGGGCCAGACTGCCCATGATAGAGGGTGGATTGGCTGCACTATTGGGCGATTCACTGCCCACGGCAAGGGGTAGTTTGGGGGGTATCCTGCCAGTGGCAGGCGGGTTGGTGAGGTGGGTTGTGAGCACTGGAGGGGGATTGCACTGCAGTCAGTGGGGGTGAATTAGGGGCACTATCAGTTGCTGCACTGCCTGTGGTGGGGGTTGAATTTGGTGCGCAGTTGGGGACTACACTGCCGGCAGTGGCATATGGGATAGGGGCGCTATCAGGGGCTACGTTGCCTGTGGTGGGGTGCGGGTTGGGTGCGCTATCCAGAGCGTCATTCCCCGTGGCTGGGGGATGGTTGGCGGTGCCATCCACTATCTGGGGCTGCACTGCCTATCGCGGGGAGTGGGTTGGGGGCCTTAAGGATCTGTGGCTGCACTGTTCATGGCGGGGAGCAGGGGCATCACTACCTGCAGCGGTGGGGGGTGGTGTTGTCTGGGGGTCCTATCCGTGGCTGCATGGCCCATGGGAGGGGGCAGGTTGGGGGAGTTATCTGGTGCTGCAACGTCCGAGGCGGGGACGGGTTGGAGGCACTGTTGGGTGCTAAACTGCAGTGGTGAAGGCCGGGTGTCAGGGATGCTATCCTGGGGCCAACAGTGGGGTGGCGGGTTAGGGGTACTATCAGGGGCTGCCCTGCTGGTGGTGGCAGAGGTTGCAGCAACAGCAGTGGCCTCCAAGGAAGGAGCCTTCCTCCTCTCCCCAGACTCCAGACTCTCGAGGGTGACCTCCTCCTGCTCCTGCTCGAGCACAGGGAGTGCACAGCGTTTCCATGGGAATCCTGAACATGGTAGGGCCTCCATACCCGCCGTGGTTCTGATGGCCTGGGGCTGCTGCTCGCCTCGCCATGGTTGGTGGTGGCTACGGAGACTGCAGTGCACCAGAGTGGTAGGAGGACTGCTGGCTGCAGCCGTGGCAGGGTCGGGGCTGTGGCGGTGGCCAGGTGGTAGGAGCTTTGTAGGGTGGGCCAGTGCATTGAGGGCAACAGTAGCGATGGTTGTACTGACATTAGTGCTGGTGGGGACAGCAGCAGCAAGTCTAGGGGCCGGGAAGGGGCAGTAAGAGCAATGCAGGGCCTGCCTGGCCAAGACTTGGGTGGGTAGGAAGCTTCGGGTGCTGTACCATGGGCCTCAGTGGAAGCGAGGGAGGAACAGCCAGGGCAAGGAGGAGTCCTCCCCCTTCTCCTGCAGTCTCTGGAGGGAGCCCTCCTCTGCATGAGCCAGGTGTAAGTGTCAGCATATTATCTCACTCTTTTTTTTTTTTTCTGAGATGGAGTGTCACTCTGTCACCTAGGCTGGAGTGCAGTGGTGCGATCTCGGCTCACTGCAACCTCCGCCTCCCGGGTTCAAACTATTCTCCTGCCTCAGCCCCCCCCCCCAAGTAGAGTAGCTGGGACTATGGGCACTAATTTTTGTATTTTTAATAGAGACGGGGTTTCACCATGTTGGTCAGGCTGGTCTCAAACTCCTGACCTCAGGTGATCCGCCCCCCTCGGTATTATCTCACTATTAACAAAATTTAGGACGTGACTACTTGTATATCTTTTTGCTTTTTTTTTGTTGTTGATATTGGACTTATTCAAATTTCATGAATCAGGGAGTGGAAAAAGGTGTCATAATAGGCCTTCTAATTCCCTCCCCTGTTCTTTTTCCTTCCTTCCAGTCTGTTTTCTTCTCGGTATCATCATCTTGTTCCTTCTCCTGTTTTCTTTTCCCCAAGCAATGGCCTTAACAAACAACAAACCATAACTGAGTTTTAAGGATAAACTACTTGTTAGTGTGTTGTATTTTAAAAATAATCTGTCCATAACTATGTTTTAGTGATGAGGAAAAAATTAGTTGCATAATTATTTAGTTACTTGAGTAGCTATGCTTTCATGATCCTGTTAATGTGTCCTGACTTCTCACTCACCGGGTATCCCAGGAGCCCAGATTCCTCACCAGGTGTCCTGGGAGCCCTGACTCCTAACTCACTGTGTGTCCCGAAGGGCCCTGGACATCCTTTTGTCCCTTGGGTCCGGCTGGGCCCTGACAAAGGAGTAAATGAGGTCATAGAGAGGTCAAGAGGTCACACATGGGATCAAGGTCACAGAAGCGTTGAGTCAGCTTCCTGGCTGGGGATCAGTGTCTCCCTGGGGGGTCTCTTTGCCCTGGAGAGACAGTTTCAAGTCCAGTGGGAGGGGGCAAAGGTCAGAGCTCATGGGGTCACTCACTGTGGCTCCTTTGGCTTTTCTTGGGCCCAAAGGTCCCTGTGAGATGAGGAACGGTCACTGCAGGGGAAGGACGGGACTCGGAGGAGTGCAGAGGCCAGGTCCCGAGTCCACAGGAGCCTTGGGTTACCACAGCAGGGGCAGGCATTGGAGTATTTGGGGACTTTGGAGCCCAGGAAGTATGGGGAGGAAGCACTGGAGGTGTGAGGACAAATGGGGACCCTGAGGACTCGGCGTGTTATGCTGGAGGTCATGGGAGAAAACAGTAGGGCTCAGGGGATTTATTGGAGGAACAGAGGGTGGTGCTCACGGAGACGCCAGGATCTCTCCAGGACCAGTGGGGCTGGATGCTCCTGGAATACCCTAGGGAAGGTAGGGGGCTGGCTCAACTGGATCCTCCTCCCACCTCCTCCCCAGCCTCTGCTCCCTCCCTGACAGCTGAGACTCAACCCCACCCCTCCCCACCCCCAATCTGAATCCCACCAGGCCCTCTACTCACCACTCACTCTCTGCCAAGGGCAGCCCTGAGGGCCAGGAAGGCCCCATCTCCCTTCTCTCCCTGCCTCCTTGGGGACCTGATCAGTCCAACGAGACCTGGGTACCCCTAGAGAAGGGAGCAGGTGGCCAGGGGGATGCAGGAGGAGTCACGCACATGGGGGAGAAGGGCCAAGTTACAGAGAGGGACAGGGCACAGGGTCTCTGAATGGCCCTCCCTGAGCAGGGACCCCATGGCCTGGTGCTGGGGGCCTGGAGCAGAGCGGGGGCCTCAGGGTCCCATAGGCTTCAGGGCTGAGGGTGATGGAGCGACACCTAGCTGTGTGTGTGTGTGTCACTCACCTCTCTCTTGGCTCCAGGATCGCCCCTGAGGCCAGGAAGCCCTGGGGATCCTGTGGGAAGTCCTTCTCTCCAGGCAGAGGTGAGACCAAGTTCTCCCCATCGCCTCCCACTTTCTCCAGGGACACAGGCCCTCATCCCTCACCAGCCCTATCCGAGTCACTCACCAGTCACAGGACTGGAAGGCCTGGCCTGTGGCTCCAGCTTGGCATTGCTGACCCTGAAGATCTGAGGGGACCACAGGGGTGAGGAGGAGGAGCGTCCCCACGCCACACCCCTCCCATGGCCCCTCTCCCTCTCCCCAACCCCAGCCCTGCCCTGCTATGATTCACACTTAGCCCGGGAGCCCTTCAGACCACCAGTGCCAGTCCTCCCTGCTGACCCTGTGGGACCCTGTCTCCCCCAGGGCACCCACAGCATTGGCAGCATCTGAAACACACAGAAGGAGTGTGCATGTGTGAATGCACTGTGTGTGTGCAGTGTGTACGTGTGTGCAGTGTGTGTACATGTGCACAGTGTGTGTACATGTGTGTGCAGTGTGCATGTGTATGCAATGTGTGCATGTCTGTGCAGTGTGTGTACAGTGTGAGTGTGCAATGTGTGTACAGTGTGTGTGTACAGTGTGTGAGTGTGTAGTGTGTGTGTGTGCAGTGTGCCTTACTCCTGAAGGGCAGTGGAGGGGGTGTGAACTGGGGCAGGGGTTCAAAGTAGAAGGGGTGAGGCAGGAAGAGGAGCCAAACCCCAGGAGCCTCTCTAACATGGCCTCATGCTCAGACACAGGTCTTTCCTCTGCTGCACTGGACCACGGTCACAGCCACTCTTGCTTCATTGGAACACTGAGATCCGTCTTTGTTCCTGAAAGCACATCCCTGGAGGTGGAGTACGGACAGAATTATAACAATTCTCACTTTCTAGTGATTTGCCACTTAGGAAGTAATTTGCTTAGAGATTTTTATCTCATTACATTTTTATTTCATTATATCATGAAGTTCATGTAAGAATGAGTAGGATGAAATCTTATGCAAGCCTCTTAGAATTTCATATAAACCAGAGAACTGATCCATTATAGAAGCAGAGTGTAGTAAAAGTCTGAAGTCAAGTTTAAGCAGTTTTCTGGGCAAATGCAATGCTTATGAGATGGTGCAGGAAACTCCTATTCATTTAGCTTTGAAATCACTTAAATTATGGTTGCTGGAAATGTCTTCTATAGTCAATTTTTATGAGAAAGAGACAGAAGACAAATAAACCAATGGGTATCAGAGGTTTGTTTTTAAAGTAGCTTTCAGAGCATATCATGGAGCCCATTCAAAGGCAGCTCAGAATTTCAGACTTACACAGTAAAGGTCTATTATTCTTAATGAAGAACACGGCCATATGCTTAAGTATTTTCTAAATTTTCTAAAACAGATGGCTTTATTTTGTATAGTTTTGGTGTTCTGTGTGTTATAGTTCTTTGAAAAGTAAAATCTATATATGGATTTTATAATAACTGCATTTATGCAAATACGCAGTCAGCCAGCTTGCCTCTCCATGCACTCACAGCTTATGAGTCCTGTCTGAACTCCCCGCCTTCCTGCCCATCCCCTGCTGCACATCCCCTGCTGCACATCTGGACCCAGGACAGTCGTCTTCTGTTTCTCCTGCTCTCAGAGTCCTCTGTCTGTTCATGCCATGCTCCTCTACCAGTGCTCAGGGTCTTCTCACTCAGCTACTAAGGAATCTGGAAACGTCCTTTCCTCTGTGTTGTCAGCCTCTGCTCAGCCCCTGGTTCCTACCCTTTAGTTTATAAGGACTCCCATGGGTCTTGCGCTCAAGGACCACCTTGTCCTTTGGCCTCACCTCATCTCTTTGTCTGTCTCACCTCCCACCTGCATTCTCATCCCTTTCCATCTCCATTTTTTTTCTGGCTTTTTAAAAGAGAAGTCTGTCCTCATTGTCTCCCCTTCTCTACCTTTCATTTAGTTCACAACTCACTGCTCCATCACACTTATCTTTTCCACAATTCCACTGAAACTTTTTTGATACACGTCACCAATTTTCTCCAAAAGGCCTGTGATGAATGATCACCTCTAATCAAAGCTGGCCTCTACTAGATTTGACTCCCTCTTTCTTAAAACTCCTCCATGCACATCCTTTGTTTGCTTCTTTGTTTGTTTGTTGAGATGGAGTTTCACTCTTGTTGTCCAGGCTGGAGTGCAATGGCAGGATCTTGGCTCACTGCAACCTCTGCCTCCCAGGTTCAAGCAATTCTCCTGCCTCGGTCTCCCGAGCAGCTAGAATTACAGGTGCCCACCACCAAGCCCGGCTAATTTTTGTATTTTTAGTAGAGACAGGGTTTCATCATGTTGGCCAGGCTGGTCTCGAATTCCTGACCTCAGGTGCTCCGCTCCGCCTCGGCCTCCCAGACTGCTGGGATTTCAGGCCTGAGCCACCATGCCTGGCCTGCACATTCTCATACCTCCTTTTGTTGTCTTAAGTAGTTCCTCTTTCTTGATCTGCTCTTTAAATATTGTTAATTTCCCCCAGATTCTATGATTGGCCATCTTGTGTCTCTAAATACTCTTACTGAAGTAGCAGAAAAAGAACACAAAACTTGAAGTCATGGAAACCTGGGTATGAATGAGTTGTAAGAGCATGTTCACTATATTTTCAGCAAAATTGCATGAAGGCTGTGTCTGAGTTTTCTCATCACTTTTTTTTTTTTAACCAAAAACCAAAACCAGCTTCCATTTATTGATGGGCCCCACCCCCTGACGTCCTGGGGAGAGGGGCCCCCCAAAGAGCCTTTCTCTCTGGGACAAAATACAAATGGCAGAAACGGTCCATACAGAAAAGAACGTCTCTGAGGTCCTTGCGTTTCTAATAAAATGGTAAGAATCTTTCGTGTGGCGCCTCCCAGCTGGGCAAACCTTGACTGGCCAGGAGTCCAGGTGCCCGAGGTGTGACCTCAGCCCCTCACCCTGAGCAGGGAGGCTGGGCAGAAGCCTAGGCCCGCAGAGGCCCGGGGCTGCCGCACCATCACACACTCATGGTCATCCCTGGCGAGTACTGGCCCGCCGCGGTCAAGGTTTTGCTCTGGCCCCCCCGCCGCCCCGGCGGCGGGGGAGTCGAAGCAGTCGCTTACGCTTTCGCTCGGGAACAGGTGCAGGAAGGTCCCGCCGGCCACCATCTCGCCGTCGTCCCGCGGGGTGCCCGGGGCGTTGCTCAGGCCGGCCACGGCGCCAGGGGAGCTCTTCCGCAACCCGTCCATGTCGCCCGAGCCCGGGGATCTGCTTACGTGGTAAGGCTCCATCGCGCTCATGGCGGCCATGGGGCCCTCTGGGCCAGGGCCGAGCGGGAAATTAGCCCTGCCGGCACCCGGCCCGATGGGGTTCATGATAGTGTACATGTTTTCACTGGAGTTGGTAGAATCTCCAGGGCTAGGCATGATGAGGTGTTCCAGGGGGCCCACCTCCTCCTGGGGGTCCCGTGTAGCTGCCAGGGGATGAGGAGGAGTAGGGGATCGAGTTTCCACTGGGGCTGGCCCACGGGCCACGAACTCCTGGGCCCGGCCCACGGGCCACGAACTCCTGGGCCCATGTTCATGGCAGGCAGGCCTGGGCCGGCAAGGGAGTTGGGTGGGGGTCGCATGCCGCCTCCATAGCTCTGGGGCTCCACGCTGGCCATGCCGCGAGGAGGCGTCACCCTCTGCATTGGGCTGCCCATGCTCAGATGCCCCTGGGCTCGTGGGGAGGGCTCCATGGCGCCAGGGAGGAGGGGCTGGGAGCCGGGGAGGCCCGTGGGAGGCTGACTCGGCATCCGCAGGGTGGGCCGGGGGCCCCCTGGGAAGCGCGGTGACATGAAGGGCTGACCGTGAGGCCCCATCACGGGGGCGTTGGGGTTGTGGGGGGATGGCTGGGAGCCGGGGGGGCCCTGGAAGAAGCCAGCTGCCATGGGGCCTGCGGCCATTGCATCACCTGGGGCCATACTCCCCATCACAGGGCTGGGGGCGGCTGCAGCGCTATAGTCCTGGAAGGCCTTGGCCTCGCCAGAGTGCTCGCAGGCCTCTCTTCGGTCAGGCGCTGCGCAGTACAGGTCCCAGAAGACGCACCACCAGGAGTGCAGGAACCCGGGGGGCTCCCCCAGCGTGATGTTCTTCTCCCATCGGATCTCAGACAGGAAGGTCTGGGCTGACTTCTGGGCACCGATGTGCAGCAGGTACTCGTAGATGTATAGCGCCAACCACCTTGCGGCCAGAAGAGCCTCTTCTCCAAAATGACCCAGAGGCTGGGCAGAGGGGACAGTCATCTTTGTGGAGGGGTGGGGCATCCCAAGTCAGCTTCTCGCGGGCCTGGCTGTCGGAGGAAACGGCCGAACCCTTGCCCCTCTTGGCGTACGTGCTGCTCCGCGCCGCTGCCGCCGGGGCCCACACCTGTCAGGCGGCGCCGCGGGCCGCGCTAGCCGACGCCATAGCTACCCCGGGCCCCAGGCCTCACAGCCCAGAGCCCCGGGCGGGCACCGCGGGCATCGTCCGCGCGGGGGAGCTCCAGACGGCGGCAGCGGCGGCTCCAGCTCCGGCCCCGGCCGCAGGGTGGCTTTTTTTCTTCTCATCACATTTTATCAAAAATCTAATTTTAATGTCACATACTACCCACTATATTTAAATAGCATATATAAACATTTTATAATTACTGCATAGTTAGGCTATTTCCGGTGTTCATGTTGGATATTGCCAGGAATTTTCAGTCCCTAACTGTTCCGATAACTTTTTACTGACGAGTGCGGTATCTCCTAAAAGACACTGGGCTGTGGGGGTTAGCTTCTTTCTTTCTATGATTCCCAACACACACGCTATGCACACTCTCTTACCGCCCAATTGCCCTGTTGTTTCTGAGAGTGGGACTACATGTAGAAAGATAATAGAAGTCAGGGGAAGGTGGGGTGATCATGATAATGATAAGAGCAAGAGTCTGGCTTTCTCAGAAGGAGGCTTCTATTCAGGAAGGACACAGTTGCCCAGTTTCTATTTAGTGCGAATCTTGTGTTTCTGAATTAGGGCGAACACTGTGGGAAAAGAATGAAATATACTTGTATCTTTTTTAAGGCTGGCTTGTTTGCTTGGTTTCCATGGGAGACATATACATACAACACTATCATTTGAGTTTTGCAATTCAGTTAAATTGACCTACTAGTGAAAATTCCCTTACGATTCTATTTAAGATTCCTAAAGGGATTTTTACTAGTAGCTCAACTTTGTGTGTGTGTGTGTGTGTGTGTGTGTCTACTTTCCAGTGTGTCTACATCTACTTTAGTGGGAATTGGTAGAGGAAGCGTTATAGACTGCCAGTCAGAACCAATCTTAAACCAGAAATCTTGTAGTCAAGGATTATCTTGGAAAATTCATTATTTGATGATGGAGTTAATTATTTAGGATTCATGTTTCTTTTGAGAGTAATATGGAAGTAATTTTTGAAAAGAAACAATGTTAAGTTGTTGCAGCACCCTCCGTGCATAGATGAGAGTGTTGAAGCATGGATGTTTGTGAACAGACCTGCCCTAGTCTCTACAAAGAGTGAGTAGGTGTGGCAGGGTCTGTTCAGCCTGACTGGCCAACCCAAAATGGGGGCATAACACATGTGTTGAGCTCATTCAATACCTTCTGGAGTTGAGCTATTTGGATATTAAAAAATTGCTAAGGGCCAAAAAACAAATATTATATTTGTTTGCACTTACTGGGACAACAAAAGAAAATTGAAAAATTCAAAAGCTAAAATGGTAAAAATTAATAATGATAAACATTCATCATTTCTGTTCAGGGAAGTTAGTATATGAAATTTTTAACCTAAAGGGCAAATGTCTTGGCTGCACATATGCCATATTTGGGATTAAAGAATTAAAGACAAACATCTAATAGAAGAGACAATTCACACAACACACAAATAAAATGTTAAAATTGCTGACAAATCTAAGAAAATTTATTACTAATTATAAAAATATAAGCTAAGATAAAATGTTTTGTAAAAGATAAAACAGCTTTATAAAAACTCAATTCAATTGAGCATATATATTTGAATAAATTTGAGGGTTAGAATTTTGATAGTGTTAATCAAAATTTTACATATACATGTAATCATACTTCTAGGAATTTGCCCTAAAGGAATAATTGAATGAATGTTCAAAGATATAGGTAAAGTTGCTGATCGCATTCTTATGTATAATAGCAAAACTGTAGATATAAATTTACATATTAATCAGAAATTAAATTCTGTTAAATTATGGAACACTATATAAGCAGTAAAGTGATTACATGACTATATTTATAGACATACAGTTAATTATATATTAATATGTAATTAAAGCAGGATTCACAATAGAGTGGTCGTATTTTGTATGTGCTGGTCTTAGTGTGTAGGAATGTCTATGCAAAAATAAAAGATTTTTAGTGTTTTCATGTTTTGTAAATCATGATATTTTACAAATAAGGAAAAATATAAAGCTATTTATTTTGAAAAGCGCACTGTTGAACATATGTTGATAGTGAGACTGATGAATTCTGACTTTTGTCTTTTATGAAGGGATCACCCACCCTTCATATACAATGATAAAATATTAAGACATTATGAAAACTGACAAAGGATACATGGTTGATAAAAAGCAAAATATAAACAACAGCAATTGTCATATACTTAAGGGGGTGCCATCTAGATATTTATGATCAGATCAGGGGAAAATAGACATTGCAAGGGAATTAGGTAGATGTGAAAATGATATTTTAAAAAATAATATGTCATTAAATATGAAAACTATTAAGGGATGATAAATAATGTTTTGTCTTACCTCTATCTTTTACAATTACTTTTAATCTATTAATGATAAATCTCGTGTGGGAAATAGGACTTGGAAAATTTTATAGATCTCACCATTTAACCCAAAAGGCTGAAATTACTAATTTGCTGAGAAAATTGTGTTACTCGAGTACATATTAGAGCAGCCATTTCTGGGGTTAAACAGATTTCAGCTAAATTTCAACAGAAGATCATCTTAATATTGGCAAAGTAAAATGTCACTATTGGTTAATTGAGAAGAAAAATCTATTTTTCTCCTAGAATTTCACATTATGTTCAATGTTCAATGCATGGTAAAAAGTCTTGGCTCCTTTGATTAGATATGAAAATCTTTTTCTCTCAAGAGTTAAAAATAATGTAAATGAAGCTTCTGGCAGAAAAATTATGAGTGGTACAATTTCCTGATATTTTAGTTTTATCACCAATTTCCGTGCCAGGCCACATGTTCAGCTGCCTGGCAGCCCCTACAGTATGTGAAAATATTTCCCTTTTTATAGGAATATGCTGGCAAAAAACCACCACCTCCACGAATTATTAATCCTTTTCTGCTGATTATTTTGAAAAAGCAGAGGGGCAGATCCACATTCAGGTGGCTCTCAGCGGCTGAGACATGCTTCATGAAAAACTGTTGAATTAAATGAAAACGGTGCCTCCTTTCACCACCAGTTTTACCACTACATTAGGTAACCTAGAGGGAAAACGAAGTTACTTTTTTCTGTGGTAAAAATTGAGCAATGAATCCATTGAAAGAATGATTGGTAAAAGTAATCAATGAAGAAACATGATGACCAAGTGAATAATGAATTTACAATATGAAGACAGAGATGTCTGCTTTTCCAGTGATGATGTTCATGAAAATATAAAACTGCAAAATGAAAGGAGCCTGTTAAAAACCCTTTTGTGGCCAGGCACGGTGGCTCACACCTGTAATTCCAGCACTTTGGGAGGCCGAGGTGGGCAGATCAAGAGGTCATGAGATAGAGACCATCCTGGCCAACATGGTGAAACCCCGTCTCTACTAAAAATACAAAAATTAGCTGGGCATGGTGGCACGTGCCTGTAGTCCCAGCTATTCGGCAGGCTGAGGCAGGAGAATCGCTTGAACCTGGAAGGCAGAGGTTGCAGTGAGCTGGGACCGTGCCACCGCACTCCAGCCTGGGCGACAGAGCGAGACTCCGTCTCAAAACAAAACAAAACCAAACAAAAACAAACTCTTTTGTGTTATATTAAGGGAGGAGAAAGACCGAAGAGTAACTTGTCTAAAGAAATAAAGATAACCAGAGGCAGAGCTGTTACTAGAATTCAGATGTCTGATTTCAAGTAATAACAAAGCCCTATGGTTTTAAACCACTATTGCAGAAAATTTAGAGGAAATAAAAAATAATCGCCCTTGTTCCATCAGCTGTTGAGAGTATATTAGTGAATGACCTTTGTCTATGTATATTTGTACAGAACGAACTCTCCCTGTGCTTGTGGAGTGTTAAACAAAATTAACACAGGAGAATTCTCAGGGCCTGGATGGAAGGTCGTGTGCAAGGAGGTTTGATGACAGAGAACTTCTATAGGCATTCACAAGCTTCCAGAATTCATCATCAGACACTACAACTTTGTGGAATAAAAAAGGTGGTTTTTTTTTCAGATCTAATCTTTATATTTAATTTTCCCATCTTATAAAATACGCATACTATTTTCATAAGAAAAATCACTTTAGTAAATACATAACAGACACTTCTGTTGCCTGACAGACAACCTTTAACTGTTTTTAAAAGGATCCACTAAATATATCACTTAGATCTGGCAGTTTGAGAGCTTTTAATGACTATCCTGAGACAACAAAGTGCCAGCTTGTGTTGGCCAGGCTCAATCACAGATTAAAAAGCTATTTCCCCACAGTACTTTAGTTATGAAATCACCCATAAAAGAATAACTTTCAGACATAATACAAAAATCAATTTAATTAATTATTTCTCTATCTAAGCTAGGTGCATTTTAGGATAACTTGGCATAATTTTATGCTGTGGTAATTAACTTAAAATGAAGCCCTTAAGCCTCCTAATTTTTTTTCACTACACTAATAAATGGTGAAACCTATGGCCTGTGGTTCAAATTGCCAAAGAACTGTATGTCAGTCACTGCATCACACACAATATTATTACATTTATATCTCAATTATTCAATCCTGAATATTTTCCTGTTTCTTGTGCTGACAGTTAATAAGTTGCCATCACTTGCTTCCGAAGATAATCATAACTTTTCTGTCCTATGTTAACCAGTAAAAGTGACAGCAATCTTCTTCACAGTAAATTTTTACAGAAGTAACTGATGCACTCGTGATTGTTTAAAAGGACTCCCTTCTTAGCATCTGAGGTCATAAAAATGTTTTATTTCATAACCTAATAAAATGATAACCAAGCTTTGCAACTATTTTGCAAAATTGTTCGCCTGTATTTGTGCACATACACTTTTCAAATTATACAGAGAAAATAGCATCCCCATTTGAAAAATGAAGAATAAGCCCATGGTTAATTAATAACTAATGAAATCATGTCTACTTCCAGTTCAATACGATGCTTCCACCTAAGAACCCGTCAACGCAGTCAACCATTCTTCCACACGCTGGCAAACAGTTCAACATACACCTCTGGACACCACGTTGCTCAAGTTGAGAGGTGAGCAAAACAGGGTCACATCATAAATATGTATTCTTCGATGGCGAATGTTCTTCCATGTCCACATTCCAAATGTCATTACAATTATTCTAGTAACTAGAAACATCCCACTCCCGGAAATGACTTGACTGCTAATCCTGTGGGCAGCTAACCCGTCATCTTAAGCAACAATGGAGCACAATATTAATCACAGAGCCAGAATCCAAATGGCCTCTCCCAGTGCAAGAAAAATTCACTGCAGGAAAGTGGGCTGTGCCCTGGAGACACAAGTATCAGGAGCAGTTATTAGAAAATCATGGCCCCTGAAGTTCAGAAAACCAATGAAATGTTATCCCGCTGACAAGTGAGGTGGCCCATCTGCCTAAGTCTCGTTTATATACATATATCTATTTTCCTTCCTTTAATAACTACATCCTATCAAGTAAAGTGCCTAATGCACTAGGGCCACAGTTCCAAAAACTTATTACCAGAATGCAAGATACTAATTCTTATATATATATTATATATAAGAATATATCCATATTAGATATATAAATATGTGATATACATATTAGATATATCTAAATATATATTATATATTAGAATATATATGTGATATATAAGTGTGTGTATATATAATTGATATATAAAAATATATTAGAATGATTTAGGAAAACAAGGCTTATTATTTACATTTTAGCAATATTAATGGATCTGAGAAGTTCTACATAAAGAAATATGCAGGTTTTGTTCAGCCCAGTGTTTTCCCCACAGTTGTATACAAAGCACTTTTAGAATTGCAAGTCAGGGCCACATTGTATGAGAAGGTGAATGTGATGCTACAGAAAACTCTTATGGATGAGTCAGGGATCTTGGGTTCTGTTTTCAGGCCTGCCCTAACCTAAGCGTGGGCTTCAGTTTACAACTTGCTTGAGGTTCCCTCTACCTCTATAATTCATTTCTTTATAAGTGATTATATCACAAAAGAAATTGTACATATAAAGTTCACACAAAGCTTTAAACATAAAGCTTAAGAACACAATAATTCTGCCCCTTAAAAATTATTCAAAACATTAATTTGCTGCTCATTCATTCTGTAAACTGTGCTTGTCAATTTCTTTCCCCTAGAAGATATCATGTGGACAAGCATATCATGGTTTCAGTGTGGTCCCGTTAAGGTAAAATACACCACTTGTAGAATTCACTGCATTTTTAAAACTTATATAGTCCAATCATTTTGAATTTCAAAAAAGCGCCTAAACAGCCTCTCATTTCTCTAGGACATTACAAGGACAATTAAAAGGAATTTACTGCAAGATCTGGGTGACTAAAACTCCCGTTACAAAAGATGAGCTCAGGGGTGTGTGGAGAAGAGAAATCCAGCAGGCTGAGCTAAGCAGCCCTGCCTAAGCCACAGTGTGGAGGCAGAACACTGCTTTCTCACCAGCAACCTCTGCTATATCTCTGGACCTTAATGTCCAGGAACTGAGAGTTCACCTCTCCCAGTCCCAGTAACAAACAGGTCATTATAAGAGAAGAGGCAGAAGTATCGCCACAAAATTCTGGAAATTTAAAAGCGTGCTTTTAGTTCAAATATGATAAACATAAACAGGCCTTAAAATATACAGATTGAACTCTGTCACACTACCATTTGTTGACACTGTATGCTACAAATCTGAATTTAGAAAAGTACCTCTTTTGATTTTTCCTCTTTGGTAAATCTTCCAAATTTTTCAATCATTTCCGCCACAAATATAACATCCATTTTGTCAGAAAAGTTGGCTGCTTCCACAGTGTAAGCCAGTAACTGTACAGCTGTTGCCACGGCATTGGTAAGATTGAGGGGCATCTGATTAAACATATAAAGAACTCTAGTGACATCATTTGCATACTGACAGCGAGAATAATCATCATCTGCCCAAAAGCCGCCTCTATCACATCTGAGCCAAGCTTTTCTCTCATCCTGTGGGTTTCTGGGATATATCCCACTGCCATGGGTGTTCTGCGTACACTGCAGATATGCAGTAATGCCCGCCAATGTTCTGGGCCATCTGAAATCACCTTTGTTGTTTACCACCCTCTCTGGAGGACAGTACTGTGCAGAACTCTCTAATACCACAATATCCACAGTCCTCGTATTATTCCCACGTTTGGTCTGGACATGACAGCCCCAATTTCCAGTAGATCCAGCCTGATTATTAGAAACGGTTAGGGCACTTGCAATCAAGGAGCAGTTGTGAATCATGTTCTTTTCAACAAAAGTACCTTGCGATTCATCGGTTTCAACTATTCTCCCATCCTGATACCGCAACACTTGCATGTCCTGATCAATATATGAAGCCATGCACTGGAAAGGAAGGCTGTCTCCTTCAAACACAACTTGGCGATGAGATGGAGTCATGTAGAAAGACGGCAATTCAAGCGGAGGGTCGCATGTCAACAGCTCCTGCTTCACGCCTGTGACTGGTTGGGCCTGCAGTGACTTAGGATAAACACACCTGGTATCCCGTACCGTGATGTTCCTCTCCTTTACCCAGCGATGCATCCACAGTAGGTTACAGTCACACAAAAGATACTCAGTCTGGAATTCCAAAGACCGTAATGAGGCAAGATAATCAAAAGTTCCTTGAGATAATGAAGAAAACAAATTCCCCGAAAGGTTTAGCCGAGCCAGATTGGTGAGTCCTCGAAATATGTTTGCATTCAGACATCCTATTCGATTGTTTGTCAGATCCAATCTTTTTAGAGATGACAGTCCCCAAAAGGCACCTGGATCTATACGACTAATAAGATTGTTTGGAGGTCCAATCTTTCAAGGAGACTTAACCCAGAAAATGAGCCATTCTGCAGCTCGGATATCTTATTGTTACTCAGAATCAGGGTGACCGTGCGGTTGGGCAGAGTATCTGGGGGCAGGACCTGCGCGAGCTCCAGGATGCTGCACACCACCTTGCCCTCCGCGGCGCCCGCCGCCCTGCCAGCCCCTCGGGGCCGCCCATCGTGCTTGCAGCAGGCGGGCAGTGCCGCGGCGCCGCCGCCGCCGCAGCCTCCCAGCAGCGCGAGCAGCGTTAACAGCGAGAGCGGCAGCAGCAGCGGCGGCTGCGCGCGGCCCCGCCGGCGTCCGGGCGGCTCCAAGCTGCCGGCCGGGGCCTGCTGGGCGAGCGGCGGCGCACTGGCCTAGCGGGCCGCCCCAGAGCCCGGGCGAGCAGGAGCGCGGCTCGGGCCCAGTGGCGCCCGGAGCCTCATGGCGGCCGGAGGACCGGCCCTCCCCCGCGCCGACGTGCTCCTTTGTCCTCTGCGGCTGCTCTGGGCCTGGAGGGAGCTGGGGGTCCAGTTTTTTGTTTTTTTTTAAATTATAACCAGATGGTAGAAGGAAGAAGACGCATGATAGGGAAGAGAATAAAAACATGAATATGGAGAAGGAAGGGGAGACTAGAACACAGTCCCCAAGATAAGACAATACAATGAATAAATAAGAACATTGGCTCTGGGGTCCCTAATCTCTAACTCTTGGTTTCCTCACCTGAAAAGGGGATGTAGTAATAGTACTAATTTCACAGAGTATTTGAGAAGCTTAAGTTAGCTAATATATAGGAAGCTAGCACCTACTTGGTAAGGGATTAATAACCGTGAACTATTTTATTGCTATGTTAATTTGGGGGAAATGCCACTCTTGATTTAAAATAGGACTAAAGATGGCTACAGATTGTTTGTTTGTTTGTTTGTTTGTTTGTTTTGAGACGGAGTCTCACTCTGTCGCCCAGGCTGGAGCACAGTGGCGCAATCTCGGCTCACTGCAAGCTCCGCCTCCCGGGTTCACGCCATTCTCCTGCCTCAGCCTCCCGCGTAGCTGGGACTACAGGCGCCCACCACCACGCCTGAATAATTTTTTGTATTTTTAGTAGAGACGGGGTTTCACCTTGTTAGCCAGGATGGTCTCGATCTCCTGACCTCGTGATCCGCCCGCCTCGGCCTCCCAAAGTGCTGGGAGCACAGGCGTGAGCCACCGCGCCCGGCCTAGAAATTGTTAAACATGCTTTCCTCACAACCTAAAATTTGGATGCTCAAGGAATTGTTCTTATTTTCATTGTCTATATTGAGTGCTCTTTGAGATACAGGTATCAGAGCCCCGACTTAAAATGAGAATAGGTGACCCAGGTTATTTTTTCTTCCCTGTAACTGGGAAGTGAGGGAAGGCGAGGGCATCCTGATGGAGTGCACAGAGGCAGATGGGGATGCCATGAGGAGTCAGCCTCCTCTCTCCATCCCTGCTTCCCTCTGCACACGTGACCCATTCTTCCCTCTTACACACAGGCTGTTGCATGTGGCAGCAAACTTGGTCATGGGTGAGCCTGGCTTTCTGGCAGCTGAGGAGAGAGAGCTTCCTACCAGATAGGTGCAGAAACTGGCAGAGGTTCCATCTTGACCCCATGTAGCTAAATGTGGCGCAGCAATGTTATTAGAGAGGAGGGAAAATGGAAGCCACAGAGGTTGATAGGTAGATAGGGTGGAAGAGGGAGGGTGAGAGGAGAATGGACAGACAGAGCCGGATTCATTCGTAAAGGAGCGATGGCTGGTTTACTTATTCAGGAGGAAACATCCTACCTGAAAGGAGCTTAAAGGCTGGTTTGTCACCCTGGACACACGTGGTAGACATCGGGACCGGCTCTGCAGCTGAATGCAGTTTAGTCCAAGGTTTGTTTACTGTGTCTGGACTCTGCCATCTTCCACTCTGCATTTCAATTCTGTTGACTGGATACTGGATCTACAAAGGACAGTTTCTGAAAGTGAAGAATCACAGTTCATTGTTTCTAACTATTTCATCTAAGATTTGAAAGGAAAAAATCCCTTCTATGAATTACAGTTGGCCCTCCATATCCATGGGTTCTGCACCCACAAATTCAACTGACCTCAGATCAAAATTATTTGAAAAAGCATATTTGAAAAAAATACAACAATAAAAACACCACAAATGTAAAAAAAGTACAATATAACAACTATTTACATAACATTTATATATATTACTATGTATTATAATTAATCTACAAATGATTTGAAGTATGCAGGGGATGCTAGGTTATATACAAATTCTACACTGTTTTAGATCAGGGATGTGAACACTTGCAGATTTTGGGGTCCACAGGGGTCCTGGAATTAATTCCCTGTGGATACTGAGAGATGACTGGACATCCATTCTCCATGCTATATATTTTCCTTTTCATTATTATTGCTGTTTCGGTTTCCCTGAAAAATACAACATGTTTTAAACTTCTCTATATTATAAATCTCATTTAAAAAGTGTTGAATCAATGAAGTCTGCCAGCTACTTCTTTCCACTTGTTGGACTGCTTTGGCGAAAGTGAATAGTATTACCTTACCATGTAAAGCATGGTTAACGGCTTTAAAAGAATTCCCCGGCAACTGAATAATGGGCTGCCAGAAATATTCGTGGTGCCAAAGGATCTGGACATGTCTGTTCCATTTATTGTGTGTTTCTTGTTTCATCATGATTAAGTGCTCACAAAAGACATAAAAATCCAAACCTCTAGGGTATGTGGAGTTTGAGGGCAGAAACCATATTTTAACATATCTAGTCTCATACCTAGCATGTTAAGATGGTTAGGAAAGTATCAATGGCAAAAAATGATGAGCCTGTGTTATGTCAGATACTGAAATTATTAAGTTGATTTCTGGTGAATAGAAAGAAGTCGTTCTGCCACTGCTGTTGTGCCTGGTTGAGTGGCCTAATGTTTATTCTCAGGAGTACTGAGTGTCTTGCATCGAAAGCTTTTGAGTTGTCCTGCCTGTTTACATAAGTTTACATTTCACAGAAATAGGAAGGTGGGACTTATTTTTAAATTAAAACTCCCTGTTAAAAAAGCCTGACAATGTAGTATAGCAAAATCATTTAAATTAAAAAATTTACCTGAATAATAAATGGAACCTATTAAGAAAAAAATTGAACCTATTAAAAATAAAAAATAGGAATAATACTGAAAATATCTTAGAAAAGAATGGAAATGCAGAAAAATGTAAAAGGTGCTTTGTTTCTTCCATGAAGCAAGAGAAGTTAAGGCGAGCAGCATCTCAACCTCCTCACCGTCCAATCCTTCCCTCCGGCGACCCTCCACTCTTGGCCTGTGCTTGGCCATCTTGTTCTCACTTTGGTAGGAGACTCTCCTCTCTCCCACCTCGTAGTCTAGGCCGGCAGTTGCCACCGTTCTTGAACACACTGTGGCTTCCGCAGGTTATGGATTCTCTGCCAGTCTCTTAATTGCTAGGATCTCAGGGGCAGGATAATTGTCTGAGAATTACACATCATACACATGTATCAAAATATCACACTGTTCCCATAAATATGTGCAATTATTATGTGTCAATTAAAAATAACACTATTTTTAAAAAGAATTCCTGAGAAAGGGATTCTTAATTGTTTTGCATGTGACTCACAGGTCAGAAGACATTCACATGGGACCCACTCCCCTGGGCCAGGGGCCAAGAGAAATTCCTGGGCTGGTTAGCTCAAAGTCTGTGTTTTTTTTTTTTACTGCTACTCAGCAAAACACATTGGAATTCAGCCGGAGAAGAGTGACTTCATGTGAGAATATAAGCCTGAATCGGCTTTAAATGTGTTTGTGTGTCTAATCCACATCCGAAATTTAGTCCTTTATTATTTATCAAAATTATTTAAAACACTCCATCATGACCAACTAGTATGAACCCAGGTCCCCTGGCAAAACCCCATGATCATGATCTCCTGGGACTAGTTCAGTCCTTAGAGAAGGCCAGAGAGTTGGCCCTGGGGCCTCCTACTCCTCTTGAGGAAGCCTAATGTCTAGGAGACACTGAGTGGCCATCCGAAGATGAAGCCTTTGAGGCAGAGTTCTCAAGAAATAAACCTAAGCACTGTACGAGTTTAATTTGACTTTAGGAAAAGAAGCCAGGTAGCTTTTCAGCTGCCTTTTAGCTGCGGACTCAGTGCTGAACCCACCGTTTCCTATGGACAGAAGTAACTCTATCAGAAAGGCAGTAATTATCAATAACTACCTGCTGTGATTATCAAGCAACTAGTGCACAACACAATTTATGAATTTAGGGCTAGGTGGGTATTTACCTGCAATAGTTACTGAAATCAAAATATGTTTACCATTGACTAAGCATCAGGAAAATGTAAACAAATGCCACGGGTTGGCACAAATCCTTAATTTTGGTAAATGCAGAATTTTTATTAAAAAGGTTTTTCCTAAAATTTAGCACTTTTCCTTATATCAGGTACTCAGAAAATTATTATATGCCTGTGACATAGGGAAGAAATATTACATAGAAAAATTGTATAACATCTTTTTTATACCCAGCTGTCCTTCTCTTATGGATTTGGATATAGTGTTCTTGATATCAGTTGGAATAGTATTTGTGTGTTCTTCTGATTTAACATGTTTAGCTTAAAAAAAAAAAGGAAATGTGAATTCTGTGGTCAACACTGGTAAGATAAAGGCACGGTGGGTGATGTGTTGGAACTTCAGTGTCACCTGGCTTTCCAGATTGCTCCACAAAATTACAAGTTGAATTTTAGAACATACAGCTGTTTGATTATGTTTAACAGGAGAGTTCCACCATATTTTTCTGGGCAGGACACACTTAGATTTTTAGAGAATTATTGGCGTGGCCTAATGCTTTACCAGAGGGGTTGGCATGGAGAGTTCTGTCACATGCAGATTTTGTTGTTGTTGTTGTTGTTTTGTTTTGTTTTGTTTTTTCAAGATGGAGTTTTGCTCTTGTCGCCCAGGCTGGAGTGCAATGGTGCGATCTTGACTCACTGCAACCTCTGCCTCCGTGTTCAAGTGATTCTCCTGCCTCAGTCTTCTGAGTAGCTGGGATTACAGGTGCCCACCACCATGCCCGGCTAATTTTTGTATTTTTAGTTGAGAAAGGGTTTCGCCATGTTGGCCAGGCTGGTCTCGAACTCCTGACCTCAGGTGATCTGCCTGCCTTGGCCTCCCGGAGTGCTGGGATTACAGACATTAGCCATTGTGGCTGGCCACATTGCAGGTTATATGCACTTAAATCCCTATGTGGACTCGACTTCTGTATATGCGGACTTTTTATTAAATTTTCTGTACTCTACAAAGGCCATCTGGGACTGGAGGTGGGGAGTAATGCATTTGAAGAAAAACCAGTCATCCTACCTAAACATAAAACCAAATATCTAGCGTGTGTGGAAAAGCTGGACAAAAGTATCTGAGTCCTTGATGTGCACTGATTATGTCTCTCCCTTCCATTACAGGCTCAACATGGGAAAAGACATTCCGGCAGATTGGCTTTGAAAGGTAAGCAAGGGTTAGCATGTCTCCATTTTCGTTACTCTTGTCTTCTAAGTAATTTCTTCTAAGTAATTTATTGATTATAAATCAATAGTCCTGTCACCACCCTTTTGGTAACTGTATGACCTTGATCAAGTCATCATTTTGCCCCTCCGAGCCTCAGTTTCTTTGTAGAGCATTACTTCATAAAGCCTTGCCTGCACACAGAGTGGAAATAAAGATGGAATGGGGCAATTGATGTGAAAACACCTCTTGAACTGTAAAACAGTACATAAAGTAAGTTACAGAATTAGAGAATCCCAGGAAATGGTTGACTCTCCCCTAGCTTCATCACCTCATATGTCGTAATCAATTCTACAGTTTTAGTACAGAAAAGTTTATATTTGTATTGATGTCTTCCCAATTATTAAAATTGTTAGATCTTTTTAGCTTTAAGTGAAAATCTAAGATGATGTTTTTCTTAGCTAAAAGCATCTCCACACCAGCATCTCCCCAAAAGAAACAAAAATAGACTCATTATAACATCAGAAAATGTGCTGGTAGGTCCATGCAGTTTCTTTTCTTTTTTCTCTCTCTTTCCTTTCTTTTCCTTTTCTTTCTTTCTCTTTTCTCCTTCCTTCCTTCTTTCTTTTCTTTTCTTTTTTTGAGACAGGGACTTGCTCTGTCACCCAGGCTGGAGTGCACTGGCATGATCTCGGCTCACTGCAACCTCTGCCTCCTGGGTTCAAGTGATTCTGTTGCCTCAGCCTCCCAAGTAGCTGGGATCTCAGGCACCCATCACCACACCCCGCTAATTTTTGTATTTTTAGTAGAGATGGGGTTTTACTATGTTGGCCAGACTGGTCTTGTACTCCTGACCTCAGGTGATCTGCCCACCTCGGCCTCACAAAGTGTTGGGATTACGGGCGTGAGCCACTGCACCTGGCCGGTCAATGCAGTTTCTAAACCACCTACCCTTGGAATTGAAGGGCAGCATTTTGCACAGCTTTCTACCAGTGACATTTAGCATCTTATCTCAGACTTTCAATGGAAATAAGGCTATTGAAAGAAAAAAAGTCATTTTAATTTTATTTTACTCTCACAGTAGGTTTTGACTAGTTCTTTTTATCATAGTGAAAATGTGTTTTTCTCTGTATTGATCAAGCTGACAGAGCACTTAAAGGATATAAAGGAAATAATAAAATACTTGAAAATGCATTATTTCTCTTGTAGCAATAGAGAATAGCACATCACCAGACCCACTGTGGTAGCACTTTCTTTGCCATTTGTTACATGATTCAAGGATGATTTATTCCTCTACCTACACTTCCAGTCACATCAGCACCATCGCTGTTTGCTGTCTCAGTAAGTGCTCATCATTCTTAAGGTATTGCGGGAAGTTGATTTGGGATAGTCAAATCCCACAGGCCAACTTAAAGAATGGAAAGTCATGCACAGCTTCAGTTCCATGTGAAATCTTTTTCTAAAGCATCTTTCCCTTGATCCTTCTTTCATATTATCAAACATCTCAAACATACACAAAAATAGAGATAATAGCAGAAAAAGGTCACCCATCCACTTCCCAGCTCCAGTAAATCTTTGCCACACTTACTTTATGTATTTATTTTGGCTTAAACATTTTAAAGAAGATCTCAGATACTATGTCATTTCATCCCTACGTAGGTCAGCTTCATCACCTCATATGTCATAATCAATTCTACAGTTTTAGTGCAGCCATTTCTGGGGTTAAACAGATTTCAGCTAAATTTCAACAGAAGATCATCTTAATATTGGCAAAGTAAAATGTCACTATTGGTTAATTGGGGGCCCTGTCCGGGGCTGCACTTCCCTCGGCAGGGAGCGGGTTGGGGGCACTATCCCAGACTGTATTGCCGGCAGCAGTGAGGAGGGTTAAGGGTACTATCCAGGGCTGCACTGCCCACGGGGGCGGGTGGGATGTTTTGGGTTGAGGGCGCTATGGGGTGCGGGGAGGGGGACAGTTTGGTGTGTGCTTTAGCTAGGATTTTGCTTCAGCTAGGATTTCCAGTACTGTGTTAAGTAACAGTGGTGACAGTGGGCATCCTTATCATGTTCCAGATCTTAGAGGAAGAGCTTTCCATATATCCCCATCCTATGTGATTCTAGCTGTGGGTCTCTCTCGTGTGGTTTTTATTATGGTGAGGTATGTTTCTTCTGTACCCAGATTTTTGATGATTTATAGCATGAAAGGATGCTGAATTTCATCAGATGCTTTTTCAGTTTCAATTGACACGATTGTACTGTTTTTGTCCTTTATTCGGTTAATATGGTGTATCCCTCTGATTTTGTGTTGAATGGCCCTTGCATCTCAGGGATACATCCCCCTTGATCATGATGAATTATCTTTTTAATGTATTGTTGAATTTGATTTGCTGGCATTTTGTTGAGGATTTTTGTATCAATATTACAGATACTGGCCTGTAGTTTCCTTGTTTGATGTCTTTGTCTGATTTTGGTATTATGGTAATAATGGCCTCATAGAATAAGTTTGGAAGTATTCCCTCCTGTTTTTCAAAATAGTTTTGAGTAGTATTGGTACTAGGTCTGCCCTCCTGTTTTTCAAAATAGCTTTGAGTAGGATTGGTACTAGGTCTGTGAATGTGTGGTGTGAAGCCATCAGAAGTGAAGCCATCGATCGGTTCCTGGGCTTTTCTTTACTGGGAGACTTTTTCTGATGGCTTCAATCTCATTATTTGTTACCGATCTGTTCAGGTCTTGGATGTTTTCATGATTCAACCTAGGTAGATTGTATGTGTCTAGGAATTTGTCAGTTTCTACTAGGCTTTTTAATTTATTGGCCTATTAAATAGCCAGTTACAATCCTTTGCATTTCTGAAGCATCAGTTGTAATGTCTCCTTTTTTTATCTCTTGATTTTATTTATTTGAATCTTCTCTTTTTCTTAGTTAGCCTGACTAAAAGTTTGTCAATTTTATTTAACTTTCCAGAAAGCCAACTTTTTGTTTAATCTTGTGTTTTTTTATTTCAATTTTATTTCTGCTACAATCTTTATTATTTATGTTGGGTTTAGTTTGTTCTTTACTAGTTGTTTAAGGTGTATAGTTTATTTGAAGTTTTTCTTCTGTTTGGATGGTAGGCACTTATAGCTATACATTTCTGCCTTTCTACTGCTTTTTGTGTGTCATAAGTTTTGGTATATTGTGTTTTCATTACCATTTGTTTCAAGAAATTTTTCAATTGCCATCTTAGTATCTTCATTGACCCACTAGTCATTCATTCACGAATGGATTGTTTAAATTCCATGTGATTGTATGGTTTCCAAAATCACTCTCTTACTTATATCTAGTTTTATTCCTTTGTAGTCAAAGAAGATGGCCATGGAGACAGCAGCGTGGTTGAAGTGGTAGGAGGCGGCCGTCAGCAAGAGCCGCTCCGTGCCTGGCAGCTGGAGGCTAGAGCCTGTGGCGCAGCGGCTCGCCTCACTGTGGTTGGTGGTGGCGGCGACAGAGACTGCAGCACTACCAGAGTGGTAGGACAGGGGCTATCTGGGGCTGGACTTCTCACAGTAGGGGGTGCGTTGGGGGCACTCTCAGAGGTGTCACTGCGTGCGTTGGGGGTACCTGTTGGTAGCACTATATGGGGCGGTGCTGCCCATGGCGGGGAGTGGGTTATGGGTGCTCTCTGGGGCTGCAGTGCCTGTGGAGGAGGACAGGTTAGGGGCACTAATCAGGTACTACGCTGCTGGCGGCTTTGTTGGGGGTGGAAGTGGGGGGCGCTATTGAGGCAGGACTAGCCATGGAGGGGGGCTAGTTGGGTGCTGTTGGGGGCTGCACTGCTGGCGGTGGTTGGTAGAGGTGGCAGCGACAGTGGTGGCATCCAAGGAAGGAGCAATTCTCCTCTCCCTGGACTCCACACTCCAGAGGGCGACCTCCTGTTGCTCATACTGGAGTGTGGCAGGTGCACAGTGTTTCCGTGGGAATCCTAAGCATGGCAGAGCCCACACCTGCCATGGTTACTGGGCCTGTGCATTCTGGGTCTGTGCCACAGAGACTGCCTGGCACCTCTGGGTATGGAGTAGCAGACACCACAGGGAACAGGGCCCTGTGCGTGGAGGCGTCCAGAACGGGAATTGGCACCTGGATGCAGAGGGTTGGCTTGATCTCTGAGTTTCTGCTGCTCCTGCTCAACAAGGAGTGCAGCCCCGGTGGGCCCAGCGGCTCCTGTGGAGTGGGGAGCTGGGCTCTGTGGTGTCTCCAGCACCCACCTTAGGCCCCAGTTCCTGGCTAGCTTGGGCCAAAAGGAGAGGCTGGACTTTGGAGGCTGGGTGTGAGTGCCTTTGCTGAAACTGGCCTCTGCCACCCAGTGGCTCACATGACAACGCGAGGCTGTGATGCTACCACCCTTTGCATCTTCCTCTAGGCTCTTCTGGCTTTGTCTGCCCAGCTGCTCCGTGCCAGGAGGAGGAGAAGACACCTGCCATACACTGAAGGTTGCAACACTGCAGCTTGCCTCGCTGAAGCGTGCCAGAGAGGTAGGAGGGTCGCAACACTAGGAAGGCAGGTGGCAGCAGCCAGGGTGGGGGCAGGCCTATGGCAGTGGCGGAGCTGCGGCAGTGGCCAGGTGGCAGGAGCCTTGTAGGGAGGGCCAGTGCATTGGCATTCAGCCTGGCCCCGCCCTGTCCTGGACTGCCCTACTGTTACCTGGCTGTCTTGGCCCTGCCCTACCCTGCCCTGGCCCCACCCTGGCCCTGTCTTAGCCCTGTGTTATTGTGTCCCTGCCCTGGCCCTACCCTTGCACTGGCCCTTCCCTGGCTCAAGCCGTGGCCCTGCCTCTGCCCTGGACCTTCCCTGAATCTGTGCTGGCCTGCCCTTGGCTCTGATCTGCTCCTTGTGCTGAACCTGGGCCTGCCATGGCCCTGGCCCTGCCAAAGTTCATGGTCCTGGTCCTGGTCCTGTTCTGGCCCTGACCTGGACTTGGACATGTCCTGGCCCTGATTTGTGCCAGCCCTGCCTTGGCCCGTCCCTGCCCTGGCCCCACCATGTCCCTGCCTGTTCTGCCCTCTGCCGGCAATGACCTCGCCCTGTCATGGCCCAGTTGTGCCATTGCCCTGCCTTACCCTGCCCTGGTTGTCCCCTGGCCCCTCCTGGCACTGGCCGCTCCATGGGCCTGCCCTGACTCTGCTGTGGCTTTTGCCCGGCCCTCACTATGGCCTGGTTCTGGCCCTGTCCTGGCCCTGCCCAGGCCCTGGCCCTGACCCTGGTCCTTCCATATCCCTGGCCCTGACCGTTATCCAGGCCCTGTCCCTGCTGCTGCCATATCCCTGGCCTGGGACCTGGCCCTGCCAGGGACGTGCCCTGACTCTGCCATGGCTCTGGCCCTACTCTGCCTTAGTCCTGGTCCCGACCTAGACCCTTTCCTGGCTCTGCCCTGGCCATGGTCGAAATTTCCTGGTCCTGAGCTGGCACTGGTCGGTCCCTGGTCTTGGCACCACACGCCCTGCCGTGCTCTGGCTGTGTCATCACCCTGCCCTGGACCTGCCCTTGTCCTACTCTGGTTTGACCCTGCCATGGACCTACCTTGGCCCTCACGCTAGCCTTGGCTAGGCCGTGCTCTGGACCTGGCCCTAGCCCAGACCTGGTTCTGGCCCTGGCCCTTGCCCTGGCCTTTGTCCTGCCATAGCCCTGGCCCTGGCCCTGAACTGGACTTGGAGATGTCCTGGCCCTGAAGTGACCTGGCCCTGCCTTGGCCTATCCCTGCCCTGCCCCTACCATCACCTTGCCCTGTTCTGCCCTGTCCCGGCAGTGACCCAGCCTTGCCATTGCCCTGCCCTACCCTGACTTGGCCATTCCCTGGCTTGGCTCTGGACCTGGCTGTGCCCTGGACATCCTCGGACACTGCCTCAGCCCTGGCACTAGCCTGGCCCTGCCTTGGCATCATGGGCCCTGCCCTGTCTATGGACCAGCTCTGGTCCTGTCCTGCACTGGCCATACCATGCCCTCCCCTGCCCTGACTCAGCCCTGGCCTTGGCCTTACCCCTGGTCCTGCCATATTTCTCATCCTGTCCCTACCCTGGCCTTGGCCCTGACCCTTACCCTGCTCTGGCCCTGCCCTTGTTCTGGCCCTACCCTTGCCCTACCCCAGCCCCTGCTCCTGTCATGGCCCTGCCCTGGACCTGTCCTGGCCCTGGCCCTTCCCTGCTTGAAACCTTACCCTGGTTCTGCCCTGGCCCTGACCCTGAAATGCCTGGCCCCACCCTGGCCTTGCACTGCTTGGCCCTTCCCCTGATTCTGGCCCTGTCACTGTCCTAGCCCCAGCTCTGTCACTGGTCTTGCTGTGGCCCAGACCCTTCCTTGGCCCTGCCCTGCCCCTGTTCTGGACCCTGGTTGTGCCATGAACCTGCACTGTCCTTGCCCGTGTTTTGCTCCTGCCCCGAACCTGGTCCTGCCCCTGCCATGGTCATGGTCCTGGCTCTGCCCTGGCCATTCCCTGGCCCTGCCCCGGTATTGGCAATGTCCTGGCCCTGCCCTGGCTCCTAACTGCCCTGGCCTTTTCTTGGCCCTGTGCTACCTTGGCTCTGCCATGCCGTGGCCCTGCCTCTGCCTTGGCTCTGCTCTGGGCAAGGCCTTGGCCTTCAGCCTGGCCCTGCCCTGGACCTGCCCTACCATTACCTGGCCTGTCCTGGTCCTGCCCTGCCCTGGCCAGGACCTTCCCTGAACCTACACTGGCCCTGCCTTGGCTCTGGCCCTGTCTCTTGTCATGACCCTGGTCCTGCCAATGGTCATGGTCCTGGTTCTGGTCTGGCCCTGAGCTGGCCTTGGACATGTCCTCGCCCTGATTTGTCCTGGCCCTGCTTTGGCTCTTTCCTGCCCTGGCCACACCATGGCCCTGCCTGTTCTGTCCTCTCCTGGCACTGACCTCACCCTGCCATGGCCCATTGGTACTGTTGCCCTGCCTTACCCTGCCCTGGTTGTGCCCTGGCCCTGCCTGGCGCTGGCCCCTCCCTGGACCTGCCCTGACCCTGCCTTGGCTTTTGCCCTGCCCTCACTATGGCCTGGTTCTGGCCCTGTCAAGGACCTGCCCTGACTGTGCCATGGCCCTGGCCCTGGCCCTGCTCTGCTGTGGTCCTGGCCCTGACCCAGACCCTTTCTTGGCTCTGTCCTGGCCCTGGCCTTTTCCTGGCCCTGAGCTGGCACTGGTCAGCCCCTGGTTTTGGCACCACCCTGCCCTGCCATGCTCTGGCTGTGTCATCACCCTGCCCTGGCCCTGTCCTTGCCCTACTCTGGCTTTGACCCTGCCCTGGCCCTACCTTAGCCCTCACCCTAGTTTTGTCTGGGCCTTGTCTTGAGCCTGGACATAGCACAGACCTGGCTGTGGCCCTGGCCCTACCATGGCCCTGTCCCAGACCCTGGCCCTGCCAGGTACCTGTCCTGGCCCTGCTCTGGGCCTAGCTTTTTTCCTGGTCCTTAGATGACCCTGGCCCTGCCCTTGCCCTTCCCCTTTTCCTGGCACTGGCCTTGGACATGACCGTGGTCCTAACCCTGGCCCTGCTCTGGGCCTAGCTTTTTTCCTGGTCCTTAGATGACCCTGGCCCTGCCCTTGCCCTTCCCCTTTTCCTGGCACTGGCCTTGGACATGACCGTGGTCCTAACCCTGGCCCTGCCCTGGAGCTGCCACTGTCTTGGCCCTGCCCTGGCCCTACATCTACCCTGCTTCTGGCCCTGGCCCTGCCCCAGCCATAGACCTGCCCTGGTTGGCCCTGCCCTGCCTTCGCCCTGTGCTACTCTAGGCCTTCTGTACCCTCCCCTGCCCTGAGTTTGGCCCTGCCCTGACCTTGCCTTGGCCCTCACACTGGCCCTAGCACAGACCTGGCCCTAGCCCTGGCCTTGGCCTGGCACTGACCCCTGCTCCTGACCTTGGTCCTGCCATGGCCCTGGCCCTGGCCCTGAACTGGTTCTACCCTAACCCTGACAGATTACATTAGAATATTATTTAAAATTTTTATTTTAGATTTTTAAGATAACTATAGTAGTAATAATACATCATATGCTATTTATAATAGTAGTAGTATTTGTAGTAGTTAATAATCGCTAAAATTTTAACCAGTACTTTCTTTGCTCCTGGTACTGTTCTAAGAGTATAGCTGTATAAATTTGTATATATGTGAGGCATTAATTCTCACAATAACTCTATAGCCTGGGTACTTACAGCATCCCCACTTCCAAATGTAAGAAACAGGCATAAAGAGGTTAAATACTTGGCCTGGCGCAGTGGCTCACACCTGTAATCCCAGCACTTTGGGAGGCCAGGGCTGTCGCATCTCTTGAGCTCAGGAGTTCGGGACCAGCCTGGGCAACATTGTGAAACCCTGTCTCTACTAAAAATGCACAAAAATAGGTGATTGATTTGTTTACGTTCCTTATAGGATTCTGGTTATAAAACATTGGTCAGATACACAGTTTGCACACACTTTCTTCCATTCTGTAGCTTGTCTGTTCAGTTGTTTGGTGATGGCTTTTGCTCTGAGTCAGCTCTTCCAGAAGTTTATTAGATCCCACTTGTTAAGCCCTGTTGTTTTGGCGTTGCTGTTGGGAAACTCAGCTGTATCAATTCTTTGCCCAAGCCCATGTCAAGAAGGGTATTTCTCAGGTTTTCTTGTAGGATTTTTATAGCTCAAGGCCTTCCATTGGCATCCTTCATTTGCCTTGAGTTGATTTTTGTATAGGGTGAAGGTAAGGGCCCAGGGATATTCCTTTGCACGTGGCTGTGCACTTTCCCAGCACCATTGATTCGATAGAGAGTCCTTTCTGCATGGCTTATCTTCCTGGATGTTATCAAAGATCAGGTGGTTTTTGGTGTGTGGGTGTACTTGTGAGTCCTCTTTTCTGTTCCACTGGTCTGTGTGGTGGAAACGGGTCCCTAGCTTTTCCCTGACATTGGAAATCGGGGAGTGTGGTGCATGCGATGGAGTCTGGACGTCTTAGGATTGCTTTGGAAATTTAGGAAATTTCATGGTCTCACGTGAGTTTTACCATTGCTTATTCATATTTCTTGAATCGCATTTGCCAAATAGTAAATGATTACACTGCGAGGATAGATTGAGACATGTTGGTCCACACGTACACTGTGGAATGATGACATCATGCTATTGAGTGTCTCCATGACCTCATACCGCTGTGAAAATTTCTTTGTGGAGGCCGGGCACAGTGGCTCATGCCTGTAATCCCAGCACTTTGGGAGGCCGAGGCAGGCAGATCATGAGGTCAGGAGTTTGAGACCAGCCTGACCAACATGGTGAAACCCCATCTCTACTAAAAATACAAAAATTAGCCAGGTGTGGTGGTGCGTGCCTGTAATCCCAGCTACTCAGGAGGCTGAGGCAACAGAATTACTTGAACCTGGGAGGCGAAGGTTGTAGTGAGCCAAGATTGGCCACTGCACTCCAGCCTGGGTGACTGAGCAAGACTCCGTCTCAAGAAAAAAAAGAAAAAGAAAAAGAAAATTTCTTTCTGATGAGAACATTCTGAATCCTCCTTTTCAAGCTTTTTGGAAAGAGGTGCAATGATGCCATGAACTGTCATCACTCTGCTGTGGAACAGAAGAGCGGAATTCCTCCCTGTCATCTGAGTGTTACTTTGTACCTGTTTCCGGTACCTGTTCAAGTCTTCTCTTCCACCTCCCATCTCTGGTAACCAGAGCTGGGGCTCTGCCCTCCTGCCCGGTGGAGCTTTGACTGATGGAAAGGTCTGTCTAGGGACAGGGAGTGGGGTAGAGAAGGAGGCTCCAGGAGGCCCCTGCCCCTGCGCGCAGGCAGAGCAGGCTGTGTTCCAGGAGCCTGGGCTGATTGAGGAACACAGGTGGATTGGCCAGAGCATGAGGGGTTGGGGAAACGCCTGGCTTTTTTTTTCCAAAGTTGGGAAGGAGGGGTCCTTCTCTTCCCATTAGAAACCTTTATTTGTCCCAACTGAGGGGTGGGTGTGGGGTGTTAAATTTAAGATTTGAAATAGGTGGGGATGCTGTACGGGGGGTCCGGGAAGGGGGCTGGGGCCAGGCAGCAGGTCAGTGCACCTGAAGCTGGGGGTGCCCATGGCAGAGGCCTCCTGGTGGCTCAGGGGGTGGGCCAGCTTCTCTGCCTCCTGCTCCACTGATTGGCTCCCGTACCCCCTGTCTTCCTTCATCTCTGCTGTGCTGGGCAGCTTGTCTCAGGTCTCTGGACCCCTCAGCAGCCTCACTCCCTCCTCTAGGCCAATGCCAGACAGCGCCTCCAGCAGACCTGCCAAGTCCTCGCCAGCCAGCTCATAGCTGTGCAGGAGGCTGTCGCTGGGCAAGGCCGTCTGTTGGTACATGTCCACCAGGCTGCACAGCCCCAGCCTCTCTGCCAGCTCTGCCCAGCTGCCCTGGGCTTCTGGCCCGTCTAGCAGCTGCTCCAGGTTCTGCAGGGCTGTGTCACCAAGTGACAGCCCTGGCCCTGCAGGGCTGGGTGGGGTCAGGGGCAGCTAGCTCCCTGGTGTTCAGAGCGGCATTTAGCAGCGAGGTCTTCACCTTGGTGCTGTGGATAAGGTCGAGGCGTGTGGCCCTGGAAGCTGCTTTGGGTGTCCTTCTCAGGCCCTTCTGAGTCCCAGTCGTTATCAGAGGTAGGGGGTGAGGGCAGTGGGCACAGGGGCTCCTCATTCTCAGCATAGATGTCAGCACTAGCCTTCAGAAGGAGGGTGAGGGTTGGGGACTCCAGTCCCGCTGCCAGGTGCAGGGGTGTGTTTCCCACAAAGGTGTGAGCATTCCCATTGGCCCGAAGCTTGGTGACCAGATGGGTGACCAACCCCAGCTCCTCCATCTCTGTGGCTAGATGCAAGGCTGTTTGGCCCCCCTGCCGCTCTGTGGCCTCCACTTCAGGCCCACTGTTCACCAGCAGATCCAGGCACTTGGGGCTTTGGGCTTGGGCCGCCAGGTGTACTGCAAAGTCAGGCATGTGCAACAGCCGAGGCACAGCGGCAGCTCCACTCCAAAGCAGTGCATGCAGCAGCTCAGAGGCACCAGGGCCTGCCTGCAGTGCCAGGTGCATGGCTGAGTCTCCATGCCAATCAGCAGTGCTGGGTCTGCACCCACCTGAAGCAGAAAGCTCACCACCCTCATCTGCCTGGTGATCACTGCCAGGTGCAGGGGTGTCTGGTGCAGGTGATTGGTGAGGTTGACGATGCCAAGGTGCTGGGTGTGGTAGATGACACGGGCTATGTGCTTGATGACCCTGGTCGGCCCATGGATGATGGACAGGTGTAGTGGCGTGTCTCTGTTCTCGTCCTGCTCCAGCAGGTGGCATTGTCCCGCCAGCAGTGTGCTGGTGTCCGTGGTGACACCATAGTTGAGTAGGGCCTGGGCGCTGCGCTGTGCCGTGCCACACCAGGCTGAAGAGCGTTGTACTCTTGGGCTCACTGCAGCATCTCCAGGGCCTGCAGCTGGCACTGGGGAGGGGTCCTGGAGGGGGCTAGGGCTATGGCCGTGCAGGGCCAAGGCTAGGGCTAGGGCCAGGTCTGCACTAGGGCCAGTGTGAGGGCCAAAGCAGGATCAGGGCAGAGCCAAAGGCAGGGCAGGGCAGGGTAGAACAGGCCCAGGGTAGCACAGGGCGAAGTTAGGGCAGAACCAACCAAGGCAGATCTATGGCTCTGCGGCTTCCTCCTGAGTCCCTGCCGGGCACCGAAAGCCTGGCTCTTTTTTTTTTTTTTTTTTCAGACGGAGTCTCGCTTTGTCACCCAGGCTGGAGTGCAGTGGCGTGATCTCGGTTCCCTGCAAGCTCCGCCTCCCAGGTTCACGCCATTCTCCTGCCTCAGCCTCCCAAGTACCTGGGACTACAGGCGCCCGGCACCACGACCGGCTAATTTTTTGTATTTTTAGTAGAGACGGGGTTTCACCGTGTTAGCCAGGATGGTCTCGATCTTTTGAGGTCGTGATCCGCCTGCCTCAGCCTCCCAAAGTGCTGGAATCACAGGCGTGAGCCAGCCAGCAGGCGGCGCTCGCGAGAGTGCGCAGCTCCCGGGAAGGGCCTCGCGGGCAGGCTGAGGTGCGCATGTACCCTGGTGCCTAAGGGTTCTGGCCGGGGAGGCGGGGGGCGGTGGGGGGTGGGGGGAGGGCGGGTGCGCCACCAGCAGGTGGCGCCCGCGAATGGAGGGCGCGAGGCTCAGGGCTGTTTCTCCGCGGATGGCCTCGTGGGCCGGCTGAGGTGCACATGCGCGCTGGTGCCTAACGGCTCTGCTGGGCTAGGTGCTCCTCCGAGCAGCTGGAGACTGGAGTGTCCCTGACGGAGGTTGCAGCTGGACCTGGTTACGTGCTGGTGCTGCGCTCCAGAGAGGCAGAAAACGAGTGGGAGCTGAGGTGTCTTGAAGCCGTTCCTCAGCCTGGGAGAAGATCTTTGGCTTCAGGATGGAGGTCAGGGGGTCGTTCCTGGCGGCCTGCAGGAGACGCATGGCTACCTGGAGGAAGAATCGTGACAAGGATGGCTTCTCAAATCCCGGGTACCGAGTCCGGCAGAAGGATCTGGGCATGATCCACAAAGCTGCCATCACAGGTGATGTGAACAAGGTGATGGAGAGCATCTTGCTCAGGCTGAATGACTTGAACGACAGGGACAAGAAGAACAGGTAAGGGGAACAGGAAGCCGGGAGGAGGCCTGGGGATATGGGAGAAGCCCCTGTTCCTGGTTTCTGGGTAGGGGAGATACGGTGCGGGGTGAAGGCTTGGGTGGGGTGGAAGTCAGGTGAGGGTGGGTGGGGTGGGGGACTGTGGTGGGGGTAGAGTTGGGTGGGGGACTGTATTAGGAGGTGGAGTTGGGTGGGGGTTGGATGGGGTGGAGGACTGGTGGGGGGTGGGATGGGGTGGGGGACTGTGGTGAGGGGTAGAGTTGGGTGGGGGACTGTGGTGGGGAGTGGAGTGAGGGTTGGATGGGGTGGAGGACTGGTGGGGGGTGGGATGGGGTGGGGGACTGTGGTGAGGGGTAGAGTTGGGTGGGGGACTGTGGTGGGGAGTCTAGTGGAGTGAGGCTTGGATGGGGTGGGGGTTGGATGGAGTGAGGGGACTGGTGGGGGGTAGAGTTGGGTAGGATGTGGGTACGATGCAAGGGTGGGGGTGGGGGTGGGGTGAGTGTTGTCACCAAGGGCACTGGGCTTTCTACCCTGGCAGGCTCAGCAGCACCCGGGATGTGGAAACCTTGCCTTTCTTCACAAGAAAAGTAACTATTTGTTCTGAAGGCAGAGGGATAACATACTATTTGATGTTTACAATTACATGCGTCATTGTATGTTTTGGGACTGTGCACTACAATTGCCTAAAACGACTTCTCATTCTCATAGGACTGCTCTACATTTGGCGTGTGCCCATGGCCATCCGGGAGTGGTGGCTGACTTGGTGGCCAGAAAATGCCAGCTTAACCTCACTGACAGTGAAAACAGGACAGCTCTGATCAAGGTATATGGTAGCCAACTCTTTCAGCATGGGATGGATTTAATTTAAATTCACAGAATAAAATTAATTCACCTCATTGAAATGTGACTAGTTGGTGAATCCTGTGGAAGATTTCCTAGAATTTACAGTCTATTTCTTGGTCTAATACTGACAGGCTGTACAATGTCAAGAAGAAGTTTGTGCATCCATCCTGCTGGAACATGGCGCCAACCCAAATGTTAGAGATATGTATGGCAACACTGCTCTGCACTATGCCATTGATAATGAGAATATATCAATGGCAAGAAAACTGCTTGCATATGGTGCAGATATTGAAGCAAGAAGCCAGGTATGATCAACCAATGTTCTTTTCAAAGTATTTCAAGTATATTTGTTTTACCATTGACATATGATTTTTTTTAGTAAAACATCTGAAACTAGAAGGAAATATATTACGTGCAAATATTTGCTTTACATACAACTATTTAAAAATACATTCATAACAAATATGAAAACACGAGGTCTGTAGTCTAAATGTGTCCTATAGATTTAGGTTAGTTTACCTCCATAAGCTGTGTCAACATGTAAAATTTAGGAAACTCATACACGTGTCTAGATTTCAGGCTTCTCTTAAAGGATCACATCTGGATTCCCTTGAGCTCATATCACTGTTGAGTATGCTGTGCAGCGGTTATCCCTTTATGTGAGGCATATGTGCTCCAGTCTGTTACTGTGCCTTCCAGACACCCTAGGAGGGGTATCTGAAAGGGAAGGAGCAGCATGTGGGCAAGCACAGTGGAGTGAGAAGGAAGGGATTGCTTTTTATTTACTTTCTGCTTCATGTTTAAGTTCATAGGATCTTAACATAAGGTTTTCAGTTCAGTTGGGAAGTGTGTAATTTTGTGAATTATAAATTGTTTTTGCTGTTTTGCAGGATGGACATACATCACTTTTACTAGCTGTAAATAGGAAAAAAGAGCAAATGGTGGCATTTTTGTTGAAGAAAAAACCAGATTTAACTGCAATAGATGATTTTGGAAGGTACAATAGTTCTTTTTTTGTTCATTTTTAAACCTGAGTGGTGTTCTAGAGTGGTAACAGTCACTTGTCAGAAATATTAAATTGATAAGATTAACTTATTATTATTGGGATAGAGAGAAATACCAGCACAAGTCATCAGGTAGAAAAACAATTATTTGGACTGGGCAACATAAAAAATAGTGTATTGCAGGATTTGTCTTCTCTTGTTACATTGACTGATGTTTGTTGATGGATGAGGTGATACTTTGAGTCATATGATCTTATGTTAACTAAAGGGATTTCATATTGGTTTTACTTGTTTTAAAAGTGTAGACTTCAACTTTTAGTTTACTTTGTGACTCAATATTGAAATTTCTTAACTCTTTTATAGTAGTTTCAACCTCTGCTTCTTACATGCTTTTCCTTTAAAAATACTTTGTTAAAGATAAATTAGAGTTGAAAATCATTTTGTGTTTTGGATGACTCTTTGCTTTAGCTTGCTTTCTCTCAAAAATATTAATGTTAGGTTATTCCTAAGTGACTATTAATTGCTATTGCCAGATACTGTGGGTTCATTGGGTTTTTTCTTCTTTTTACTTCTAGTGTATTTTGATGTTATTTTTAATTAGTGTGGGCAGAGGGAAAAAAGATAGCTTCAACTGGGTAAACTTTTAATGACTACAAGCCATGGGTGACAATGAGAAAAAAGAGATAGGCTATAGATTCACACAAGACTGGGTTTAATTCTTAGCTTTTCTGCTTACTAGATGTGTGACCTTGGGAACATTACTTATCACCAAGTGTTTTCCTTTATGAAACAAGAGAATAATAATATATCCTTCAAGGGTGGTTGTGTATAACTAATATATGTATATATGGCATTTAATCCAGTGCCTCGCATATGATTATCAGCATTATTAACTGAAACTACTGTGGCTATTATTAGCATTATTATTATTGTTTTAAACCTGCAGATAGCTCTTATTGACCCCACGCTGATTTTGAATTACAATATATTATATCAGACTAGGGAAGAAATGGATAATTTTTCACTTAAATTTTTAGCTACTTTAGATAAGTGACCTGAGCATAGCATTCTGCCCATCAAAGGACTTTATTTTATCAACTTCTGCTATGTCATATCCCAGTGGGACAAGAGGCTTCCTTGTTGTTCCTTCTGTTTGGCTTTGGTGGCAATTTACAAAGATGAACCCTTGAGCACCCAAGAAGTTTGTGTTTATTAGTACATGTAATTGGTTAATTCTACATGGACAGGCATATTAAATTTGTAAAGTTTATAAATTTAGCTTTTAACATAGCTTTGCTAAAGTTCCTAAGCATGAAATTATCTTTCTTATTTTAGAACAGCCCTGATACTTGCTGCTCGTAATGGATCAACAAGTGTAGTCTACCAGCTTCTTCAGCACAATATTGATGTCTTTTGCCAAGATATATCTGGATGGACTGCAGAAGACTACGCTGTTGCTTCTAAGTTTCAAGCGTAAGTGTTAAAAAGGCTAGTGAACACTAAATTGAGGTTTAAAGTTATTGTAACCATTGCATCTTATATATCAAGTGAGATTTCATAGTTTGGTTCAGGTAGTTTTGGAGTGGCAGTGAGTTAGTCCACTTCATCAGCCAGAAATCAAGCATAAGACTAGACAAGTTAGAAGTAGCAATGAGTGTAGGATTCTTTAACTCAAGTCTCTTAAGACTTCTATGCTTAGGGATCCTAATGTTTTCCATTTCATTCCAAGTATAACCCCTACGCATGGGATAAAATGATTTTTATAATTAGTTATGAGTCTTGAAATGTCCAGTGTATCAGAAAATGTTGGACTATCTCCTGGGAGCTGTCTCCTATACCCTCCACCTTGAATTTTTCAAGAACCTAAGAGGTTCCCTAAGTCTGAGGAAGACAATCATGTTTTACAAGTCAGTGGGGAGCGGTGGGTGGGGGGAAAGGACATTCTAATTATTCTGTTCTTTCTATGGATTCTGTTACTGCTTTTTGTCATTGAAACTGCTCCTGCAGTCTGGTAAAGATTGACCTTTGCCACCAGGATGCCCCTTGTGATTCAGATCCTCAGTCTTTATAGTAACCTATACATGGGCTTCCAAGTCCCATCTTATAGTTCACCTAAATATGCTTATATGCCCAGCTGTTGTTTCCAAAACACCAGTACCCTGCTCTGGCTGCTGGACATTCTAGCTTTACCCACACACGTAGTGAGCAAATTGACCCTTCCCCCCCATACTCAAAACCTCATGTGGAGCACACATCTTAGCCTGGAATCCTAGACCTTCATGGTAAGTTATTCTGTGAGTCCCTTGTTTGTCTTCTCTCTAGCAAATATTAGTTGGGATAGTTCTAAGCTGTTAGAGATGTTCAGATAGTGTTGCAGGAAGATATCAAAGTTTTTTCTTCTTTGTTACCAGATTTTTTACCCCAAGCCCCTTTATATCTTATGTAGCAGCTTTTCTTAGATAGAGGAAGGTCCCATGTTGTCCGCAGTGGGCTCGGACTTGTGGTTGGCCCCTTGAGTGATCTGTTTTCCATAATAATAAAAATCTCCCAGCCCACTTGCTTCTCCACCTCAAGTTTTTAAAATATCTTCAAATATTACCTCATAGGAAGCCATTAGTCAGAATTATCTGTCTCAAGTAGGTGAGTTGGACTGAACAGAGCCAAGCTTCATCCATGACTGATCAGCATCCATTTACAAAAGTAGAGCTTTGTGCTTGCTTCGCGGCACATATGCTAAAGTTGGACCAATACAGAGAAAATTAGCATGGCCCCTGCATAAGCATGTCACACTAATCTGTGAAGCAGTCCATATTTTACACAGTTACAAGAAGGCCATTTGACTAGTTTGCTGACAAGTTCCCGGAAAACAGTGTGAGTCAAAGCAAAACAGGTGCTAGCCAATAATGAAATTACACATTTTCATTACAAAAACATTGGAGTAAGGTAATCTATGAAATGAGAATGGCGCTGAGTAAACTCGTGGTGTGTTGTGTGCAAATATATTGTTAGTATGTATCTCAGAAATGAAAAAATAACCACTTGCATCTCCTTCATGACACTTCAAAAATATGAGGGTTTTTGTCTTCCATGTCAGTTGGGGATGACCATGGAGAGGAAGCATCATTCTAACAAAGATCTGCCAGTTCAGAGTTCGAGTCTATAGAGGAAAAATAGTAGTAGTCCAAGCCAGGTCTTGACATCTGTTAGCTTTCTGCCTTTGGTGTGATTGATGACATAAGTAACAATGGATAATCATGTTATCTATTTTAATGAGACAATCTATTTATCAATTTAGTTACAAACTGTGAAATAGTTGAGATGTCCTGAATCATAAGCTACAAATAATAGAACAAGTAACAAGCAAAATTAGGACTTAACAACATTTTCAAAAGATCATAACATTTTAATATTAGAACATATGTGAAAATACACATTGGATTTCATTTGGGATTCCAAAATAATTTCAGCAAAAAAGTTCAAGAACAAATTATTCCATTGCTTTACTATTTCTCTGAGCACATTAAAATGTGGTTTCATTAAACATTTATAATAACCTAATAAATAAGGTAGTAAAACCTTCATTCTTTAGAAGAAGACATTGAGCCTAAGAGAAGAGACTTGTTCAAGAACAAATACCCATTGGTCCTATTATGAGTCAGATCATTTTCCATTATGTCAACTTCACATGTGTTAATTTACTGAGTTATACTGTCCTCACTTCATACTTTTTTCTTCTTTAATTAGAAGCTTAATAAGAGTTTTGTAGAGCTTACAAACTAAAAGTGTATAATTAAAGTTCTGATATTGTTTGATATACTCTTAAGAATTTAATGTATTTGGTAAAGTTTTTCATATCAGTATTAAAATAGTAATTGTATTTACTGCATTTTGATACATAGCATTCGTGGAATAATTTCTGAATATAAAGCAAACAAGAGACGTAAAAGTCTTCAAAATAGCGATCCAGGTATGACTTCTGATAGTGAATTCCTCTCGATGGTCCTGTCATAGATAAAAAAATAAGAGGAAGGAAGTTTTGATCATAAAACAGCAGTTTAAAAAAACCACTCTAAATTGAATGTATATTTTTTAATTACTTTCTTAGTAATCTAGATTTCAGAATTATTTAAAAAGTTACTTGTAGGCAAGTTATAATCTCAAGCAGTATTATCTGAAAAAAACTCATTATTGTAGTTTCTGAAATTCTAGATGATATTTTTGTGTAAATAAGAAAAAAGATTAAGTTAGTATGTGGTATGTTTTCTTTGTAGTCACCTTATGATGAATTGGATTTGTTATAACATTGGATATTTTAATTTATAAAATAGATGCTTTGCATTTAGTAAATACATATTACAGCTGAGCCTTGAGTAGTGTGGGATTTAGGGGTACCAGTCCCCCATTCAGTTTGAAATCTGTATATAACTCTGGACTCCCCCCTAAAACTTAACTACTCATGGCTTACTGTTGACTAGAAACCTTATTGATTATACAGTTAATTAAGACATATTAGTTATATGTATTATATACTGTATTGTTACTACAATAAAGTAAACTAGAGAAAAAGAAACTTATAAAGAAAATCATAATGAAGAAAGAATATATTTTTATTCAGTGGAAAGTGGATCATCATAAAGCTCTTCATCCTCAGAGTCTTCAAGTTGGCTAGGCTGAGGAGGTGTAGGAGGTAGAGGGAGATTGATCTTGCCATCTCAGGTGGCAAAGGCAGAAGAAAGTCTGCAGATGAGTGGACCCTTGCAGTTCAAACCTGTGTTGTTCAGAGATCAACTCTGACATAGTGATTTGTGTCACTCAAAAAGTAACTGTCTTTAAAATAAGAATTTCAATGAGACCTTTCTGGTACCATGAACAAACATCAATAAGAACTGTACCAATACCAATAGGATGTTATTTTTTAAAGATACCTACTGTGTAGAGAAGTCAGAAAATAAATTCCTTATTGAGAAGCACAGGCCGTGTTACATATTCTCATACCAAGAATGTCTCACTAGTATTGACTTAATTCCCCCCAAGTGGAGATAAAATGAGATACATTTACTTCGTTAGGGTGAGATTTATTCTATCTGCTAGTTAATTGTCATGATAATATCAATTTTGTTAGAAGAAGACACTCTGTTACCATTAGCTAAAAGATTATTATAATAATATTCGAATAGCCCAACTCTAGCCTCAGCACATTATAGTAAAAGTACAGCAACCATTACCAGAACAGACCAGGGGCTGCCTCTTTGAAGTAGGACACATGCTGTGCCACACAGCCCCACAACTTAAAAATACATGTAGGATAATGGTATAATTAAGTATGATGTGTTGCATTAAAGATATGCCACAGCACTCTCCCATAAGCTTTGACATTTATCCTCTCAGGATCATGATTTGCTATTCTTAACTGAAAAACACTTTTTTTTTGCAAGCCATTAGGTTCATTTTGGAATGTGTGTACTTTTCTTTTTTTTAATTATACAACATTTTATTTAAAAACAATTCATAGAATACATTTTCACATTGGAGATTCCCATAGTGGGAAAATAGCAATGTATTACTTATAGTTTCATATTCATGGACAGATTGTTTCAGAACAAGTAAAACACATTTGAGACTTGAGTCTCAGTTTAGAATTTGTAATATTTTGATATGTCTACAAGGGGAACCTTGCCCTTAAATGGAACTTCTCTATATTCAGAAGCACTCCAAGCTTTTCTTCCTAAGATTTAGAAATTCATAATGTGAGATATCAGCATTTCCTAATTTTAAAATTTCCCCAGTATATGTAACCATCAGTAGGTGGTATCTACTGAATAGAGAGGGAAGTTTTCAAAAACTGAACACTCTCTAATTTTCTGCGATGTTTTTATTCATGAATTAACAGTATTTCCCTTTGTCCATCATTCCCAGGGCAAAAACAGAAATTTGATCATATATTAATAGTAATAAAGCTGGATTCTCTTTAAGAGATTGATAAAAGGCAAAAGCTCATATCATGTTTAGTTATACTGTGACTCTTATGAGAAGCTGGGAGGCAACCCCATTAACTCACCGCAATACAAAACTCAGTCTCACAATTTCTTAGTCATAATTCCTCTCAAACCTTTTCCTCAAATATTAAATTTGGAAAACAATCTTGTGATTAAGAGAAGAAGGCTGTCCACCAATGGACTTACCCTGTTATTTCTTCCTTATTGTGAGTTGAATGGCATGACAAAGCAGAGGCAAAGAGGCATACATCAGTTCTTCAAAGTATTAAGTCAGAAAGGTCAGAGCTTCCACAGCGTGGCAACAGCTTTGCAGATGCCCACATCATGGTAGTTGAAATAGCAAAGCCCAGCAAAGGTTAAAGCTGAAAGTGCCAGAAGCTCTGCCTTGGGAGCTTTCTGCAAGGCATCCCCATGAACATAGTCAGTAACAACTTGTCCAAGGCCCCAGTAACTATGAAGAGTGAGGGTTGCAGCAAGGAGTAGAGTCCGTCACAGAGCCAAGGATTCAAATAAGCAGCTGGAAGCAGGCCCAGGAGCAAAACACTGACGACCCTCTCACTAGTCCAGTGGAGAGACGCAACCTGGGAACCAGAATGGTGGCTTGGTGACAAGCCAATGTACTGCACTCCACACCATTCTGGGGTAGGTCGGTTCTGAAGTAATGCTGAGATAGGAGCAGGTGTGACCACTGGGGTTCGCAGCAACAGAGCTCGGCCTCCTTGGGCACCGCAAAGGGTACTCAGTCTCCAGAGAACCGCCGTTTCATTCCTGAAAACTCAGGGTCATCCACCAACCCCTACTTTGTATTTTAGTTATAGTCGGTTAAAACATAAACTCACTTTTGAAACCTTAATTGCATGTTTTATGAAACCTGTATTATATAAAACTGTTTGTCTGGGGAAAGAGCCAGAATCAGAGAAGAGTTTACACAGCTGTTGAAAAATGAAATTTGTCAGAATAGTAGAGGAAGACATTTCAGATATAATGAACGGGGTGTATATGGATGAAGGTATAAGCAGTAACAGTCATATTGGAAGTTACTCATAATGAGAAGCAGGTTTAGTGTGTTATTATAAAGGTAATATTAGGAAGTAAAGAACAATATGTAGTGTTAGTTTATCTGTTAGTACTGGATTTTCAAATTTTGTTTTTCTGATGGTTTTGTTCATTTATATTGTTGGGTGGATTCATTTGTGAGCGAATCTTTGAGATGTTGGTCTATGGCTTGAATCTGGTGACATCTGGTGTCTTGCCAAGTAGTTTGTTGAAGTTTTGGAGAACTAGAAGTAATTCTTAAGAAGTAGATATATCGCTAAAGATTAAGCTTCATTAAAATTCTCAATTTATAGAAGAAAAATATGTTATTTTCTATTTTTATAAAGACTAAAGTTTTTATCTAATTGTTCTAAGTAGTTCATTTTAACTAAATATATGGATTTGTGAGCAGAACAAGACTTAGAAACGACATCAGAGGGAGAGCAAGAAAGGCTTGAAGGATGTGAAAGCAGCCAGCCACAGGTATGTAAAAATTTAATTTCAAATTTCTGGTTTTCTTTGGTAATGTAGCATAATCCAAATGAAATTACTTTTGGACTAGCCTTTTAGAATCAATTGAATGTAATTTAATAGTTAATTTTAATAACATTTTAACTGTTTATAAAATTTAAAGTGTTCTAAGAATCTACAGTGATTTTACAGCTAATATTAACCTTGGAACTGAGGCAAAAAGTTCCGGAGTATTGTTTGCTGTTCCATTTTTATAACCTAATATAATAAAGAAGGTAATATCAAATATTGAATTATAATTTTAAGCAATAAAAATTATGAATAATTTAACAATGATGGCTGCTGATTTGGATTCCTGTTAAAGAAGTAATCATTGCCAATGGTCCAAAATTTGCAGTTTTATATTACTGGTGACTAATACCAAGATTAAAAATGTATTCTCCATTGTGATCTCTTACTAATTTCAATATCTATGTTCAGGGCAGAATGGGGTCATAAAATCAACCCAACTCTACCTATCAAGAGAATCAGACCTTGCAAAATGGCACTTTTGGTGTTTGGGTTCAAGCAAAAATGTTCCCAATTTATTTCAACATAGGAAATCTGCAAATATTGTTAAATTTTTAAAATCAATTGTCATTTGTGGACCTGAAAATTTATTAGAACTTGACTTAAGCCTATAGTTTATATAGCTATATAACACTATCATATTACAGTATATAATTTGAATTAAAATGTAAGAATTTGCTTTTCTTTTGATTGGTGTTGATTTTGACTCCTAATAATTTTAAGTTTGCCTACTCACCGGTTAGTAATCTTTGGAAAAAAACACTCAAATGTGCACTATTGGGTATCAGTATTTCCAGTACAGTGAGATAAAATCTTGTTAAGTGAAGATGCCTTTGTACTACTAAAAATGATCTCTTATTTTCATTTTTGGTAAATCTATCACACAATGAATTAATGTTACTCCAGACACTGTCAAAGTAAAGTTTGATAGTTTGTGTTTTTCTTATATTTTAGGCTTATGCAAACTATTTTTCACTTTTTGGTTACAAGACAGTAATTTGGGATTAGGTAAACATAGATTAAGAAATTTAACAGTTAAATTTTCATTTTTTCATACTTCATTATTTAAAGACAAAGTTATCCTTAAAACATATACCCTGACAGAAAAGACATCTGACAAACAAAACTCATAATCTTCCACTTTCACATCTGCAAAAAATGTCTCAACAAACAGAAGTGAACAAGTATTGTAATAGCATATATCTGTATATACAAGACTCCCTTATGTGCAAAAGTATGAGGAAAACGTGGATCAAACAAGACAAATGAGGTGGAAAAAAACTTTAAAACTCATCAAAATTGAGTTAAAGCAGAATTTGGGTGAAATTTGTGAAGAATACAAAACTGCTGCCTCGTTTTTAGGAAGAGCCACTCCATGATAACTCTACAGGAATAGCAAACTTAAAGAAAATACCCTCAAATTTGACAAATAATGCACCTGATTGTCAGGAAAAGATGTATCTAGAGTGTTCATCTAATATGTATTCCTAATATTTCCTGTTTAAAAATAGTGCAGCCTCATAAATGTCTTTTGATCTCATTTATACTCTTGGCCTCCAGAATTTGCTTGCCAGTCATCTTCTGATTTTTATTTAAATGAAAATAAAGTATACTGTGAAAATAGTAACAGACCAGACACAGAACATGCTTTTAACATAGACCGGGAGAATTTTATAATGACACAAAAAGTACAAAAGCAAGGAACCCAGAAGTAGTTACAATTGAAATAAAAGAAGACCAAGAGTGTTATAGGTACATGATGAAAAAATCACCAACATAACATTAATTGCAAATTGGACATCAGAAATGTGCCTCAGTTTAGTGATCCAACAAGCCTTTTAGATTTGTGGCTTACCTGCTCCAGAGAAATTAAGTATGTGAGAAAAAAAAAAGCATAGTGTTTCTGTTGTTACAGACACTTAATAAGAATACAAAACCAATTCAAAACTTGTTCCACAAACCATTATATCATAATTACAGTACAAATAACTATAAAAGAATAGAACTTGGATTAGAAAATGTGCATTCTTCTCCACCACACAGTGACAGAGCATTAAAAGTACATCTAGAAGAATAGTTACAGCACAATATACAAAGACTTAAGAATGAGGCACGCATATTACAACTAGAGTTCCAGCCCTTGTGGCTGCTTTCATGGTCTGATGTTGAGTGCCTGCAGCTTTTCCGGGTGCACAGTATGAGCTGTCAGTGGATCTACCTTTTTGGGGTCTGGAAGATGGTCACTCTCTTCTCACAGCTCTTCTTAGAAAGAAAAAAGAAAAGTTCAGAAAGATTTACAGGGCCACTTGCTGCTGCTCGTTTTTTTTCTCTTGACCAATTATTTGGTGCATTCTAATTTTCTTTACTTATGAAAAGCTCTTACGTAAAATCGGGTTATCTATATACATAATTGTGTGTAGAAATAGGCTCTTTCTCAATTTAAATGATAGGAGATCAGGAAAACATTCTATAATCTTCATTACTTGATCAACCCAAGTCTGTCTGTCCATTTTACAAGTGGCATAGGGACTGGGAAAAAAATCTATTCATATATCATGGATATAGACACTTGTAAACTAGGGTTAGCCTATAGGAAATTGCTTAAAAATTTAATAAGCTCTAGGGTTTAATTTTTCCCTATTGACTTAAAGATGAATTGCACTTACTTAAAGTGGGAAATCAATGGGAAGGAAGCAATGACTGAGAAGTGCTATAAAAATGTGTCTGTCCTTGAGAGTTGGAACAAATATTCATGGGCAAAGGAATCTGTATGTTGTGCTTTCAGATGTGCAAGTTGATCCATTTAACTCAATATGTTAAGGCTTACAATTTCATCATGACAACCTTAAGTATGTTTGAAAACAAATGTATATAGATATCTCCATCTATTTTTTAATCACAACTTCCGCATGTTTCTGTCAAAGCAGATCTTAATGTGATTTTGTTTAATAGAGCATAAGTTTTAGCATGTATAACTTTATTATGTCAGTACCATGGATTCTCAGCCCAAAATTTAGTATTTGACTCCAAAGTAGAAACATGATTTCGGTACATCGAGTTTTAAAGATAGACAAAAATCTGGTGATGTTCATCTTAAAAAGTAAAAGTAGATGAGGCCTCTCAGCCCCTTCTGAGGCATTATGTTACTTTCCCAGAGTTACACTTTTAATTCTTCTGATTAATTTGATGAATTTATCGGTAATTTATCTGATTCAGCCTTATGAAACAGTATTATCAGGTTTTGTGCAATAAAATGCTGGAAAATGCCAGGGGATTTAGATGAATCATTTAATCTTTTTTGATAATGGGGCCAAAGTAGATAACTACTTACACTGTATATCCTCCAGCTATAAAATGTCATGGTTACTGAATGTGAAATTGTGGAAGCATCTCATTTTCCAGAACTCTAAAGTAGCATCTCAGCAGTTTCACTCTGCTTCTTTTGTGGTTTCAAATTTTGGTTCTTGTATTTCAGCAAGCACCTTCACATTTTCGATATCCTAGGATCCAAAGGGAGAAAGTAAAATAAAAGACAGTGGGAAAAGAAAGCTTACCGTAGAAAGGGGAAAGCTTCCTTTCTGTTCTTGAAGCCCCACATCCTCTAAATCTGGCCGTTTAGTGTAAACTCCAGGAGGTAAAAATAGAAGAGGACAGATTTGATGGCTTCGTCTTTTTATTTCTCTATTTCTGCTCATCACAAGGGCATCGGGGGTGAAAATGTATATTAGACAGCAATGGGAATAAAAGCACAAATTTGGAATGGGCCCGTTTTGAAAGTTTTGAAAATTTTATTCACTCAAACAGAAATAAATCAGACTTTATATGAATTTCAATAAAAATTATAACATAATTATATATAATGAAAAAGTAAGCACAAGGTATTTTATCATGTCATGACTAATATGACAGACTGAGTCAAGTGATTAAATGAATGAACACAAAAAAGTTCTTTCTATTGGATAAAATAATGACAATTATTCTCAGTATGAAACTTTCATTGAAGGTTGAAGAAAAAATGAAGAAATGCAGAAATAAGAAAATGGAAGTGTCAAGAAACGTACATGCTGATGACAGTGACAATTATAATGATGATGTTGATGAATTAATTCACAAAATAAAGAACAGAAAACCTGATAATCATCAATCTCCCGGGAAGGAGAATGGCGAGTTTGATAGGTAATCCTGTAGCGATAGTTAACAGCGGATCACTGTTAATTGTACTATAAAATGAATTCTAATTTGGGTTAATATGTACGATTAACAAATTTTATACTTTTGTGAGGAATATTCTGCCTTGCCTGGTAATCATAAAATGCAAATTAACAAGCAATGAGATATGGTCTTTCCAATCATATTGATGTTTTATTTAAAAAGTAACTAGACAAATGTGAAGAAAGACATGCTCTTATACACTGTTGCTAAATGAAATTGGTAAATCTTTATTGAAGGGTAGTTCAGTAGCATGCATCACAATTTTAAATATGTCATTTTGTTAACCTGACAGCTTTACTTCTGGGACTAGATTCTACAGGAAAATATGAGTTTACACATACACACAAGCAGTTGAGGTCATTAATTGTATATTTATTATACATATGATATAGAAGATATCTTGTATATCATATACATAACATGCAATAGGCCAACATATATATGCATGTGTAGTTATTTCTTTATATGAAATTGTTGCGTGCATACATATATATGGTAAGAACTTTCATTATAGCATTGTCATATCAAAATGTTTGAGATTGTGTAAAAGTCTGTTAATTAAAGGAAATAAGTAGTCACACCCATAAAATAATGTACTATGCAACCCTCTTATAAAAATGAAGTTGCATTTATAGTGTAGTGATTATTTCACCAGTAAAGTATCTTTAAAGCATTGGGTTTGATAACACATCTTGTATTAGTCTATTTTCATACTGCTATAAAGACACTACCTGACACTGGGTAATTTATAAACAAAAGAAGTTTAATTGACTCACAGTTCCTCCTGGCTGGGGAAGCCTCAGGAAATTTACAATCATGACAGAAGGCAAAGGAGAAGCAAGCACCTTCTTCACAAAGTAGTAGGAGAGAGTGAGAGCAAGGAAGTGCCACACTTTAAAAACATTAGCTCTTGTGAGAACTCACTCACTATCACAAGAACAGCATGGGGGAAACAGCCTCCATGATCAAGTCACTTCCCACCAGGTCTCTCTTCTGACAGGTAGGGATTATGATTTGAGATGAGATTTTGGTGGGGACACAGCACCAAACCATATTATTCCACCCCGGCCCCTTTCAAATCTCATGTCCTTTTCACATTTCAAAACCAATACTGCCTTCCCAACAGTGCCCCCAATGTCTTAACTCAGTCAAGCTTTAACCCAAAAGTCCAAGTTCAATGTCTCATCCGAGACAAGGATGTGAGCCTGTGAAATCAAAAATTAGTTAGTTAGTTCTAAGATACAGTGGGGGTACATGCATTGGGTGAATGTTCCCATTCCAAATGGGAGAAATTAGCCAAAAGAAAGGTGCCATGGGCCCCATGCAAGTCTGAAACTCTACTTGGCAGTCATTAAATCTTAAAGCTCCTAAATGATCTCCTTTGACTCCATTTCTCACATCCAGGGCACACTGATGCAAAATGTGGGCTCCCATGGCCTTGGGCAGCTCTGCCCCTGTGACTCTGCAGGGTTCAGCCCTTGTGGCTGCTTTCACGGTCTGATGTTGAGTGCCTGCAGCTTTTCCAGGTGCACAGTATGAGCTGTCAGTGGATCTACCTTTTTGGGGTCTGGAAGATGGTCACCATCTTCTCACAGCTCTTCGAAGCAGTGCCCCATTGGCAACTCTTTTTGGGGGCTCCAACTCCACATTTCCCTTCTGCACTGCCCTAGCAGAGGTTCTTCATGAGGGCTCTGCCCCTGCAGCAGACTTTTGCTTGGACATCTAGGCATTTCCATACATCCTCTGAAATCTAGGCAAAGGTTCCCAAACCTCACCTCTTGTGTTCTGTGCACCTGTAGCCCCAACACCACATGGATGCTGCCAAGGCATTGGGTTTTCACTCTCTAAAGCAACAGCCTGAGCTGTGCCTTGGCCCTTTTTATCATGGCTGGAGCTGGACCAGCTGGGATGCAGGGTGCCATGTCGCAGGTCTGCACAGAGCAGTGGGGCCCTGTTCCCAACTCAAGAAACCATTTTTTCCTCTAAGACCTCTGCGCCTGTGATGGGAGGGACTTCTGGGAAGATTTCTGACATGCCCTGGAGACATTTTCCCCACTGTCTTGGCTATTAACACTTAGCTCCTTGTTACTTATGAAAGTTTCTGCAGGAGGCTTGAATTTCTCCCCCGGAAAACAGGTTTTTCTTTTCTACCACATAGTCAGGCGTCAAAGTTTCCAAACATTTATGGTTGCTTCCCCTTTAAACATAAGTTCCAATTTCAAACCATCTTTGTGACTACATGAATGCTTTTCAGAATAAGCTAGGTTACATCTTGAATGCTTTTCTGCTTAGAAATCTCTTTTGCCAGATACTTAAATCATCTCTCTCAAGTTTAAAGTTCTACAGATCTCTAGGGCAGGGGCAAAATGCCACCAGTCTCTTTGCTAGAGTATAGCATGAGTGACCTTTACTTTAGTTTCTCAATAACTTCCTCATCTTCATCTGAGACCATGTCAGCCTGGACCTCATTGTCCGTATCACTATCAGCATTTTGGTCAAAACCATTCAGCAAGTCGCTAGGAAATTCCCAAATTTTCCATCTTCCTGTCATCTTCTGAGCCCTTGAAACTGTTGTAACCTCTGTGCGTTACCCAGTTCCAGTTTTTTCCACGTTTTCAGGTTATCTTTATAGCAGTACCCCACTCTGCAAGTACCAACTCTCTTAAGCAAATTTTGTCAGAATACAATACTGTATGATCTTAATACTTGTAGTGTTTACTGAGTTAGAAAAGGAAGCTACATGCTACGTTGGCACTTTACTTTGTTATCAACATAATCGTTAGTTATAAAATTGTTGTTTTTCTCAATGCAAAAGTGCTCAAATATTGGACATTTATAATAATCTGAATATTGCCAAGGGATTGCACATGGGGATCCATATTTTATATAAATATTTACAATATTGCTAAACGTTATCGAAGTATATCAAAGGACCTTTGATCTACCTAGCCAGGAATTGGCCAACTTTTTATGTAAAGAACCAGATAGTAACAATTTTAGGCTTTATGGACCAGAGAGTCTGTGTTGTTGTAGTCCAACATCTTTCATAGACAATAAATGAATAGGTGTCACTCTGTCACTCGATAAATGAATTACTGTCATTCAATAAATGAATAGGTTTCGTTGTCATTCAATAAAAGAATAGGTTTCACTGTTACCAAAAAAAAAAAAAACAGACAGACAGGTAGTAGGCTGAATTTGGCACACACTATTAATTTGCTGACCTGTGTGCTTAAAACCAAGGTGCTGCCAATGCAGTGTATTTCCTGTTTAGAGGCACTCTCAATGCATGTCTTTAGTCTTCCTTTGAAAAGTATGCACCACACCATATTTTTCATTAGTGACTTCATATTGTATAATTTACAAAAATTAAGTTTACGAAAGAAGATATTTTTGCATTGTAACTTTTTATTCTTGTTACAGAATTGAGTATTTTAGTATGACTAATTGTTTTGTGTATTTGATGAGTATAAAATGTCTCAGAGTTGGGTGAGTTTTCTCAAGTAAGAAATACTGTCCTTGAAATCATTAGTCTTTCTGTGGTCTTTATAAGCATGAGCAAAATGATAATCACTTTTATATAATCTAGAAATGCTCTATAATTTTATGGCTTTATTCATTTATACCATAGTCTGGCTTATAAAAATGCCATATGTGTTTAATTTTTTAAATGCTTAACGTGTTAAAACATACTAGGTAATTAATCATTATAAAAGTATTGGGAAATACAGCTGAGCAAGAAGAAAATTAGGTCATCCATGATAATGCCACTTAGGTATGATGTCCTTGAAATTGAACCGTCTGTACTCATGGACTCAACCTTCCCTTCCATTCACTCTTGAACTCACTGCTGTAATTTTCACTCTCACCACTCCTCCAAAGTTGTTATTCTCAAGCTTGTCATTTTTTCACTGTAATACATCTAGACATAATTTCTTAGATCTCATTTTATTTAACCTATCAGCAATATTTGACCCCATGGAGAACTTTCTCCACTATATCACTTTGTTCACTTGGCTTTCAGAATGTCAGTCACTCACCTAGATTTTCCTCCTGCCTTTCTAGTTGTTTTAGTTGTGACATTAGGTTGTGAACTTAAGATCTTTCTTTTTGATGTGAGCATTTAGCTTCATCCCTGTGATGCAAGGTTGTTTCAACATGTGCAAATCAATAGGCCAGGCACAGTGGCTCACGCCTGTAATCCTAGCACTTTAGGAGGCTGAGGTGGGCAGATCATGAGGTCAGGAGATTGAGACCATCCTGACTAACATGATGAAACCCTGTCTCTACTAAAAATACAAAAAATTAGCCAGATGTGATGGCACACACCTGTAGTCTCAGCTACTCAGGAGGCTGAGGCAGGAGAATTGCTTGAACCCGGGAGGCAGAGGTTGCAGTGAGCCAAGATTGCACCACTGCACTCCAGCCTTGATGATAGAGCGAGACTGCCTCTCAAAAAAAAAAAAAGATCAATAAATGTAATTAATCAAATAAACAGAATTATTCTGTTTATTATTGAGATAATCACATCTCAATAGATTCAGAAATGTCTTTTGATGAAATTCAACATTTATGTTAAAAACTCTCAACTAGTTATTGAAGGAACATACCTCAAAATAATAAGAGCCATATATGACAAACCCACAGCAAACGTCATACTGAATGAGCAAAAGCTGGAAGCGGTCCCCTTGAAAAGTGGCACTAGACAAGGATGCCCTCTCTCACCACTTCTTTTCAATGTAGTATTGTAAGTTCTGGCCAGGGTAATCCATCAAGAGAAAGAAATAATGGGCATCCAAGTAGGAAGAGAGGAAGTCAAACTATCTTAGTTTAAAGATGACATGATCCTATACCTAGAAAACCACATAGTGTGAGCCCAAAATCTTCTTAAGCTGATACAACTTGAGGAAAGTCTCAGGATACAAAATCAATGTGCAAAAATTAGTACCATTCCCATAGACCAACAATAGTGAAGAGCCAAACCAAGAACTAATTCTTACTCACAATTGCCACCAAAACAACAACAACATAAAAACCTAGGAATACAGCTAAGTAGAGAGGGGAAAGATCTCTACAAGGAGAACTACAAAACACTGCTCAAAGACAGAGTTTGAAACCAGCCTGGCCAACATGGTGAAACCCTGCCTCTACTAAAAATACAAAAATTAGCCGGGCGTGGTGGCAGGCGCCTATAATCTCAGTTACTTGGGAGGCTGAGGCAAGAGAGTTGCTGGAACCCAGGAGGTGGAGGTTGCAGTGAGCAGAGATCATGCCATTGTGCTTCAGCCCAGGCCGATGACAGCAAGACTCCATCTCAAAAAAAAAAAAAAAAAAAAAAAGTCATACTGCCCAAAGCATTTCGTAGACTCAATGCTGTTCCTATTAAACTACCATTGACATTCTTTACAGAACTACAAGAAACTATTTTAAAATTCATACGGAACCAGAAAAGGGTGTGAATAGCCAAGGCAGTCCTCAGCAAAAAGAACAAAGCTGGAGGAATCACACTACCTGACTTCAAACTATACTATGGAGTTACAGAAACCAAACAACATGGCACTGGTTCAAAAACAGACACATGGACCAGTTGAACAGAATAGAGAACCCAGAAATATGAACACACACCTGCAACTCTCTGATCTTCAACAAACCTGACAAAAAGCAACAAGGACAGGACCGTATTTAATAAATGGTACTGGGAAAACTGGCTAGTCATATGCAGAGGATTGAAATTTCACCCTTTCCTTACACCATAAACAAAAATTACCTCAAGATGGATTAAAGATTTAACTGTAAAATCAAAAACTATAAAAACCCAGGAAGACAATCTAGGCAATACCATTCTGGACATAGGCACTGGCAAAGATTTCATCATGAAGATGCCAAAGCAATTGCAACAAAAGCAAAAATTGACAAATGGAATCTAATTAAACTAAGGAGCTTCTGCACAGCAAAAGAAACTGTCATCAGACTGAACAGACGACCTCCACAAGGGAAGACGTTTTGCAAACTATGCATCTGGCAAAGGTCTGATATCTAACATCTGTAAGAAACTTAAATACAAGAGAAAACCCCATAAAAAGTGGGCAAAGGACATGAACAGATACTTTTCTTTTTTTCTTTTTCTTTTAGTCTGGCGTTGTCTCCCAGGCTGGAGTGCAGTGCTGTGATCTCCGCTCACTGCAACCTCCCCATCCCGGGTTAAGTGATTCTCATGCCTCAGCCTGCCGAGTAACTGGGACTACAGGCATGCCCTACCACACCCTGCTAATTTTTGTATTTTTAGCAGAGATGGGTTTTTGCCATGTTGGTCAGGCTGGTCTCGAACTCCTGACCTCAGGTAATCTGCCCACCTTGGCCTCCCAAAGTGCTGGGATTACAGATGTCAGCCGCTGCTCCAGGCCAAGAACAGATACTTTTCAAAAGAAGACATATACAAGATCAACAAACATGGAAAAAAAGCTCAACTTCACTGATCGTTAGAGAAATGCAAATCATAACCCCTATTAACATGCCATCTAACACCAGTAAGAATGGCTATTATTAAAAAGTCCAGGCTGGGCATGGTGGCTCACGCCTGTAATCCCACCACTTTGGGAGACCGAGGCAGATGAATCACGAGGTCAGGAGTTTGAGACCAGCCTGACCAATATGGTGAAACATCGTCTCTACTAAAAATACAAAAATTAACCTGGCGTGGTGGCACTCGCCTATAATCCCTGCTACACAGGAGGCTAAGGCAGGAGAATTGCCTGCACCTGGGAGGCGGAGGTTGCAGTGAGCCAAGATCACGCCACTGCACTCCAGCCTGGGTGACAGACTGAGACTCCGTCTCAAAAAAAAAAGTACAAAAATAACAGATGCTTGTGAGGTTGTACAGAAAAAGGAATACATATACGCTGTTGGTGGGAGTGTATATTATTAGTTCAGCCATTGTGGAAAACAGTGTGGCATTTCCTCAAAGACAGAAGTACCATTCAACCTAGCAATCTTATTACTGGGTGTATACCCAAAGGAATATAAATTATTCTGTTATAAAGACACATGCATATGTTCATTGCAGTACTATTCACAATAGCAAAGACCTGGAATCAAAGTAAATGCCTATCACTCATAGACTGGATATAGAAAATGTGGTACATATATACCAGGAAATATTAGGTAGCCATAAAAAAATGAGATCATGTCATTTGGTGGAACATGGATGGAGCTGGTGGCCATTATTCTTAGCAATTTAACACAGTAAAAGAAAACCAAATACCACATGTTCTCTCTCAAAAATGGGAGCCAAATGGTGAGAACACATAGACACATTGATAGGAGCAAAACACACTGGCACCTTCTGGAAGGTGGAGAGTGGAGGATGAGTGGAGGGAAAGGATCAGGAAGAATAACTAATGAGTACTAGGCTTAATACGTGTGTGATGAAATAATCTGCAACAAAACCCTGTGACACAAGTTTACATATATAACAAACCTGCAGTTGTACCACTGAACTTAAAAAAAAATGCCAAGGTTAAAATCTTATTTTTAAAATATTACAAAATTCAGAAATTATTACTTATATTCGCAAATGGAAAGATAATATGAATTCATCTGCTATCATATTACTTGAAAATAAATATTACTTTCATAGCATATTGCAAAACACATGTTTTGGAGCCAGAGTTCTTGGGTTTGAATGCTTAGTCTGCTATTGAACAGTTTTATGTGTTTGGGCAAGTTATGTGGCCTTTCTGTGCCTAGTTTCTTTCTTTATAAAATATCTATTATGTTACCTACTTTACAGAATTGCTGGGAGGATTTAAATGACTTAAATACATGTACAGTGTTTAGAATAGTGCACAGTACTTGCACAGTATGTCCCTAAAAGGCTAGCTAATGTTATCATTAAAAAAGGGATTCTGTTACATAAGTAATATTTATCAAATAGGTCTTAGTACCAGTAAAACTTTGTTTGTATTAAAAAGGGCAAAACCCCAGGATACATATTTTTTTATCAAATACTGCAAATAACATTTTTTTCTGTCTTTGATGATCAGAAAGCTTGATTTAAACTTAATTTTTTGATATTAATATATTTCATTTGTCCTGTAGTGCTACCCTTTCCATTTATAGTTTTTCCCCTTGTAAAAAAAATTGTATTTTGCATCACCTGTAAAAACATTACCTGTAAACATTATAAATAAGAGAGAGAAACTACAAACACAGAGGTTTTATATAAAAAAGTTTTAGATATTCTTTGTATTTTACATATTTACTATTTGCCTGATTGGAATTTTTTGGGTTTTTTTTAGGCTTGCAAGGAAAACCTCTAATGAAAAGAGCAAGGTATTATAAAAGTAAATTGTCAAGAATGCTGTTGAACATACCTTAAAAAAGATCACGGTAAAAAACAGAAAATCTTTTGCTGTAAAGACACTGACTTTGATAAAGCAGCAGTAACCATTCATAAAAGCACCCTTTTAACCAAAGTCAGTTATTTTAAGAAGTACCTGTGTTTTTGCTCATGTAAAAAGACAGATAATTCCCACTGGTGTATATTTAGTATATGCTATAAATATTTCGAGGGCATTTTGAAACAGTGTTATTTATTTTATAGGTTAAAAGCCAAATATATTTCAGGGATGACCTTAATGACATAACTGGGTCATCTGAAAAAACCTCAGAGGATGATGAGTTGCCTTACTCTGATGATAAGAATTTTATGTTACTCATTGAACAAAGTGGAATGGAGTGTAAAGGTAGGACCAATGCATAAATATAAGGCTCTTTCCCTATCCTATAGTAATGTATGCACATATTGCTTAGCACTGCACCATAGAACACTGATGTGTTATAGGGATGTTCATCTCGGAAATATGCTTCTTGTGAACATAGAATGAGAACTACTCTATCTTGTATACTCTTAGCCAAAGAGCTGTGATCATTCCACTGTACCTTTCTCAGTGTGAATGACACTCCCAATCTATTTGTTGACTCTGCTTCTCCTCTATGCCTTTACCCAGGGTCAGGTTGTCATTATCTTGTACCTGGAATACTGTGATAACCTTACACCTCTTTTCCCTACTGCCCCACCTTCCAAAGCCATGGTCTATTCTGCAATCATAATTATATACATTTTTAAAATTCACATCTGATCATGTTACCTGCTTGCTTAACACCCAACTGCCACTTGTCATTGCTATAAGGTAAAGATGACAATGCTCTAGCTTTATACTGCTTCATTCCGTACCCTTGTTTCTCCGTGTGTCACAGCCAGTGCCCCAGGTGTTTGCTCCTACAATCAGTAGCTTCAGTGAGGTATAACTGATACATGTTAAAGTGCACATATGTAAAGTGTATAGTTTGATAAGTTTTGACAGATACATACATGTGTGAAAGTGTCACCATAATCAAGATAGTTATCCATAACCCACAAAAGTGTCCTATGCTGCTTTATGTTCCCTTTTTAGAAAAAGCTGCCAAATTGTTTTCAAAAAAAGTGTACCATTTCCATCTGATCAGCGCAACAGGACTGTTGCGGTTACTGTGTTGTCACACTAAGTATTGCAGTATTTATTTGTAGCCATTCTTATGGGTGTGGTTAATATGCATGATCCTAATGACTAAACATATTCACCTCATATACACAAACTTTGTTTCATGCACAAAATTATTAAAAGTATTTTTTTAATTACCATCTGTCTTTCTGAAATAGTATTTTGTGTTTAGACTTGGGTCCTATCGCCAAGATATCTCATTATGTAGATGCAAATATTCCAAAATCCAAAACCTGAAACACTTCTGGTCCCAAGCATTTTTAATAAGGGATACTCATCCTGTACCAGTGGCCCACTGTTTTGGTTACTGTTGATGTATAATAATTGTTGAAGTTGATTTTTCTATTCTTTGTTGTGTTTTGCTTATGCTAGATTTTGCATTTCCACATGAACTTTAGAATCAGCTTGTCAATTTTAAAAAATTTAGAATCACCTCGTCATTTAAAAATGTCCAACGAGTGCTGGCTTGTTGGACATTAGGTTAGAATTGTGTTGCATTTGTAGATTAATTTATGGAGAATGGACTTCTTAACAATAATGAATCTTCCTACTCTTTAAAAAAATGGATGTCTGCATTTATATGTCATATTTAATTTTCTCAGTAATATTTTGTAGTTTTTAGTGTATATGTCTTTCTATAGTTTATCAGATTTATCTCTGTTTCAGTTTTTGATGTAGTTGTAAATCATATGCTTAAAAATTTAGTCTGATTGTTTATCACGAGTGTATGGAAGTACAGTTGATTTTTGTATGTTGGTTTTGCATACTTCAATCTTACTGAACTCACTTATTAGTCCTGGTACTAATAATACTCACTTATTAATTCTTGGTAGATTTGATCAGATTTTCTACATAGACCAAAGATTTTCAAACCTTTTCTTTCTCAAAGTACCCTCTTATTAAAGACTTGTGGCAAAAGGGGTCTCTGTTGTAGCTGATAGACTCTGCCATTGTAATATGAGAGCGGCCCTAGGCAACCTGTACAATTAATGAACACAGCTGTGCTCATTGACGAAGACAAAAAGCTGGCTCACAGGTTAGAGTTTACGTAAACCTATTGTGTGGTCATGATTGTGTACAAAGACAGTTTTATTTATTTTTTCAACTGGGATGACTTTTATTTCTTTTTCTTACGTGACTGCACTAACTAGACTCTTCAGAACAATGCTGCATAAAAGCAGTGAAAGCAGACATTCCTGTGTTGTTCTTCATCTTCTGGAGAACATATTCAGTTTTTCACCATGATACATGTTAGCTGTAGGTTCATCATAGATGTTCTTTATCATGCTGAAGAAGGTCCCTGGATTCTTATTTTGCTGAGACTTTCTCATTTTTACAAAATCAGCAATGAGTGTTGAATTGTATCAAATGCCTGTATCTGTCGAGATGATTCTGTGGATCTACTGTTTTCCGTTGTTAATCTGGCAAATAACAACGATGTTTGAATGTTAAGCCAACCCTGCAGTCCTGGGAAAAAACCCCATTTGTTTATGATGTATTGTCCTTTTATTATACTGTTGGATTCAATTTGCTAAAGAAGTTATGATAAAGTCTTTATTGGTTTATTATAAAGACTTTATTTATCAGACCAGTTTTATGTTCACAGCAAAATTGAGAGGAAGGTACAGAGATTTTTCAAATACCCTCTACCTGCACACATATGTAGCCTCCCTCCTTATCAGTAACCCTCCCCTTAGTGGTACAGTTGCTGCAATGGATGAGCCTACATTGGCACATCAGAATCACCTGCAGCCCGTAGTGTGCATTGTGCACTGGTGCTATACATCGTATGGGTTTGGTCTTAAGGTACACTGACATGTATGTGTGTCATATACATTATTTTCACCTCCCTAAAAATCCTCAGTACTCTGCCTGTGTATCCTTTCCTGGTGTCCCTCATCCTCTGGCAGCCACTGATGTTTTTACCATATCCATAGTTTTACATTTTCCAGAAAGTCATATAGTTGGAATCATACAGAAAGTAGCCTTTTTAGGCCGGGCACGGTGGCTCACGCCTGTAATCCCAGCACTTTTGGGAGGCCAAGATGGGTGGATCACCTGAGGTCAGGAGTTCAAGATCAGCCTGGCCAACATGGCGAAACCCTGTCTCTACTAAAAATACAAAAAGTAGCCGGGTGTGGTGGCGGGCGCCTGTAATCCCAGCTACTCAGGAGGCTGAAGCAGGAGAATTGCTTGAAGCTGGGAGGCAGAGGTTGCAGTGAGCCAAGTTTGTGTCATCGCACTCCAGTCTCGGAGACAGAGTAAGGCTCTGTCTTAATAAAAAAAAAAAAAAAAAAAAAAGAAAGTAGCCTTTTTAGGTTGACTTGTTTGACTTGGTAATATGCATGTATGGTTCCTTCATGTATTTTCATGGTTTGATTTGTCATATCTTTTTAGCATGGAGTAATATTCGATTGTTTGGCTGTTTAACCAGTTTATTCATTCACGTATTGGAGGATGTCTTGGTTGTTTCACAAATTGGTTCAATTTTTACATTCACGCTCATGAGGGAGTTTTTTTTATTGGTAATATCATTGTCTGGTTTTGGTTCAGGGTAATGCTAACATTAAAGAGTGAGTTGGGATGTACTCTTTTTTGTTTCTTTTTGGAGAGTTAGTGTTGAATTGTATTATTTCTTCTGAAAATGTTTAGTGGAGTTCACTGCCATAGCTAGCTGAGTTTGAATTTCTTTTTCTAGGACGGTCCTCAGCTATGACTGAAGTTTATTTTTTATATTTAGGGCAATTCAGGTTATTTATTGCTTCTTGGTTAAGATTTAGTAATTTTCCCTTTTAAGGAATTTGTTAATTTTATCTATTTTGTCATGTTTACACATAAAAATTATAATGTCACCTTGGTTTTTTTTTGTATCTGTACAGTCTGTAATCATGTGACATTACCCATTTCTGAAATTAGTAATTTGTATTTTCTCTTCTTCCTGATCAGCCAGGGTAAATAGAGATTTCTCACATTTATCAATCTTCCAAAGTGTTTGGTGTTGCTGATCTTCTTTTTTTTTTTTTCCTGAAACCAATAGTATAACAAAATACCATAGACTGGGTAGCTTATAAACAGTAGAAAATGATTTCTTACAGTTCTGGAGTCTGCGGAGTCCAAGGTCAAGGTGCTGTCAAATTTGCTGTGTGGTAAGGAACCTTCCTGGATCATAGATGTGTTCTTTTTCTCTGTGTCCTCACATGGCAGAAGGGGCGGAGGAGGTCTCTGGGGTGTGTTGTGTAAGAACACTAATCCCATTCAGAAGGGCTTGGCTCTCATGATATGACTACCTCTAAAAATCTGCCCTTGTGATTAGGTTTCAGCATATAAACTTTTGAGAACACATTCAGACCACAGCAGGTGGTTTTGTTTTTTATCCCTCTGCTTGCTTTGGGTTTAATTCTCTTATTTTATTTTTTATTTATTTATTTATTTTCATTTTCTTAAGGTAGAAGTCAGGGTTATTGATTTGAGACTCTTCTAATATTGACATTTAGTGCTAAAAATTTTGTATTTAAGTGCAGTTGTTGCTGCATTCTACCAACCCCGATATGTTATTTTTTCATTTTTATTCAGTTCAAAATATTTTCTTTTTTCATCATCTCTTTGAACCAGGGTTATTTAGATGTATGTTTCTTAGTTTTCATGTATTTGAATATTTCTTAGCATTATTTTTGTTATTGGTTTCTAATATCATTGATTTGTGGTCAGGATATGTACTTTGTATGACTTACATTCTTTTTACTTAATCTTTTTAATGAGATTTATTGTATGGCCTAAAATATTGTCTATTTTGGCAAGTGTTCCATAGGTACTTGAAAGGCATGGTGTTGTTTAAGTCTGCTCTATTCTTGCTAATTTTCTGCCTCCTTGTTCTATCACTTCCTGAGTAAAGGGTATTGAAACCTCAGATTACCTAGAAATTGTCTATTTCTTTTTATAGTTCTATCTACTTTGGCCTCATGTACTTTGAATTTCTTATGTTATTAGGGGCATAAACATTTAGGACTATTATATCTTCTTGATTAACTGAAACTTTTATCATTGTGACGTGACCTTATTTATTGCTGGAAATTGTTTTGCTATGAAATCTACTTTGATATTAATTGAACCATTTCTTCTCAGTAGTCTTCTGTCAAGTGTTAGCACATATCTTTTTCTATTCTTGCAGCCGATTTGTGTCTTTACATTTAACGTACATTTCTTATAGACAGCATGTAATTGGGTATTGCTTTCTTATAGAATCTGTCAGTCTGCATTTTAATTGAGGCTTGTAGACCAGTTTCATTTATAATGTGATATTCAGTATAGTTAAGTTTGTCTGTCATTGTGCTGTTTGATTGCTGTTAGTCTCGCTATTATTTGTTCCCCTTCTTTTTCTGCTTTCCTTTAGATTAATCAGCTGTTTTCTATGATTTGATTTCATATTTCTTTTTTGGTTTTTTATATATAACTCTTTGCTATCTCAATGGTTTATTTAGGATTTATAGTATATAATTTTAACCTATCACAGTCTACCTTCAAGTAATGTTATACCACATCATAGATGGTATAAGAAAATGACAATGGTACACTTTTATTTATTTTTTTTGTCCCAGACAGTTCCTTCCTGGATCTGTGGGAATATGGATTTTGCCAAGTTTAGAATTTTTGGGCCAATTATTTTTCAATTTTCTTTTCTGTCTTTGTTCCTTTCTATTTGGGGATTTATATATTAGTTGCTTGAAGGTTTCTCATAGTTCATCATGACAAATTTACGATTGCGATCTGTGTTTATTTTCCTCCACTGTAGTTTTTACCTCTGACATTGTAATTTACATTTCTGCAAGTGTGGTTTGATTTTTAAAGAAATACCTTTCATGCCTTCACTTATTGTCTCGAGCTTTGTTTGGGGTACAGTGATTTACTTATAAACAGAATTCTTTTTGTTCTTGCTTTTAGATTTTGAGTAATTTGCCACTCCTGAGGCAAGAGTTTTCGGATTATTTGTTGTCCTGTGAAGTATGAGTGTTTTGGGCCTGGCTCTTGGGATTGGACCCTCTTCCGGGCACTTTGTGAACAGCAGGCTTGGTTTCTCCTCATCTTTTTCTATCGTGTCCCCTCCACCGCTCGCCATCCCTTGGTCTTAGGAAGTTTCCTAGCACACATCCATTTTTTTCATTATTCCACTAAATACTTTAGAGGGGACCTCTGCAGATCTCCAGGGTTTGTTTCCTCTGCTGCTTTCTTCTCTCCAGTATTCTGTCCTGTGATTTCTCTCTGCTTTTGTTTTACCAGATTCTTAGCGTCACCGCCCCAGCTCAGGGAATCTATGTCAGATTTTCTCGCTTTGTCATGGCCTGGAAGCTCTGTCAACAAAAGAAGCTCTGTCAACAAAAAGGCCTACATTTGTTTCCTGTCTTTTAGTGACGACCATCTTCATTATCTGAAGTCCACTGTGTTGAAAATCATTGTTGAATATATTTTGTCTGTGTTGTTTTTGGTTGTTTCAGGTAAGGAGGAAAATCAGCACCCGTTGCTCCCTCTTGGCTGGAAGCAGATTGCCGCAGAGCTCCAGCACGTGCAGCAGACTAGCCAGAGTGCTTTGCTTCCTCCTTTGCTCAACTGCTTCCTTCTCATTTTTTATTTCTCAGTGTCTCCTTCTCTTCCTCAGGGAAATCTTCCCTGAGCCAAGGATAGGTCAGATTCTCTTACGTGACTAAAACAGCCATGTATTCTTATAGCATCTATCCGAATTTGTAATTGTCACATTTTTGTCTGTGTTCTTTACTACACTTGAAGCTAAACAAGATCAGATGTGTTGTCTGTTTTATCTGAAGAGCTTTCTGAAATATTTTCCACATTGCAAGCACTTAATATGTACATATTCATTCAGTGTATGAATGAGTGCCATGTTGAAATGCATAGTCCTTTATATTTAAAAACCTACTCATGTATTTTATCTCTATTTTGTCTTCTCCCGGTTACAGATTTTGTTAGCCTATTGAAAAGCAAGAATGCAACAGCTGCATGTGGAAGATCAATAGAGGATCAAAAATGTTACTGTGAACAACTTAAAGTAAAATTTCAAAAAATGAAAAATAATATTAGCGTACTACAAAAGGTACTATCTGAAACAGACAAAACCAAATCACAGTCAGAGCATCAGAATCTTCAAGGGAAAAAAAAGCTCTGTAATTTGAGGTATCACATTCTAGTTTTAAAGGAATATTTCAACTATTTATACTAAGGATATGTAGGATAATTTTTGTAATAGCTGACTTACCTTCTAGGGTTTAATAGAGAAGAAAACCTCTTAAAATTGTGGAATGTGAAATTTTTGGATAAAAAATCACAAGTTAATTGTGAATACTTCTCTAATAATTAATTGCATATTCCTTTAAATCATTATTTTAATGGCTATATAGAATTCCACCCTATGGAAATTTCATTATTTAATAAATTGAAATTGGGGGTTTTAATTTTTTGTATTAATGCTGTAAGAAACATCTTACAGATCCATAGTTTTCTACATTTCTATTTCTTTACTTTGGATAAATTTTTCAAAATAAAGCTATCTGGTTAGAGTATAGGAGCTTTTTAAAAGAGATCGTTGATTAATATTACTAAGTTGTTCTTAAGAAAGTTTATAATTTCTAATTTGAGTATGAAATGTATACTTTTCTCCACCCAGAGTAATTATTTTTAAAATTAACCAGTTTTTTTGTTTGTTTGTTTGTTTTTTTGTCCTTTTGAGACAGAGTCTTGCGCTGTCACCCAGGTTGGAGTGCAGCGGCGAAATCTCAGCTCACTGCAGCCTCTGCTTCCGGGTTCAAGCAATTCTTGTGCCTCAGCCTCCCAAGTAGCTGGGATTACAGGCACACGTCACCATGCCTTTCTAATTTCTTTTTTTTTTTTTTTTAAGTAGAGATGAGGTTTTGCCATTTTGGCCAGACTGGTCTCAAACTCCTGACCGCAAGTTATCTGCTGGCTTTGGGCTCCCAAAGTTCTGGGATTACAGTGTGAGCAACCACGCCTGGCCCAGTTTTACTCTTAATATGCAGCGAATGAAAAGTAAAATGGAAAGTGATTACTGATTAGCTTAGTGAACATCTGTCTCTGCTACAGAGTTTAAATTAATTCAAACTTCTATGCGGAAGGCAGATATTATTCTTTATTGTTTAAATATTAGATCTTGTCTTGTTTGAGAATGGATTTTAAAATTGTTTGTAAAATACATACTAATCAACAGAATAAGTCAAAAGTGTTACCAGAAAAAGAAACATAAAACGTATGGGGTAACATCTTAGATTCTTTAGCTTAGTCTTGGATTATTGTCATCTGGAGATACATGTTGCAAGAAGGCATCTGGAGGTGCTATCTTACAATGTAAATCATGTTTAGGGATACCTGCCATATTTCATGAAGATGAAAATTTATTTCTAGTGAAGGTATCAACTTGTTTATAAAAAATAACTTTTTAAAAAATTAGCTAACTCTAAATGATTCATCCTGACTGAGGAGTAATTATTACTGTGTGAAGAAAAGGTAATTTTTAACTTGTAACTTTAGCTAATAATTTTCAACATCCTTTTCCATAATATTTACGAGAATTACTAGTAACAGAAGCTAATCAATTAGCAGGATGTTCATTCCTTACTACCTTTCAATTTATATGTCTTCTTTGGAAGACATCGAAGTGAGAAATTAACATGAAAACTAGAAAGAAAAAATATTCAAGAACTTGGGCACTTTATTAGGATAATAAACCAGCATATAAGTGTTTTGTTTTTAAAGGATTTTAAGATAAGTATATTTAACTACAGATTTATCTTACAACAACAAGAAGAAGAAAGAATAAAGGCTGAAGAGTTGTATGAAAAAGATATAGAAGAGTTAAAAATAATGGAAGAGCAATATAGGACACAAACTGAAGTGAAAAAACAATCTAAACTGACTCTCAAATCATTGGAAGTGGAATTGAAGACTGTAAGAAGTAACTTAAATCAGGTAAATTAATGTTTGGTAAAATTTTGCATTTCTAATTTTATTTTATTAATATTACTTAGAATATCCCTTTGACTTAGGGATATTCTAAAACAAACCACAAATTTTATTTCATCTTAAAAATAAATGATACTTATAGCTACAATTATTTATTATAAATCTTGGCTTCAAAGTTATATTTTATTTCAGGTCAAAGACCTTTGGAAAACAATGATATCCCATAATATATATACTTAGTGATATTTTGTTGGTAAGTAATTTGTTCCTAGTGACATAGTTCAGTGTAGTTTTCCCTATTTTGCATTAATTATGGTTTCAAACATTGTGAAAAGGAAATAAAAGTTATCATAATAGTACATAATCTCAGGATTTCCTAAGAAGAGCTTTATAAATTTTATCTTCTTTGGTGTTTTGAAAGAAAAGGTTTCTATTGTATTTGTATATCTACCCCATGGAAGTAACTGTGATCTGGTGGAGGAGCACTAGAAGCAGAGTCAGAGAACCTAGGAAAAATCCAGCAGCTTGCTTCTATTTTTAACCTTTCCCTGCAGAATTGTGATAACTAAATGAATTTATTGATGTATGCATACAAAAGTGCTTAGTACAATGCCTAGATCTGTCATTTATCAATACATGTCATTGTTAAAACTGACTCTAAAAATGTAAGAAAAGTAGAATTATCTATAAAATATTCACAGGAAAAAGAAACTTAAGGAATTTGGAAAATTTTATCTGTCCAGATATCTGCAGAGCTAAGGCTCTTACTATAGGGAAAGTAAAGGTTAGATGTTAGTGTGTAAACCCAGTTTCTAAATGTAATCATAGTTATTAATCATTTATGTTTTTGGGTTTGTTGAAATTCAGTAAAAGACTTCTTTTAAAAAAAATTAGATTCTTAAAGAATTTCTAGTGGTTTCTTTTTTTTTGCTTTCGTAGATTCATTGTCTTCAAATACATTTTTGAACTTTTGAGAATTTACGCTCTAAAAGGTTTGAGGTTTTGATTCAACTTTTTTTTTCCAGTTGGATATCCAGATGGCAACTCTTTCATTGTATAAACGTACAGGTTATTACTTATTTAGTCTCAGAAGAAATCATAATATATCATTTTATTGGGTGCTAGTTGAGAGTTTTCTTTGTTTTATTTAGAATTCTCATACTCATGAAAGAGAAAGAGACCTGTGGCAGGAAAATCACTTGATGTGGGATGAAATTGCCAGACTCAGGCTGGAAATAGACACAATAAAACATCAGAACCAGGAAACTGAAAATAAATATTTCAAAGATATTGAAATTATAAAGGAAAACAATGAAGACCTTGAAAAGACTCTCAAGCTGAATGAGGAAACATTAACAAAAACAATAACCCGGTATAGTAAAGAGCTTAATGTTCTGATGGATGAGAATACAATGCTCAATTTTGAGCTACAGAAGGAAAAACAAAGCACATCAAGACTGGAAACAGAAATGGAATCATGCCATTGTAGACTGGCTGCTGCCGTATGTGATCATGATCAGCGTCAGTCATCAAAAGGAGACCTACAGCTTGCTTTCCAGAACACAGTGAATGAATGGTGTCATTTACAAGAAGACACTAATTCTCACATTCAGATTCTTTCTCAGCAACTTTCTAAAGCTGAGAGTACATCCAGTGGCCTGGAAACTGAGCTCCATTATGAAAGAGAGGCTCTCAAAGAAAAGACGTTGCATATAGAACACATGCAAGGAGTCCTAAGCCGAACACAGCGTCGATTGGAGGACATTGAGCACATGTACCAAAATGACCAACCTATTTTGGAAAAATACGTGAGAAAGCAGCAATCTGTAGAGGATGGACTATTTCACCTACAAAGCCAAAATCTGTTGTATCAACAGCAATGTAATGATGCTCGCAAGAAAGCTGACAATCAGGAAAAAACAATAATTAATATCCAAGTCAAATGTGAAGATACTGTAGAAAAACTTCAAGCTGAGTGTCGAAAGCTAGAAGAGAACAATAAGGGGTTGATGAAGGAATGCACTCTTTTAAAAGAAAGACAATGCCAATATGAAAAAGAGAAAGAAGAAAGAGAAGTAAGTATCAAGAAAGATAAGTATTTTTCAAACTTCCTGAAGTAAAATTTAAAGTATATTTGGTTATGGCTAAACACTGAATCTAGTTGAATATCAAAATATATACATGATAAACGGTTCTGCTGTATCACCTTAGAAACGGAATTTGTTTCCAGCAAATAAAAGTTAGACCTAGGAGATGCTTTCCTTTGAGTAAAGACAATGTGACACTTAGGAAATTTTAAACGTTTCAGTTACAAAATGTTAATATAGACTAACATTTATAATGTAGTCTTACACTGCTGAAATAATTTTGATGTCTGTATGTTGCCACATTTTAGGATTATGATAAAGCAGATATAAAGAAATATTCATACCTAAAGTGTTATTTTGAAATAGATTCAATTAATTAGATTACTTTGACAGTTAATTCCAGATTTCCCAGATGAACTAAAGTGTATTTCCTATTTTATAATTATTCTTCCTCAATAGCTTTTAATGTATCTTAGTTGGTATAATTTTATTTTCATTCATGTCAATTTGACTTAAATCTGAAAATAATTCGGTCTCAAATTATATATTGATACAAACATTCCATTCTTTAAAGACATCTTTCTTACATTATAATATGGGGAAAATGTGGTAAATGTTAGCCAAGCCATATTTGATTTAATCTTCCCACTGGCATTTATAACTTACTTTCAATTTTTCAGTCAAAAATGTGGTCTTAATTTTTATTTCAAGGCTCAATGACTCTCATTTGGATATAAGGTTGTCCGGTACAAAGATCAGCTTAGCTGTCTGTGATTTATTAGTTTCACATTGGATCCTCATTTTTAGACTAATGAGGGGTGGTAGGAATGGTGGGAGTAGGGAAGAGAGACATAGCAGCTGGGGTCAGGGAGAGAAGTGGAAGCCAGGTTAACTAGAGCCTCTAAGGCCATTGGAATGTTAGTTTTCTTCTGAGATGGAAATCTATTGGAAGGATTTGAGCTGGTGACTGAATATGTGAAGAACTCTGAGGTTGATTTGAGCTTCTTCTTATAAAAAAGAGGGAAAACACTGCAGTGTAAAATTCACTGCCACCAGTCCCACCCACATACCTGTTTCTTTTTGAGACCTCAGAAGGTTTTTAAGCATTGCGCATTCATCAGTGCGCTGAATCTGTTGTATGAGTAACACGGCACCAGTTTGGCACAAAGATAACACCTTCTTTATCCTTAACTGGATTCAGTAATAAACAGGAATGTGTACACATGAGGAGGAGAAGAAGAATCAGTGTGTGGTGGTATTTTTCGAAGTGTATATATTAGAGTTAAATATTATTAACAAAATTTAATAATAAGTGATATGTAAAATCAGTAACAAAAATAACATCTTACCAGGTAGTCAGGAGACAGCTTCAACGAGAAGTGGATGATGCCCTGAACAAACAATTGCTGTTAGAAGCTATGCTAGAGATTTCATCAGAACGTCGCATTAATTTAGAAGATGAGGCACGAAGTTTAAAAAAGAAATTAGGCCAGATGAGAAGTCAAGTATGTATGAAACTTAGCATGTCAACAGCTACTCTGTAGCTGGTTAAATAATATCAAGTGTTTCAGGACACTAGTTTCAGTGGAGAGCTTTCTTTTGTATTTTCATTATAATTAATTTTATTAAAATTTGATTATCTTTATAATACATCCATTTCTCAATCTCTGCCATGTTTTATAATTATAAATATTTTTCTTACACTATTTCCCCTTATGAAAGTTGAGAATTACACATCATTTCTCACAGAAGATTAGATAATTCTTTTTTCTTTTTACAGTATATTTTTAGTGATTTCTTTCATTGCCACGTGGAGACAAGCCAGATTAATTCAGAGGATAATGTCTAATGGAATGTTTCAGAAAATTTTCTTTTTTTAATCTCTACTTTTCTGTGTGAATAAAGACTTGTGCTTACTTATTTCATGGGTTTCTGGTTAACTGGTACAGAAAGTCCATTCTGCAGAATAAATTAGTATTTTGATGAAAATCCTTGCTCTGACTTTATATTGGTCTATAGTCAGAGTCATATGACTATGGACAGTTAGCATTTGCCAACATGTATGTGTCTACTTTCTCTTGCTTAAAACAAAAACAAAAAACTTTACAAATGGGGTTATAGAAGGTCAGCAAAGGGTAGGTTTGAGATGTTTGGGTGGGTCAAGTGGGCATTTTGACAACGTGGCTTCTCCTTTGGCATGTCAATGGACATCCCTGCATTTTAAGATGACACTTTTAAATAAATTATCTCCTAATGATGACATGAGCCCTGCCACTCGATAGGAGAATCTATCTATTTTAATTATTTTTCTGTTTATTTTAAAATTTTCTTCTGGTTTCCCTGGAAAGGAAAGATGATGCTTAGTTTTAAATGTTAGAAATGGGTCGGGCGCGGTGGCTCACGCCTGTAATCCAAGCACTTTGGGAGGCTGAAGCGGGTGGATCACCTGAGGTCAGGAGTTTGAGACCATCCTGGCCAACATGGTGAAACCCCATCTCTACTAAAAAAGATACAGAAATTAGCTGGGCATGGTGGTGGTGCACGCCTGTAGTCCCAGCTCCTCAGGAGGCTGAGGCAGGAGAATCGCTTGAACCTGGGGGGGTGGAGGTTGCAGTGAGCCAAGATGGTGCCACTGCACTCCAGCCTGAGTGGCTGAGAAAGACTCCATCTTAAAAAAAAAAGTGCAAGTTTTCTTGCTACAACAAAAATTAAATGCATACAGACAAAAAAGAAATGAAATTATGGTTGATATAGTGGTGTTTGGAATTGAAAAAGATAAATGCTTACTATAATTTCCTATGTTTCCCCATTTTACCAATTTTGTAAATTTGAATATCTGATAAAATAGAAATTAGAAAAGAAAAATACTGTGTTTTAATCCTAGAGCATAGGCAGTAAACTTTTCTGTAAAGGGCCAAGTAGTATTATTTGAGACTTTGTGAGCCATAAGATCCCTGTTGCAACAACTCAACACTACAGTTACAGCACAAAAGTAGCCGTAAACAATATGCAGACTGAAGGGGTGTGGCTGCATTCCAGTAAAATTTAGTTAAAAAACAGGTAATAGGGGCCGGACACGGTGGCTCACGCCTGTAATCCCAACACTTTGGGAGGCCGAGATGGGCGGATCACGAGGTCGGGAGATCAAGGCCATCCTGGCTAACACGGTGAAACCCCGTCTCTACTAAAAAACACAAAAAATTAGCCAGGCGTGGTGGCAGGCGCCTGTAGTCCCAGCTACTCGGGAGGCTGAGGCAGGAGAATGGTGTGAACCTGGGAGGCGGAGCTTGTGGTTAGCCGAGACAGTGCCACCGCACTCCAGCCTGGGTGACAGAGCGAGACTCTGTCTCAAAAAAAAAAAAAAAGTAATAGGTCGATTTGTCCTAGATTATCATTTTTTAATAAAATAGATTGTGATAGTCTAAAAACAGTATTTTATATATAACCATATTTTGTTCATTCATTCACCTATTGATGGGCATTTGGGTTATTTCCACACCTAAAGGTTGTTTTTAATTCTTTGTTTTAGTTGCAAGAAATGCAGAATCAACGCACAGAGATTCTAAGACGTGCTGAGGAGTTGCCAGACCACATGCAAAAGTACAGTTTAAAGCAACATACAAAATATCTTGAGTATTTATAAAGCAAATGAGTAGTGTAGTAGGAGAATTGTATCAGTTAAGATAATAAGTATGTCTATGTGAAGTCAAGGAAAAATTTCAGCTTTAGGCTATTTTGAAATGCATAAATTTTCTACATTATTTTTAATTTTACACATCACCCACAATACAAAGGTAAAAAAATAACAACAGTTTCTCAATTTTCTACTTTTCAAATATCTCAGAATTTATATAATTATTCCTTCAGATGTTTGTTCAGAATTTATATGATTTAAAAAAAAATTATGTCTGAGAATAATTATTTTAAAATATATATTTTAGGCTTAAAATAGAAAATGCCGTGTTAAAAATTAGAACGAAAAAGCGAGCGGACAAAATTGAGCAGCTTCAGAAAATTTTGGTAAGTTCAAGTTCAACAAGTCAATCTCTTATTTTCTGTCACACTGAAAAGGAATTTTATTTTTCTAGAATATCCCTTGTCCAAAATGTTTGGGAGGACCAAAAGCGGATTTTTTCAGATTTTGGAGTATTTGTATACACCTAATGAAATACCTTAGGGATGGTACCCAAGAGTAAACGTGAAATACATTTATGTTTCATATATACCTTATGCATATAGCCTGAAGATAATTCTACACAATGTTTTACTTTTTTTTTTTTTTTTGCCCGGGGTTGGGGGATGCAGTGGGGCACAGAGTCTTGATCTGTCACCCAGACTGGAGTGAAGTGCTGTGATCTCAGCTCACTGCAACCTCTGCCTCCCAGGTTCAGGCAATCCCCTGCCCCAGCCTCCCAAGTAGCTGGGACTACAGGTGCGTGCAGCCACACCAGGCTAATTTTTGTATTTTTGGTAGAGATGGTTTCACCATGTTGGTTGGCCAGGCTGGTCTTGAACTCCTGACCTCAGGTGATCCACTTGCCTCAGCCTCCCAAAGTGCTGGGGTTACAGGCGTGAGTCATCACATCTGGCCTGTACAATGTTTTACAAAAATGTTTTGCATGTAACAAAGTTTTAACTGTGTTTCCACCACAGCCGGTCACATGAGGTCAGGTGTGGACCTTTCCCGTTGTGGTATCATGCGGGTGCTCAAAAAGTTTCAAATTGTACAGCATTTTGGATTTCAGATTTTCAAGTTAGTGTTGATCAACCCTCCTTGACATATAATAGGGCTACATGATAATGTCTCTTGTTTAACTTAAACATTATTAATAAGATTTCACAGTTTCAGATGCAGCAGGTGTGCAAGGAAACATAACTGCAGAAGTAGATGAAGGTATGTTGCCAAAAATTATGAATTAAATTTAAATCATGGATTTCTGAAATAAATATAAATAGTGAATGGGTTGCTTGGTTAACAAATACCACATTAAATACTTTTTCTTATACACATTACTGAAAGATGTGAAAACAAACATTCATAATGAAAAGTATACTTATGCCTCATTAGTTTATCATCTTCAATAGCTTTAAAAAAAGTCTTAAGAAGTCTGTGTGTATCCCTTTTTTTTCTGGCTCTACACTTGTTCCATCTCTATGGAACTGTCAGCTTGCACACTGAAACTGTTCTCAGAAAACAAAGGCATCATCAGCTTCTCGAGGTTATGGTAGTGATTTAAGGCCAAGAGATGCTAGACTCATGTATCAAGCAATTACAGTTCATAAGCAGTCACTTGACCAGTCATATTTTAAGAGAGAGAGAGAGAGAGAGTGTGTGTATGTGTGAGTGTATGTGTGTGTGTATGTGTTTTATGTAGACTTGGTTTCTGGACTCTGTTCTGTTCTATTGATCTCTTTATCTTTATGCCAAAATCACACTGTTATGATTTTTGTAGCTTTGTAATAATTCTTCAAACTGGGTTGTATTTTTCCTCTAAATTTATTCTTTTGTTTTTTTCAGAGTTACTGCGCATTTCTGTGTCATCTACATGCCATGAGAGTCTTAAAATCAATTGTCAATTTCTACAAAATACCTGCTTGGATTTGGACTGTGATTGCATTATGTCATGGTAAAGAATCTTAATAATGATGACTCTCTCAACTCGTGGATAAGGTATTTTCTTAGATCTTCTTTGATTTTTCTCAACAATACTTTTTAGTTATCATTGTACAGATATTTTGCATAGTGTCAGATATATTCCCAAGAATTTTATATTTTAATGCTATTATAAATAGTATTATTTTTAAAATTTCAATTCCTAGCAGTTTATTTCTAACATATAGAATTACAATTGATTTTTATATATTGGTCATGTATCCTGCAATGTGGCAAAACTCATTGGTGCCAGTAGCGTTGTAATTGGCTTCACTTGGTTTTCCACATAGATGATTATGTCTGTGAATAAGGATAGTTTTACCTGTTTCTTTTCAGTCTAGATGCCTTTTGTTTTCCTCCATTTCTTCCTTCCTCCCTTCTTTCTTCCTTTTCTTCTTCCTTCCTTCCTTTCTTCCTTCTCCCAACTCCCTTTTAAAAAGTGATTACAGTGGCTCGAATTTGCAGTACAGTGTTGAGTAGAAGTGGTAAGAGCTGACATGCCTTCTCGATCTTCAGGGAAAGCATTCAGCCTTTCATCATTACATAGAATGTTAGCATTAGGTATTTTAAAGATGCCCTTTGACATGTCGAGGAAATTCTCTTGTATCTCCAGTTTGCTGAGGTTATTTTTTTAATGAAAAATGTTCAATTTTCTCAAATGCTTTTTCTGCATCTAATACATAATCATATGGTTTTTATGTTGTTAATATAATTATAAGGTTAATTGATTTGGGGGAGAAGGTTAAGTTGATATTTAATTTAAAATAATTTTTAAATGTAGTTTTTTCTTGAATTTTTTAGTTCAAATCTTGTATTCTGTTTAAAATGCTCTAAACTTTGTCAATTCTTTTTGAAAGTTCTGGTGAAATATACATAACATATAATTTAGCATTTTAACAATTTTTAACTCCATAGTTCAGTGGCATTAAGTACATTCACAATGTCATACAACAATCACTGCTATCCATTTCTAGAATTTTTTCATCATCCCTAATAGAAACTCTGTACCCATTAAATATCTTTCTATAATCCTTCTCTTCATCCCTAGTAACCTGTATTCTACTTTCTGTCTCTATGAATTTACCTATGCTGGGTATATTATATAAGTGAAATCATAAAACATTGGCTTTTTGTGTCTGGGTTATTTCACTTAGCATAATGTTTTCAAGGCTCATCTATATCATACAGCATGTATCAGTAGTTTATTTCCTCTTATTTGCAATTAATTTTCTATTGCAGAGAAATACCACATTTTATTTAACAGTTGATGGACACTTCGATTGTTTCCAGGTTTTAACTATTATGAATAACGTACTGTGGACACATATGTGGACATATGTTCCTCTTGGGTAAATACTCAAGTGGGAATCGAGGTCAAATAGTAACTGTGTTTAATCTCAAGGAACTGTCAGGCTGTTATTCAACACAGCTGTACAATTTTACATTTCCACCAGCAGTGTATGAGGGTTCCAATTTCTTCACATCTTTTCCAGTATTTATTTTTCATCTTTTTTATTATAGGCATTCTAGTGGTGTGAAGTGGTACCTCATTGTGGTTTTGATTTGCCTTTCCCTTTGATGTTGACCATCCTTTCATGTGGTTACTGGCCATTGTCTATGTTCTTAGATGAAAAACCTGGTCGTTATCCTTTGACCATGTTTTAATTGATTGCCTTCTTGTTGTTGATTTGTAAGAGTTCTTTATATATTCTGAACAAGAATGTATTTTTTTACACTTTTTTCATAAACTTTGTTCTAAATCTTGTATTATTGTTTCTGTTTTAAAATTTTGTTTTATCAGCCTCTTTTCTCAAGAATTTACTATATATATTAGTATCATATTTCTGTATTCCAATCTTGTTTTCATGATTTGCTTCCTTGCCCCAAAGAAAAAAATATATTCTCATTACCCAAATAATTTCCCACTTTACTCACACCCACTATTTTTCTATAATCCACATTTTCTCCTAGGGCAAAAGATTGGGAAGATTTACCTTACTGAGGAAACTTCCTTTATATTGTTCAGGAATAGCTTTAATGAATTTTACATACTTGGAGACATCAGGAGAAAGCATGTATGTCACTGCTTTCCTCAGGAGCACTGGCTCATATGCCTTGAAAGGATTTAGTAGACCTTTAATAAATGGCATAAGATACCAACAGCTGCCATGGCATTAAGCATCACATTTACTTATCAAGAAGACAATAATTTAGAATTTACCTGTCAAAATCTACTACAAAGATGGCACATATTTGACTAAAACTGCAGTGTTTGTCCCTATTGACGTAACTATAGTCCCTGCCTTTCTCATCTGTTTTCCCTTTTTTTTTATCATTATACTTTAAGTTTTAGGGTACATGTGCACAACGTGCAGGTTTGTTACATATGTATACATGCGCCATGTTGGTGTGCTGCACCCATTAACTCGTCATTTACATTAGGTATATCTCCTAATGCTATCCCTCCCACCTACTCCCACCCCACAACAGGCCCCAGTGTGTGATGTTCCCCTTCCTGTGTCCAGGTGTTCTCATTGTTCAGTTCCCACCTATCAGTGAGAACATGCGGTGTTTGGTTTTTTGTCCTTGCGATAGTTTGCTGAGAATGATGGTTTCCAGCTTCATCCATGTCCCTACAAAGGACATGAACTCATCCTTTTTTATGGCTGCATAGTATTCCATGGTGTATATGTGCCACATTTTCTTAATCCAGTCTATCATTGATGGACATTTTGGTTTGTTCCAAGTCTTTGCTATTGTGAATAGTGCCACAATAAACATACGTGTGCATATGTCTTTATAGCAGCATGATTTATAATCCTTTGGGTATATACCCAGTAATAGGATGGCTGGGTCAAATGGTATTTCTAGTTCCAGATCCCTGAGGAATCGCCACACTGACTTCCACAATAGTTAAACTAATTTACAGTCCCACCAACAGTGTAAAAGTGTTCCTATTTCTCCACATCCTCTCCAGCACCTGTTGTTTCCTGACTTTTTTTTTTTCTTATACTTTAAGTTTTAGGGTACATGTGCACAACGTGCAGGTTTGTTACATATGTATACATGTGCCATGTTGGTGTGCTGCACCCATTAACTTGTCATTTAACATTAGGCATATCCCCTAATGCTATCCCTCCCCCCTCCCCCCACCCCACAACAGGCCCCAGTGTGTGATGTTCCCCTTCCTGTGTCCATGTGTTCTCATTGTTCAATTCCCACCTATGAGTGAGAACATGCGGTGTTGGTTTTTTGTCCTTGTGATAGTTTTCTGAGAATGACGGTTTCCAGCTTCATTCATGTCCCTACATAGGACATGAACTCATCCTTTTTTATGGCTGCATAGTATTCCATGGTGTATATGTGCCACACTTTCTTAATCCAGTCTATCATTGTTGGACATTTGGGTTGGTTCCAAGTCTTTGCTATTGTGAATAGTGCCGCAATAAACATGCATGTATGTGTGTCTTTATAGCAGCATGATTTATAGTCCTTTGGGTATATACCCAGTAATGGGATGGCTGGGTCAAATGGTATTTCTAGTTCTAGATCCCTGAGGAATTGCCACACTGACTTCCACAATGGTTGAACTGGTTTACAGTCCCACCAACAGTGTAAAAGTGTTCCTGTTTCTCCACATCCTCTCCAGCACCTGTTGTTTCCTGACTTTTTAATGATTGCCATTCTAACTGTTGTGAGATGGTATCTCATTGTGGTTTTGATTTGCATTTCTCTGATGGCCAGTCATGATGAGCATTTTTTCATGTGTTTTTTGGCTGCATAAATGTCTTCTTTTGAGAAGTGTCTGTTCATATCCTTTGCCCACTTTTTGATGGGGTTGTTTGTTTTTTTCTTGTAATTTTGTTTGAGTTCTTTGTAGATTCTGGATATTAGCCCTTTGTCAGATCAGTAGATTGCAAATATTTTCTCCCATTCTGTAGGTTGCCTGTTCACTCTGATGGTGGTTTCTTTTGCTATGCAGAAGCTCTTTAGTTTAATTAGATCCCATTTGTCAATTTAGGCTTTTGTTGCCATTGCTTTTGGTGTTTTAGTCATGAGGTCCTTGCCCATGCCTATGTCCTGAATGGTATTGCCTAGGTTTTCTTCTAGGGTTTTTATGGTTTTAGGTCTAACATTTAAGTCTTTAATCCATCTTGAATTAATTTTTGTATAAGGTGTAAGGAAGGGATCCAGTTTCAGCTTTCTACATATGGCTAGCCAGTTTTCCCAGCACCATTTATTAAATAGGGAATCCTTTCCCCATTGCTTGTTTTTGTCAGGTTTGTCAAAGATCAGATAGTTGTAGATATGTGGCATTATTTCTGAGGGCTCTGTTCTGTTCCATTGATCTATATCTCTGTTTTGGTACCATTACCATGCTGTTTTGGTTACTGTAGCCTTGTAGTATAGTTTGAAGTCAGGTGGCCTGATGCCTCCAGCTTTGTTCTTTTGGCTTAGGATTGACTTGGCAATGCGGGCTCTTTTTTGGTTCCATATGAACTTTAAGGTAGTTTTTTCCAATTCTGTGAGGAAAGTCATTGGTAGCTTGATGGGGATGGCATTGAATCTATAAATTACCTTGGGCAGTATGGCCATTTTCACGATATTGATTCTTCGTACCCATCAGCATGGAATGTTCTTCCATTTGTTTGTATCCTCTTTTATTTCGTTGAGCAGTGGTTTGTAGTTTGTTCTCCTTGAAGAGGTCCTTCACATCCCTTGTAAGTTGTATTCCTAGGTATTTTATTCTCTTTGAAGCAATTGTGAATGGGAGTTCACTCATGATTTGGTTCTCTGTTTGTCTGTTATTGGTGTATAAGAATGCCTGTGATTTTTGTACATTGATTTTGTATCCTGAGACTTTGCTGAAGATGATTATCAGCTTAAGGAGATTTGGGGCTGAGACGATGGGGTTTTCTAGATATACAATCATGTCATCTGCAAACAGGGACAATTTGACTCCCTCTTTCCTAATTGAATGCCCTTTATTTCCTTCTCCTGCCTGATTGCCCTGGCCAGAACTTCCAACACTATGTTGAACAGGAGTGGTGAGAGAGGGCATCCCTGTCTTGTGCCAGTTTTCAAAGGGAATGCTTCCAGTTTTTGCCCATTCAGTATGATATTGGCTGTGGGTTTGTCATACATAGCTCTTATTATTTTGAGATATGTCCCATCAATATGTAATTTATTGAGAATTTTTAGCATGAAGGGTTGTTGAATTTTGTCAAAGGCCTTTTCTGCATCTATTGAGATAATCATGTGGTTTTTGTCTTTGGTTCTGTTTATATGCTGGATTATGTTTATTGATTTTCATATGTTGAACCAGCCTTGCATCCCAGGGATGAAGCCCACTTGATCATGGTGGATAAGCTTTTTGATGTGTTGGTGGATTCGGTTTGCCACTATTTTATTGAAGATTTTTGCATCAATGTTCATCAAGGATATTGGTCTAAAATTCTCTTTTTTTGTTGTGTCTCTGCCAGGCTTTGGTATCAGGATGATGCTGGCCTCATAAAATGAGTTAGGGAGGATTCCCTCTTTTTCTATTGATTGGAATAGTTTCAGAAGGAATGATACCAGCTCCTCCTTGTACCTCTGGTAGAATTCGGCTGTGAATCCATCTGGTCCTGGACTTTTTTTGGTTGGTAAGCTATTAATTATTGCCTCAATTTCAGAGCCTGCTATTGGTCTATTCAGAGATTCAACTTCCTGGTTTAGTCTTGGGAGAGTGTATGTGTCGAGGAATTTATCCATTTCTTCTTGATTTTCTAGTTTATTTGCAGCAAGGTGTTTATAGTATTCTCTGATGGTAGTTTGTATTTCTGTGGGATCGGTGGTGATATCCCCTTTGTCATTTTTTATTGCATCTATTTGATTCTTCTCTCTTTTCTTCTTTATTAGTCTTGCTAGCGGTCTATCAATTTTCTTGATCTTTTCAAAAAACCAGCTCCTGGATTCATTGATTTTTTGAAGGGTTTTTTGTGTCTCTATCTCCTTCAGTTCTGCTCTGATCTTAGTTATTTCTTGCCTTCTGCTAGCTTTTGAATGTGTTTGCTCTTGCTTCTCTAGTTCTTTTAATTGTGATGTTAGGGTGTCAATTTTAGATCTTTCCTGCTTTCTCTTGTGGGCATTTAGTGCTATAAATTTCCCTCTACACACTGCTTTGAATGTGTCCCAGAGATTCTGGTATGTTGTGTCTTTGTTCTCGTTGGTTTCAAAGAACATCTTTATTTCTGTCTTCATTTCATTATGTACCCAGTAGTCATTCAGGAGCAGGTTGTTCAGTTTCCATGTAGTTGAGCGGTTTTGAGTGAGTTTCTCAATTCTGAGTTCTAGTTTGATTGCACTGTGGTCTGAGAGACAGTTTGTTATAATTTCTGTTCTTTTACATTTGCTGAGGAGTGTTTTACTTCCAACGATGTGGTCAATTTTGGAATAGGTGTGGCGTGGTGCTGAAAAGAATGTATATTCTGTTGATTTGGGGTGGAGAGTTCTGTAGATGTCTATTAGGTCCACTTGGTGCAGAGCTGAGTTCAATTCCTGGATATCCTTGTTAACTTTCTGTCTCGTTGATCTGTCTAATGTTGACAGTGGGGTGTTAAAGTCTCCCATTATTATTGTGTGGGAGTATAAGTCTCTTTGTAGGTCACTAAGGACTTGCGTTATGAATCTGGGTGCTCCTGTATTGGGTGCATACATATTTAGGATAGTTAGTTCTTGTTGTATTGATCCCTTTACCATTATGTAATGGCCTTCTTTGTCTCTTTTGATCTTTGCTGGTTTAAAGTCTGTTTTATCAGAGAGTAGGATTGCAACCCCTCCCTTTTTTTGTTTTCCATTTGCTTTGTAGATCTTCCTCCATCTCTTTATTTTGAGCCTATGTGTGTCTCTGCACGTGAGATGGGTTTCCTGAATACAGCACACTGATGGGTCTTGACTCTTTATCCAATTTGCCAGTCTGTGCCTTTTAATTGGAGCATTTAGCCCATTTACATTTAAGGTTAGTATTGTTATGTGTGAATTTGATCCTGTCATTATGATGTTAGCTGGTTATTTTGCTCGTTAGTTGATGCAGTTTCTTCCTAGCCTTGATGGTCTTTACAATTTGGCATGTTTTTGCAGTGGCTGGTACTGGTTGTTCCTTTCCATGTTTAGTGCTTCCTTCAGGAGCTCTTTTAGGGCAGGCCTGGTGGTGACAAAATCTCTCAGCATTTGCTTGTCTGTAAAGGATTTTATTTCTCCTTCACTTATGAAACTTAGTTTGGCTGGATATGAAATTCTGGGTTGAAAATTCTTTTCTTTAAGAATGTTAAAGCTGGGCAAGGTGGCTCATGCCTGTAATCCCAGCACTTTGGGAGGCTGAGGAGGGCGGATCACGAGGTCAGGAGATCGAGACCATCCTGGCTAACATGGTGAAACCCCGTCTCTACTAAAAATACTAAAAAAATGAGCCAGACGTGGTGGCAGGCACCTGTAGTCCCAGCTACTTGGGAGGCTGAGCTAGGAGAATGGTGTGAACCCAGGAGGCAGCGCTTGCAGTGAGCCGAGACCACGCCGCTGCACTCCAGCCTGGGCAACAGAGCAAGACTCCGTCTCAAAAAAAAAAAAGAATGTTGAGTATTGGCCCCCACTCTCTTCTGGCTTGTAGAGTTTCTGCCGAGAGATCAGCTGTTAGTCTGATGGGCTTCCCTTTGTGGGTAACCTGACCTTTCTCTCTGGCTGACCTTAACATTTTTTCCTTTATTTCAACTTTGGTGAATCTGACAATTATGCGTCTTGGAGTTGCTCTTCTCGAGGAGTATCTTTGTGGCATTCTCTGTATTTCCTGAATTTGAATGTTGGCCTGCCTTGCTAGATTGGGGAAGTTCTCCTGGATAATATCCTGCAGAGTGTTTTCCAACTTTGTTCCATTCTCCCTGTCACTTTCAGGTACACCAATCATATGTAGATTTGGTCTTTTCACATAGTCCCATATTTCTTGGAGGCTTTGTTCGTTTCTTTTTATTCTTTTTTCTCTAAACTTTTCTTCACGCTTCATTTCATTCATTTCGTCTTCCATCACTGATACCCTTTCTTCCAGTTGGTCGCATCAGTTACTGAGGCTTGTGCATTCATCACGTAGTTCTCGTGCCTTGGTTTTCAGCTCCATCAGGTCCTTTAAAGACTTCTCTGCATTGGTTATTCTAGTTATCCATTCATCTAATTTTTTTTCAAAGTTTTTAACTTCTTTGCCATTGGTTCGAACTTCCTCCTTTAGCTCGGAGTAGTTTGATCTTCTGAAGCCTTTCTCTCTCAACTCGTCAAAGTCATTCTGTGTCCAGCTTTGTTCCATTGCTGGTGAGGAGCTGTGTTCCTTTGGAGGAGAAGAGGCACTCTGATTTTTAAAGTTTCCAGTTTTTCTGCTCTGTTTTTTCCCCATCTTTGTGGTTTTATCTACCTTTGGTCTTTGATGATGGTGACGTACAGATGGGTTTTTGGTGTGGATGTCCTTTCTGTTTGTTAGTTTTCCTTCTAACAGTCAGGACCCTCAGCTGCAGGTCTGTTGGAGTTTACTGGAGGTCCACTCCAGACCCTGTTTGCCTGGGTATCAGCAGCAGTGGCTGCACAACAGCAGATATTGGTGAATCGCAAATGCTGCTGCCTGATCGTTCCTCTGGAAGTTTTGTCTCAGAGGAGTACCCGGCCCTGTGAGGTGTCAGTCTGCCCCTACTGGGGGGTGCCTCCCATTTAGGCTACTAGAGTGTCAGGGACCCACTTGAGGAGGCAGTCTGCCCGTTCTCAGATCTCAAATCTCAAGCTGCGTGCTGGGAGAACCACTTCTCTCTTCAAAGCTGTCAGACAGGGACATTTAAGACTGCAGAGGTTATTGCTGTCTTCTTTTTTGTCTGTGCCCTGCCCCCAGAGGTGGAGCCTACAGAGGCAGGCAGGCCTCCTTGAGTTGTGGTGGGCTCCACCCAGTTCGAGCTTCCCGGCTGCTTTGTTTACCTACTCAAGACTGAGCAATAGTGGGCGCCCCTCCCCCAGCCTCGCTGCCGCCTTGCAGTTTGATCTCAGACTGCTGTGCTAGCAATGAGCGAGGCTCCGTGGGCGTAGGACTCTCCGAGCCAGGTGTGGGATATAATCTCCTGGTGTGTCGTTTGTTAAGCCCGTTGGACAAGCGCAGTATTAGGGTGGGAGTGACCTGATTTTCAAGGTGCTGTCTGTCACCCCTTTCTTTGACTAAGAAAGGGAATTTCCTGACCCCTTGCACTTCCCGGGTGAGGCGATGCCTCGCCCTGCTTCAGCTCACACACGGTGCACTGCACCCACTGTCTGGCACTACCCCGTGAGATGAACCCGGTACCTCAGTTGGAAATGCAGAAATCACCCGTCTTCTGTGTCGCTCACACTGGGAGCTGTAGACTTTGTGAAATTCTTGTATTGTGTTACTCAATTCCATCAGGCCTCTTAGGGTTTTTTTTCTTTCTTTTTTTTTTCTTTTCTATAGTGGCTATTTCATCCTTCAGCTCCTGTATTATTCTATTGTGATTCTCGGTTTCCTTTCATTAGGTTTTGCCATCTTCCTGAATCTCAACGGTCCTCATTCCTGCCCATAGTCTGAATTCTATTTCTATCATGTCAGCCAGCTCTGTCTGGTTAAGAACTCTTCTTGGAGAACTGTTGTGGTCCTTAGGAGGACGTATGGCACTCTGGCCATTTGAGTTACCAGAGTTCTCGCGTTGGTTCTTTCTCATCTCTGCATGTGGGTGTTCCTTTAACTTCAGTGCAGACTCAGTACAGTCAATAGACTTCTTTTCTGGATGTTTTCACAGAACTGACACTTTATTCGGGTCTTGATTTGAAGCTGACTTCTTGTCTTTGGTTTCAGATGGGAGTATGTTAGCAAGGTACTTTTGGTGTTGAGGTTCTAGGGTGTGATCCAGTAGGTGGCGCTTAGGAATATTGGTCAGTTGGTAAACTCTTGCTCATTTGTGTGGCTCCTCTATGTTGAACCACACTTGCAGCCCTGTTCCTTCCCAGTACTCTGAAAGTATGGGTTCCTCTCCCCCTTGAGTGCTGGCTGTAGATTGTGGCTTGGCACTCCTGGGCTGCCCGCTGCAGCTCGGGGGCGATCTCAGTGTTTACGTTACTTCCCCAACTTGGAGGCACAGAGAAAGGGACCTTAGTAGTGGCTGTGGCCAAGGGTCTTTCGCGTGTCTCCTGGGGGCTCCACCCATAGAGATGCAGGTCAGCATTCACTCAGTGCAATCAGCCCAGGTTGGAGTGTCTGTGCTGTGGGCCCAAGCCGGGGGTTCCCTGTCTGGTAGTGAGCAGAGGGGAGCGTGTGGGGCCCATGGGAGATGGACTGGCCTCCTCTCCTTGGGTCAACTGCAGCTCGTTGGAGGTGTGGATCAAGGACATAGGGTCTTTGCTCCTTCACTAGTCCAAGGGTAGCAAGGGCAGTTCCACTGCAGACGCAGTGGCAGAGAGGCTTTCAGTTGCCCCTGGAGGCTGTGTCAAGGGAGTTGCCGAGCTGCCACTGGCTCCATAGGTCTGGTGAGTGGTGGCTAGAGGACCTGCCAGGTGAGGAGTTTCAGGAATGGGCATCCATGTAACAGTGTGGCCACTTTCTGTAGGGCTGCTGCAGTATGCTGAGGGCCTGCTCCAGTCCCTAGTCACCTTGGATTTTTCAGCACCTGGAGGTATGAAGGTTGCAAAACAGCAAAGATGGTGGCCTGCCCCTCCCACTGGAAGCCCTGTCCCAGGGAGGTATGGAGCTGTTGACGGCCTGAATGCATCTGTAGGAGGTAGCTGGAGAGACCTCGGTTGACAGGTCCCGCTGAGTGAGGAGAAGCCTCACTCAGAAAAATATTGGGGCCACTTTTCTTTTTTCCTTCTTTTTTGAGGGAGTCTCACTCTGCCACCCAGGCTGGAGTGTAGTGGCGCAATCTGGGCTCACTGCAACCTCTGCCTGCTAGGTTCAAGCAATTCTCCTGCCTCAGCCTCCCGAGTAGCTGGGACTACAGGTGCATGCCACCACGCCTGGCTAACTTTTTGTACGTTTAATCAAGAGGCCGTGTCACCATGCTGGCCAGGCTGATCTCCAACTGCTGACCTCATGATCTGCCCACCTCAGCCTCCCAAAGTGCTGGGATTACAGGCGTAAGCGATTGTGCCTGTTTTTAGAAAACAGCACTACGTTTTTTTCAAAAACCAGTCTGTGCATCATTCTGTTGAGCAGCTGTGTTGTGCTGTGCTGTGCTGTGCTGTGCTGTGCTATGCTGGGGGTCTGCTTCCGTCCCCGATCTCCTCGTTCACTTCTGAGCCCGAAGGCTGGAAGGGCTAAGTTGCCCAAATAGAAGAGATGGTGGCCTACCGCACTCCCTGGGAGCTCCATCTCAAGGAGATTTGGGACGTCTGTCAGCCAGAGAACACTGGCAAGGGTGGCTGGACACCCCAGTTGAAAGCTCCCACCCAGTGAAGAGGAACGGGATCAGGGACCCACTTGAAAAAGCAGTCTGGCCACATTTTCGTAGAGCAGCCCCCAGTTGGCCCTTTTAAGCGGGTCCCTGATCCTGGTGTTTTCCACCTGACAGAGATCTGAAACCTCCCCAGGATGAACCTCCAAGAAGGAGAGGCAGGCCGCCATCTTTGCTGTTGGGGCAACTTAGCCATTGCATCCTGCAGGCTTTAGAGGGTTCAAGCCGATCGGGGGTGGCAGTGCCAGCCGAGCCCAGCCACACGCCATCCTCACTGAGCGGGACCTCCCAACTGGAGTCTCCAGGCACTCTTGCCAGTGCTCTCCAGCTGACAGAGGTTTGAGGCCTCCCTGCGACAGAGCTCCTAAGGGGAGGGGCAACCTGCCATCTTTGCAGTTTTGGTGGCTTGGCGGATCCAGCTTTCTGGCTTGGAAGTGAACCCCGTGACCAGGAATGGGAGCGTACCCCCAGCACAGCACAGCTGCTCGATGAAAATATGGCCAGACTGCCTACTTTTTTTTTAAGCATTGAGAGATGGACTGGCCTCCTCTTTTTGGGTCAACTGCAGCCTGCTGGAGGTGTGGATAAGGCAGGTAGGGTCTTTGCTGCTTCATTAGTTCAAAGGTAGCAAGGGTAGTTCCACTGTAGAGGCAGTGGCAGAGAGGCTTTCAGTTGCTCCTGGAGGCTCTGTTCAGGGCATTGCAGGGCTGCTACTGGCTTGGCATCTCTGGTGGGAGATTGCTGGAAGCCCAGGCCCAGAGGACCAGCCCCCTGAAGAGATACGGTAATGGGCATCCACGTGACACTCTGGAGACTTTCCTGTAGGGCTGCTGCAGTATGCTGGGGGCCCAATCATGTCCCTAGCCAGCTCGGATCTTCCAGTATCTAGAGGTAACACGAGTGAAGGCTGTGAAACAGCAAAGATGGCGGCCTGCCCCTCCCTCCAAGAGGTCTGTCCCTGAGAGGTATGGACCTGTTGGTGGCCCAAACACACCTGTAGGAGGTGGCTGGAGACCACAGTTGGGAGGCCCTGCCCAGTGAGGAGGAACAAGATTGGGGCCCCCTTTAAAAAGCAGTCTGGCCTCGTTTTTGTAGACCAGCTGCGCTGTGCTAAGGGTCCGCGCTTCAGCCCCCAGTCACCTAGAACACTCCAAAGCCCACAAGCTGGAATGGCTAAGCCACCCAAATGGCAAAGGTAGCGGCCTGCCCCTGCCTCTGGGAGCTTCATCCCAGGGAGGCTGGAAACCTCTGTTGGCTGGCAGACACTGGCAGGGGTAGTTGAAGACCCCTGCCAGGAGGTCTCACACATTAAGGAGGAACAGGATCGGCAGCCCACTTTAAAAAAGCAGTCTGGGCTGGGCACGGTGGCTCACCCCTGTAATCCCACCACTTTGGGAGGCCGAGGTGGGCGGATCGCTTGAGATCAGGAGTTCGAGGCCAGCTGGGCAACATGGTGAGAACCCGTCTCTACTAAAACTCCAAAAATTAGCTGGGCATGCTGGCCTATGCCTGTAGTCCCAGCTGCTCGGAAGGCTGAGGCTGGAGAATTGCTTGAACCCAGGAGGTGGAGGTTGCAGTGAGCCAAGATTGTGCCACTGCACTCCAGCCTGGGAAACAGAAGGAGATTCTATCTCAAAACACAAACACACCCCCCAAAAAAGTCTGGCCCCATTTTCATAAAGCAAGTGTGCTGTGCTGGGGGTCTCTTCCAGCCTCCAGATGCCTCTGACTCTCCAAAGACTGAAGGCCGAAATGGCTAAGTCATCCCAACAGCAAAGACGGCAGCCTGATCCTCCTCCTGGAAAGTCCCACAGAGTGAGGTTTAAGATGTCTGCCGGCCAAGGAATACCAATGGAAGTGGCTGGAGACCCCGGTTGGGAGGTCCCACAAAGTCAGGAGAAACAGGATCCAGGACACTCTTAAGAAAGAAGCCTGGCCATGTTTTCATAGAACAGCTGTGCTGCGCTGTGCTGTGCTGTGCTGTGCTACCACTTCTACCGCAGGTTGGCCTGCAGTCTCTGAAGGCCGAAGGCTGGAATGGCTAAGTCGCCCAAATGGCAAAGATGTGGCCTGCCCCTCCTTCTGAGAGGTCCCACAGAGCAAGGTTTAAGATGTCTGTCGGCCAAGGAACACTGGTGCGGGTGGCTGGAGACCCCATTTGGGAGGTCCTACAAAGTGAAGAGAAACGGGATCCAGGACACGCTTAAGAAAGCAGCCTGGCCCTGTGATGAGAAATGGGATCCAGGACATGCTTAAGAAAGCAGCCTGGCCAAGTTTTTGTAAAACAGCTCTGCTGTGCTGTACTAAAGGAACACTTCTGCCGCAGGTTGGTCTGCACACTCTGAAGGCCAAAGGCTGGAATGGCTAAGCCACCCAAGTGGCAAAGATGGCCCGCCTCTCCCTCTGGGAGTCCCATCCTAGGGAGGAGTCAAATCTGTGTTAGCTGGAGACCACTGGCAAGAGTAGCTGAAGACCCCAGTTGAGAGCTCCCTCCCAGTGAAGAGACACAGAAACAGGGACCTACTTACAAAAGCAGTCTGGCCTCATTTCACAGGGCAGCTGTGATGTGCTGGGGGACCCCATCCACACCCACCTCTCTATGGGCTTAAAAAAAGCAGCCTGGCCACGTATTTGCAAAACAGCCCCTCGTTGACTATTTTTAGTGGGTCCCCAGTCGTGCTATTCTCTGGCCAACAGAGATCTGAAACCTTTCTGAACATACCAGAAGGAGAAATGAGCTGACATCTTTGTTGTTTGGGCAGCTTAGCCATTGCATTTTTTGAGCTTTGGAGATTCCAAGCCCATGTGGTGGGGGGCGGTAGCAGAGCAGTGGGACCTCCCAGAAGGAGAGGCAGGCCAACATCTTTGCCACTTGGGCGACTTAGCCATTCCAGCCTTTGGCCTTCAGAGAGTGCAGGCCAACCTGGGGCAGAAGTGGTCCCCCAGCACAGCACAGCACAGCACAGCACAGCACAGCACAGCACAGCACAGCACAGCACAGCACAGCACGACACAGCTGTTCTACAAAAACATGGTGCAATCTCGGCTCACCACAACCTCTGCCTCCTGGGTTCAAGCAATTCTCCAGCCTCAGCCTTCCGAGCAGCTGGGACTACAGGCATAGGCCAGCATGCCCAGCTAATTTTTGGAGTTTTAGTAGAGACGGGTTCTCACCATGTTGCCCAGCTGGCCTCGAACTCCTGATCTCAAGCGATCCGCCCGCCTCGGCCTCCCAAAGTGGTGGGATTACAGGGGTGAGCCACCGTGCCCAGCCCAGACTGCTTTTTTAAAGTGGGCTGCCGATCCTGTTCCTCCTTAGTGTGTGAGACCTCCTGGCAGGGGTCTTCAACTACCCCTGCCAGTGTCTGCCAGCCAACAGAGGTTTCCAGCCTCCCTGGGATGAAGCTCCCAGAGGCAGGGGCAGGCCGCTACCTTTGCCATTTGGGTGGCTTAGCCATTCCAGCTTGTGGGCTTTGGAGTGTTCTAGGTGACTGGGGGCTGAAGCGCGGACCCTTAGCACAGCGCAGCTGGTCTACAAAAACGAGGCCAGACTGCTTTTTAAAGGGGGCCCCAATCTTGTTCCTCCTCACTGGGCAGGGCCTCCCAACTGTGGTCTCCAGCCACCTCCTACAGGTGTGTTTGGGCCACCAACAGGTCCATACCTCTCAGGGACAGACCTCTTGGAGGGAGGGGCAGGCCGCCATCTTTGCTGTTTCACAGCCTTCACTCGTGTTACCTCTAGATACTGGAAGATCCGAGCTGGCTAGGGACATGATTGGGCCCCCAGCATACTGCAGCAGCCCTACAGGAAAGTCTCCAGAGTGTCACGTGGATGCCCATTACCGTATCTCTTCAGGGGGCTGGTCCTCTGGGCCTGGGCTTCCAGCAATCTCCCACCAGAGATGCCAAGCCAGTAGCAGCCCTGCAATGCCCTGAACAGAGCCTCCAGGAGCAACTGAAAGCCTCTCTGCCACTGCCTCTACAGTGGAACTACCCTTGCTACCTTTGAACTAATGAAGCAGCAAAGACCCTACCTGCCTTATCCACACCTCCAGCAGGCTGCAGTTGACCCAAAAAGAGGAGGCCAGTCCATCTCTCAATGCTTAAAAAAAAAGTAGGCAGTCTGGCCATATTTTCATCGAGCAGCTGTGCTGTGCTGGGGGTACGCTCCCATTCCTGGTCACGGGGTTCACTTCCAAGCCAGAAAGCTGGATCCGCCAAGCCACCAAAACTGCAAAGATGGCAGGTTGCCCCTCCCCTTAGGAGCTCTGTCGCAGGGAGGCCTCAAACCTCTGTCAGCTGGAGAGCACTGGCAAGAGTGCCTGGAGACTCCAGTTGGGAGGTCCCGCTCAGTGAGGATGGCGTGTGGCTGGGCTCGGCTGGCACTGCCACCCCCGATCGGCTTGAACCCTCTAAAGCCTGCAGGATGCAATGGCTAAGTTGCCCCAACAGCAAAGATGGCGGCCTGCCTCTCCTTCTTGGAGGTTCATCCTGGGGAGGTTTCAGATCTCTGTCAGGTGGAAAACACCAGGATCAGGGACCCGCTTAAAAGGGCCAACTGGGGGCTGCTCTACGAAAATGTGGCCAGACTGCTTTTTCAAGTGGGTCCCTGATCCCGTTCCTCTTCACTGGGTGGGAGCTTTCAACTGGGGTGTCCAGCCACCCTTGCCAGTGTTCTCTGGCTGACAGACGTCCCAAATCTCCTTGAGATGGAGCTCCCAGGGAGTGCGGTAGGCCACCATCTCTTCTATTTGGGCAACTTAGCCCTTCCAGCCTTCGGGCTCAGAAGTGAACGAGGAGATCGGGGACGGAAGCAGACCCCCAGCATAGCACAGCACAGCACAGCACAGCACAGCACAACACAGCTGCTCAACAGAATGATGCACAGACTGGTTTTTGAAAAAAACGTAGTGCTGTTTTCTAAAAACAGGCACAATCGCTTACGCCTGTAATCCCAGCACTTTGGGAGGCTGAGGTGGGCAGATCATGAGGTCAGCAGTTGGAGATCAGCCTGGCCAGCATGGTGACACGGCCTCTTGATTAAACGTACAAAAAGTTAGCCAGGCGTGGTGGCATGCACCTGTAGTCCCAGCTACTCGGGAGGCTGAGGCAGGAGAATTGCTTGAACCTAGCAGGCAGAGGTTGCAGTGAGCCCAGATTGCGCCACTACACTCCAGCCTGGGTGGCAGAGTGAGACTCCCTCAAAAAAGAAGGAAAAAAGAAAAGTGGCCCCAATATTTTTCTGAGTGAGGCTTCTCCTCACTCAGCGGGACCTGTCAACCGAGGTCTCTCCAGCTACCTCCTACAGATGCATTCAGGCCGTCAACAGCTCCATACCTCCCTGGGACAGGGCTTCCAGTGGGAGGGGCAGGCCACCATCTTTGCTGTTTTGCAACCTTCATACCTCCAGGTGCTGAAAAATCCAAGGTGACTAGGGACTGGAGCAGGCCCTCAGCATACTGCAGCAGCCCTACAGAAAGTGGCCACACTGTTACATGGATGCCCATTCCTGAAACTCCTCACCTGGCAGGTCCTCTAGCCACCACTCACCAGACCTATGGAGCCAGTGGCAGCTCGGCAACTCCCTTGACACAGCCTCCAGGGGCAACTGAAAGCCTCTCTGCCACTGCGTCTGCAGTGGAACTGCCCTTGCTACCCTTGGACTAGTGAAGGAGCAAAGACCCTATGTCCTTGATCCACACCTCCAACGAGCTGCAGTTGACCCAAGGAGAGGAGGCCAGTCCATCTCCCATGGGCCCCACACGCTCCCCTCTGCTCACTACCAGACAGGGAACCCCCGGCTTGGGCCCACAGCACAGACACTCCAACCTGGGCTGATTGCACTGAGTGAATGCTGACCTGCATCTCTATGGGTGGAGCCCCCAGGAGACACGCGAAAGACCCTTGGCCACAGCCACTACTAAGGTCCCTTTCTCTGTGCCTCCAAGTTGGGGAAGGAACATAAACACTGAGATCGCCCCCGAGCTGCAGCGGGCAGCCCAGGAGTGCCAAGCCACAATCTACAGCCAGCACTCAAGGGGGAGAGGAACCCATACTTTCAGAGTACTGGGAAGGAACAGGGCTGCAAGTGTGGTTCAACATAGAGGAGCACACAAGCGAGCAAGAGTTTACCAACTGACCAATATTCCTAAGCGCCACCTACTGGATCACACCCTAGAACCTCAATGCCAAAAGTACCTTGCTAACATACCCACCTCTGAAACCAAAGACAAGAAGTCAGCTTCAAATCAAGACCCGAATAAAGTGTCAGTTCTGTGAAAACATCCAGAAAAGAAGTCTATTGACTGTACTGAGTCTGCACTGAAGTTAAAGAAACACCCACATGCAGAGATGAGAAAGAACCAACGCGAGAACTCTGGTAACTCAAATGGCCAGAGTGTCATACGTCCTCCAAATGACCAAAACAGTTCTCCAAGAAGAGTTCTTAACCAGACAGAGCTGGCTGACATGATAGAAATAGAATTCAGACTATGGGCAGGAATGAGGACCGTTGAGATTCGGGAAGCTGGCAATACCTAATGCAAGGAAACCGAGAATCACAATAGAATAATACAGGAGCTGAAGGATGAAATAGCCACCATAGGAAAAAAAAACACCACCACCACTAAGAGGCCTGACAGAGTTGAGTAACACAATGCAAGAATTTCACAATGCAATTGCAAGTATTAACAGGAGAATAAATCTAGCTGAGAAAAGAATTTCGGAGCTTGAAGACTGGCTCTCTGAAATGAGACAGTCAGACAAAAAATTATAAAAACAACCAAAAGACATGAATAAAACCTCTGAAAAGTATGGGACTATATAAAGAGGCCAAGTCTATTTATCGCTGGCATCCCTGAAAGGGACGGAGAGAAAGCCAACAACTTGGAAAACCTATTTCAGTATATTGCCTATGACAACTTCCCCAAACTTGCTAGAGAATCAAACAAATTCAGGAAATACAGAGAACTCCTGCAAGATTTTACACAAGAATACCATCCCCAAGACACATAATCATCAGATTTTCCAAGGTCCGAATGAAAGAAAGAATGTTAAAGGCAGCAAGAGAGAAAGGGCAGGTCACCTACAAAGGGAACCCCATCAGGCTAACAGTAGACCTCTTAGCTGAAACCCTGCAAGCCAGAAGAGACTGGGGGCCTATATTTGACATTCTTAAAGAAAAAAAATCCTTTAACCAAGAATTTCATATCCAGCCAAAGTAAACTTCCTAAGTGAAGGAGAAATAAGATCCTATTCAGACAAGCAAAAGTTGAGGGAGTTTGTTATCACCAGACCTGCCTTGCAAGAGATCTTGAAAGGAGCACTAAATATAGAAAGACCACCACCAGCTAGTACAAAAATGCACTTAAATACACAGACCACTGACACTATAAAGCAAGCCAGCATAACAGTTGGCTAACAACACAACATCAGAATCAAATCCACAAATATCAACACTAACTTTATATGTAAATGGGTGAAATACCCTTCACTAAAAAGGCACAGTGTGGCAAGGTGGATATAAAACAAGAACCAATCATATGCTGTCTTCAAGAAACGTGTCTAACACATAATGACACCCATAGGCTCAAAATAAAGGGATGGAGGAAAATCTACCAAGCAAATGGAAAACAGAAAAAAACAGGGCTTGCGATCCTAATTTCAGACAAAACAGATTTCAAACCAACAAAGATCAAAAAAGACAAAGAAGGGCATTAAATAATGGTAAAGTGTTGAATTCAACAAGAAGACCTAACTATTCTGAATATGTATGCATCCACCACATGAGCACCTAGGTTCATAAAGCGAGTTCTTAGAGATCTACAAAGAGACATAGACTCCCTCAAAATAATAGTGGGAGACTTTAACGCTCCATTGACGTTAGATCACTGAGGGAGAAAATTAACAAAGATATATGGGACCTGAAGTCAACACTGGACCAAGTGGGTCTGATAGACCTCTACGTAATTCTGTCCCTGAAAACAACAGAATATGCATTCTGTCATCACCACATGCCACATGCTCTGAAATCAACCCCACAATTGGATATAAAACAATCCTTAGCTAATGAAAAGAACTGAAATCATACCAAACATACTCTTGAACCACAACACAATAAAAATTAGTGTTAGAAAGGTATCAAATTAATGACCTAACATCACAATTGAAAGAATTAGAGAAGCAAGAATAAATCAACCTCACAGCTCGCAGAAGACAAGAAATAACCAACGTCAGAGCTTAACTGAAGAAGGAAATTGAGACTCAGAAAATTATCCAAAAGTTCAACAAATCCAGGGGTTGATTTTTTGAAAAATTTAATAAGATAGATAGACCACTAGCTAGACTAATAGAGAAGACAGACAATCCAAATAAACACCATTAGAAATGATGAAGGCAATGTGACCACTGATCCCACAGAAATACAAGTAACATGAGTAACTACTAAAAATGCTTCTATGCACACAAACTAGAAAACCTTCTTAGAAGAGATAGGTAAATTTTTCTACACATACACCCTCCCAAGACTGAATCAAGAAGTAATTGAATGTTTTAACAGACCAATGATGAGCTCCAAAGTTGAATAGGAATAAATAAGCTACCAAAAAAAAAAAAAAGGCCCAGGATCCGATGGATTCACAGCCAGATTCGACCAGATGCACAAAAAAGAGCTGATACCATTTCTGCTGAAATGCTTCCAAAAAAAAAAAAAAAAACTGAGGAGGAGGGACTCCTCCCAAACACATTCTATGAGGCCAGCATTCTCCTGATACCGAAACCTGCAGAAACACAACCAGAAAATAAAGCTTCAGGCTGTTATCCTTGATTAACTTCAATGCATAAATCCTCAACAAAATCCTTGAAAACTGAATCCATTAGCACATCAAAAAGCTAATCCACCACAATCAAGTAGGCTTCATCCCTGGGATGCAAAGTTGGTTTAACCTATGCAAATCAATAAATGTGATTAATCACATAAAGAGAACCAAAGACAAAAACCACAATTATCTCAATATTTGCAGAAAAGTCTTTCCACAAAATTCCACACCCTTCATGTTAAAAACTCTCAATGAACTGATGTTGAAGGAACATGTCTTGAAATAATAAGAGCTATTCATGACAAATCTGCAGCCAAGATCATACTGAATGGGCAAAAGCTGGGGGCATTCCCCTCAAAAACCAGCACAAGACAAGGATGCCCTCTCTCACCACTCATATTCAACACAGTATTGGAAGCCCTCACCAGAGCAATCAAACAAATAAATAAAGGGCATCAAACAGGAAGAGAGGAAGCCAAACTATCCCTGTTTGCAAGACAGCATTATTCTATCTTTAGAAAACCCCATAGTTGAAGCCGAGATCATGCCGTTGCCCTCCAAGCTGGGTGACAGAGCAAGACTCCATTTCCAAAGAAAAGAAAACCCCATAGTCTCAGCCAAAAATCTCCTTAAGCTGATAAACAACTTTAGCAGTCTGAGTACACAAATTCAGTGTACAAAAATAACTAGCACTCTTATACACCAACAACAGTCAAGATGAGAACGAAATCAGGAATTCAATCCCATTCACAATGCCCACACAAATAAATATTTAGGAATATAGCTAACAAAGGAGGCGAAAGAGCTCTACAAGGAGAACTACAAACTGCTGCTTAAAGAAATCAGAGATGACACAGACAAATGTAAAGGCTAAAAAACTTTCATGCTCATGGATAGGAAGAAGCAATATCATTAAAATGGCCATACTGCCCAAAGCAATTTGTACACTCAATGCTATTTATATTTAACTACTAATGATATTCTTTGCAGAACTAGAAAAAACGGGCCAGGCACAGTGGCTCATGCCTGTAATCCCAGCACTTTCGGAGGCCAAGCGGGGTGAATCACTTAAGGTCAGGGGTTCAAGACCAGCCTGGCCAACACAGTGAAATCCCATCTCTACTAAAAATACAAAAATTAGCCAGGTGTGGTGGTGCACACCTGTAACCCCAGCTACTCAGGAGGCTGAAGCAAGAGAATCGCTTGAACCTGTGAGGCTGAGGTTGCAGTGAGCCAGGATCACATCACTGCACTCCAGCCTGGGTGACAGAGCGAGACTCTGCCTGGAAAAAAAAAAAAAAATGAAAGAAAAAAACGATTTTAAAGTTCATATGGAATCAGAAAAGCTGGAATAACCAAGGCAATCCTAAGCAAAAAGAACAAAGCTGGAGGCATTAGGTTACCCGACTTCAAACTATACTACAGGGCTACAGTAATCAAAACAGACATATATACTAAGGGAACTGAAGAGAGAACCCAAAAATAAGGTTACACACCTTCAACTATTTGTTCTTTGACAAAGCTAACAGAAACAAGCACTGGGGGAAAGATTCCCTATTCAGTAAATGTCTGTTGAATAACTGGCTAGCCATATGCAAAAGATTGAAGCTGGACCCTTTTTTACACCATACATAAAAGTCAACTCAAGATGGATTAAACTCTTAGAAGTAAAACCAAAAACTATAAAAATCCCGGAAGACAACCTAGGCAATACCATCCCAGACATTGGAATGGCCAAAGATTTTATGAGAAAGACAAAAAGCAATCACAGTCAAATCAAACATTGACAAATGGGGTCTAATTAAAATTAAGAGCTTCTGCATGGCAAGAGAAACTATCAACAGAACAAACAGCCTACAAAATGGGAGAAAATATTTGCAAACTATGAATCTGACAAAGCTCTAATATCCAGCATCTATAAGGAGCTTAAACAAATTTCCAAGAGAGAACAACCCCATTAAAAAGTTGGCAAAGGACATGAACAGACACTTTCCAAAAGAAGACCTACATGCAACCAACAGGCATATAAGAAAAACCCAGTATCACTGATGATCAGAGAAATGCAAATCAAACCCACAATGAGATACCATCTCCCACCAGTCAGAATGGCTGTTATAAGAAAGTCAGGAAACAACAGATGCTGGCAAGGTTGTGGAGAAAAGGGAACACATACATTGTTTGTGGGAGTGTTAATTAGTTCCACCATTGTGGAAAGCTGTATGGTGAGTCCTCAGAAAGCTAAAAGCAGAACTACCATTCCACCCTAAAAGCAGAACTAGCATTCCACCCAGCAATCCCATTACCGTGTACGTACCCAGAGAAATATAAAGCATTCTACCATAAAGCCACATGCATGTGAATGTTCATTGCATCACTATTCGCAATAGCAAAGACATGGAATCAACCTAAATGCCCAGCAGTGACCGATTGGCCAAAAAAAATGTGGTACATATACACCACAGAATACTATGCAACCATAAAAAAGAATAAGGTCATGTCTTTTGTGGGAACATGGATGAAGCTGGAGGCCATTATCCTTAACAAACTAATGCAGGAACAGAAAACTGAATACCACATGTTCTCACTTATAAGTAGGAGCCTAATGATGAGAACTCATGAACGCAGAGAAGGGAACAGCAGACACTAAGGTCTGCTTGAGAGTGGAAGGTGGGAGGAGGGAGAGGAGTAGAAAAGATAACTATCAGGTACTAGGCGTAATACCTGGGTAATGAAATATGTACAAGAAACCCCCGTGACACAAGTTTACCTGTGTAACAAACCTTCACATGTACCCTGGAACCTAAAATAGATGTTAACAACAACAAAAGAAAATGTAACTGTCTGAAGTGTAACTCTCAGTCCTGGACTAAGATGTACCAGAAATGTAACTTTATTTTCCCATAACAGTTTTTATTCTAGTGCTTATTCTGGCTTGAAAACTTAATATAAATTTGTTTTATGAAAATTTAATATGAGTAAATGTGAGTCTCCACATCCTTTTCCTTTAAATAGTGGCTAAATCACTGGGGACTTGCATGGTGCCAGGACCTTGCAGGAGGCCACATCTTGGCTTTATTGCCTGGTTCTCAATCCCAAGCCTACATAGTTTATTGTGAAAGATTCCTTCTTCCTGTTTCCATTGCCTTTTTCGTTTTCTGACTCCTGTGGTTCTAGACTGCCATGGAGTACACATGAAGTTCCTGTGGACATGGGCTTCCTGGTCCCCATGGGCCACTACTGTTGAGGCTGTCAATGACCTATCTGCCTGGGCTTGGGGGATCTGAGCCAGGCCTAGGTGTACAAAGTTCCCCTTTCTTTCTTCTCTTTATTCCTTTCCTCTCTTAATCTCAATGATAATCTCTTAGAGCCATTTTCTTTATAATGATTTCCCCACAAGGAGCTCCTAGTATATTCTACCTAATGTCTTTAGGTGTTAGGAGATACCAAAGCAGAACCTAGCTGGCCACTTCCATTTTCTACACTGTCATCCCTCCTAAGACTGAACCCTGGAAAGAGTACTTCCTTCAGTGAGACATTGGGGAGACAGAAAGGGGGAAATAGTGGGAGGAAGAAAAAGTCAATTGGTGATATGGCTTAGATATTTGTCCCCTTTAAATTTCATGTTGAAATGTGATCGCCAGTGTTGGAGATTTGCCCTTCTGTGGTAATGAGTGAGTTCTCACTCTGTTAGTTCAGGCCAGAGCTGATTGTTTAAAGGAGCCTGATACTACCTTCTCTCTCTCTCTCTTTCTCTCTCTCTCTCTCTCCTTCCCCCCTCCCTCTCCCTCCCTTTCTCTCCTTCCCTCCTCTCTCACCATGTGACACACCCGCCTGCTCTCCCTTTGCCTTCCACCATAATTGGAAGCTTCCTGAGGCCTGACTAGAAGCAGATGTTGGTGCCACGCCTCCGGTGCAGTTTGCAGAACCATAAACCAAATACATTTCTTTTCTTTATAAATTACCCAATCTCAGGTATTTTTCTGTAGCAACATGAGAAGAACTAACACAATAGGTATTTCAAAAATATTCTCCAACTCCATAATCCATTAGACCTCTCCCAGTCAAAAGGAGTATCCCACATGTCATGGACTAGTAGATCCTCATATTCTTCATGGTTTTGTTTCTGCTTGCTTGCTTCTGTGAAATCTGTTTTTTAATCTATGGATTGGATCCACTACTGAGTCAGGACGTTGATTTAGTGGGTAAAGAACAGTATTTTTAAAAAGGAATATACTAGAATAGAATAGGAAAACTTCTAGAGCATCACATAATATAAGTCTAGATATTACTTTGAAGCTTGCATTTTATACACATCTGTGTGTGTTCTAAGCTGTGAGGAGATGCATCTCTTACTGTTGGCTCTAATCAAAGTTTTAAAAACACCATTTTAGGGCATTTTTAGCTGTCACTGAATTTGCTATACCATTTAGTTCTCTCTTGAATATTTTTGTTTTCATAAAAAATATCCTATATTAATTTTTAAAAACATGGTGTACGTGGGTTGTAACTTTGAGTCATTGCTTGATTGAAAATGTCACATTTTTGTCTTCATAGGGTAGAAAAGTATTTTCCCTCTAAATTTTAAAGGCATAGTTTTGCTGATAAGATATATGATAACTTCCTCTCTCACTCTTTCGCTCTCTCTCGCTCGCTGTCTCTCATTTTTTTAAGAGACGGCATCTCACTATGTTGCCCAGGCAAGCAATCTGCTCGCCTCGGCCCCACAAAGTGCTGAGATTAAAGGCAAGAGCCACTGTGCCCAGCCCAAGATAACTTTATAGGCAAACTTTTTTCTCCCTCTCCAGAAGCTTTCTGAAGTTCTACTTTTGGATGCTGAAATCTGTCTAGGGTATGTCTGATAAAGATATTTTGTTTGTTCTGCTGGGCACTTATTTCAAGAAGCATTTTTTAAAATCACTTTTCAGACTTTTTATAGAGTAAAATTTATTCTTTCTAGAATATGGTTCTATGAGTTTTGATAAACACCTGTAGTCAAGTAACCATGACCATGATCAAAATGTAGAACATTTCATCACTCAGAGTGACCCCTTTGTGATGAACCAGGCCCCATCCTCGCCCCTGGCCCATGTAAATTACTAATTTCAACAGATTTTATTTTTACTTCTTCAGTAGGTCTTTGATTATTTTTGATTTCCATTTTTTGCCTTGCCAAGTTTGTTCTTTGGTGAACTAGACTGTGTTGTAATATTTAACATAATATGATGTAATATCCTTTGAATGTTTTTTGTTCATGAATTATCTGTTTGAAGGTTTCTCATCCATGAATTATCTGTTTCTCCTAGGGCTAGTGTGTTCGCTTGTGCTCAGATTCTGCCTCGCTTTCTATTTACATCTTTGTCCTTTCCTTTCTTGCTGTTGGATTTCCTTAAATGACTGGGTGGTCATTGGCTGTCTGTTCATTTTTATGGACAAGGAGGAGACTGAATAGTATAGGTGGCCTAATGGGTTTCCACTGCAGCTGGAAAGGTCTGATTCCTGAGCAGGTCTTAAAGGTCGTGGCTGGGATGGGCAACTATGGGCTTCTACAAGTGCTGCCAGTGGCCAGGGATGTCAACAGACCAGCTTCCCTGTGGTGCGTAGGTGGGAGTGGCTAGGGTGAACCCCTTATGTTCTTGGAACAAACAAACAAAATCAGGGAGGCTGTATTTTGGGGTCATGAGCTTTAGAACATCTTACCCTAGTGTTGGCTCCCCCTTCCAGCGTCAGGTTTGGAGATCCACAAGTCACCTCCAGGCCTGCCTTCCTCATCTCAGGCCACAAGACAAGGTGTGTCCCCACATAGGCAGGTGGCTCACTCTATTCAGAGACAGGCCTAGGTCTATGCTGGGGTATAAATACCTCTCCTGCCAGAGGAACGTGCTTTGTTTAGAGGTAGTAAATGAGAAGGCAAGGGACCTGAGTAGCCAGCTGATGCTGATCACACCTCTTTGAATAGCCTGGTCATTGTGGCTTTGGTGACATTTCCAGAGTCCCCTTCTGTCTGGTATTTTTGGCTGTTGTGTTCTTTCATCATTGTGTTTCTGTCTGTTAACTATCAGCTAAGGTATCTTCCTTTTGTCTCTACCATCAATGCTTTTATTATTTTAAACAATCTCTCTTCCTCTGTATGTGCAACCTGAAAAGATATTGCAAATAGGATTACTTTTGCAAATTGTTAATACCCTACAAAATTGCTTTAGAAATTTTTTATTTTTTATTTTTATTTTTTATTTTTTTTGAGACGGAGTCTCGCTGTGTCGCCCTGGCTGGAGTGCAGTGGTGCCATCTCGGCTCACCGCAAGCTCTGCCTCCCGGGTTCATGCCATTCTCCTGCCTCAGCCTCCCGTAGCTGGGATCACAGGCGCCCGCCATCATGCCCGGCTAATTTTTTTTTTTTTTTTTGTATTTTTAGTAGAGATGGGGTTTCACCGTGTTAGCCAGCGTGGTCTCGATCTCCTGACCTTGTGATCCACCGGCCTTGGCCTCCCAAAGTGCTGGGATTACAGGCGTGAGCCACCGCGCCCGGCCAGAAATTTTTTATTTAACACACATTTAAAATATTTCATCTGGGCTTCGAGTGGGAGGTGCTTCGTTTGCCATTTGAGTTGGAAGTGAATATATATGATTTTAAAGGTAATAGGTGTATTTCTTTTAAAATATGCGGCCTAGTTCAGACCTTCCACAAAATTCTTCCTATGCTATTAACCTGTGATGGAAAAAGTTTAAAGCTGGACATCTTTCTCCTCATGCAAGACACTGAACACAGCAGAAGTATAACGACCTATTGAGTTTTAGTTTAATTATATAATAAATGACCAGGAAAACGTGTATTTAAAGAAGAGTGCATATATTTTGTAGTTAGACCCTGCTTTGAGGTATCTAGGGAAGAAAAGTGATTTGAGTTGCTTGGAAGAGGTGAGGAGAATAGTCAGGGACACAGTAGTTGGCATTGTTCATGATATTTAGTTCATTTTCTTTAACACATACTGGTATAAAAGATGCTGATTTGGGGGTAATTTTCTCCCCTGCGTTCATTCTGTCTCTCCTGAAAAATCATATTTAAATGAATTTAATGTACAAAATTTAGTACTTAACAAATTGACATGCATTAGACAGTTTCTCCCTCTCCCCAAGGATAGCTTTCTAATTCCATAGTGGAGACCAATAGTTAGATTTTGGTCTGTTGACACTGCTTTTATGTACAGAAAGTTAGGAAATAACTAATCTACAAATTGTCCAGTAAGTAGAGTCTATAGGTTACAAAGAGATTTGTCCTGTGGTTCAGGATGTTTGGTAGCAGTTGCCTGGATATCTGTGTTGAGAAGAATGTTGCATCTTTTCTGGACTCTGCAGAGAAACGTGATGAGTAATGTCTGCCCTGAGGACATTAGATAGCACATGAGCTAAGCATAGATCATTATGCCAGTGGTAGTGGTGGTTCTTATAATTATTATTATTAGTTACTAGTTTCTCAGAGTTTATTTAGCTTATTATTTTTTACCATAAGTGTATCTGTGAGACTATAATGTTTTTATGGAAAATATATAGCTGAATAAAACACTACATTTTTAGTTTTGTGTAGGTCTTTTTTAAGAAATAGAATTATTTTATGCTTTCACCCACTCTTTAGGTTTTAATTATTTTTAATCACCTTGCACACTTACTATAGGTACAATATTTATTACTACCTTTAACAAAGGAATGGAACGTGATCTTTCTTGTGTTTCAAATATTCTGTTTTCTTATAAACTTAGTTTTGATATTTTTCAGGCTATAATCATGTCTTAGAGACTTGAGTCCCAAATCTGCCTGTGTTCCTTTTGGCTGTAATTAATAGTGCCGTTTGGTGCTCTGGGGTACAAATCATAGGGCTGCTCAATGTCACACATTTCCTTGTTTGTATATTCCCTTGATCAATGTCATCAACAGCGTAAGGACTAGAGCCTTTACCATAAGCTCATATTCATATTTTTCTTAAACAATGTGTGTGTGTGCATGTACATGTGTAGGTGGGTGTTAATTTCTCACCTTTTAAACCATAATTCAAAATCTAGGTGACATGTTCCAATAGCTGATAAGCATTTCATAGTATGGTGGGTCAGGTTTACCATGTAATGTCTTTGATAATGCCTCCTTTTATATGAGAGAAGTTTCAATGGAGTCCTGCTGAGGAAGTAAATCAACAGCGGGCAAGTAGTTTGACCCTTCCAGCCAGAGAGAGAATTTGGTAAGTTTTTAGACAGGTTACTGACGGCCCTTTAGAGGTTCTGTAACTCCTTTCAGCTGGGGCTTGTATTTCATGTATGAGAGGGCTACATTATCATAATCCATTTTTTGTTTTTATGTTATCTATCAGCAGCTCTTATAAGGCTGCTTTCTGAAGGGTATTCCCCATTTACTTGCTGTAATTCACCTTCTTTATTTCTTTAATCATGAAATTGATGTTTTGCAACCAGAGGGAGGCATTACATGTAAGTTGTTTGTGGAGGTGCTGCAGGGAAGAAAATTAGTGGTAAAATTAAGAACAAAAAATGGCGGTGGAAGGAAATTCATGAATAGACATCGCCTCAGTGCCATAGGAAGATGTGCTCAAGAAGCGTGTTAGACCCGAAGATCCTGGAAGAATGTCAGGCTCATGATAATTATAATTATGATATGTCTGTGGCTGATGCTGAAAAGTGCTCATGACACACTAACAAGTTTTTACTTAAGTGATTCTATTTGGTAGAAAATACCCAGATTTACCCTAACATGTAAAAAAGGTACTATCTTAAAATGTGTCTACCTATTAAACAGTGATTCCTCAGGCAGTCCTCAAACTGAAATCAGTGGAAATGTATAAAATTGTTGATGCACTCATGTTACCATCTGAGTCTTAAAACATTTGATGTATTTTTTTATTTATACAATTTTACACACCTGAAAAGATAATGCAACTAGGATTACTTTTGCAAATTGTTAATACCTTACAAAATTTCTTGGAAATTTTTATTTAAATTTTTAAACATCCCTTTTTATTCAAGGGAAAAAATTCCAGCCTATCTCATTCTCTCATATAATACGCCATTTTCCTTAACAGTTCTTTTTCTAAATTTTTATTTTGTGAGTACATAGTAGGTATATATATTTATTGAGTACATGACATATTTTGGTACAGGCATGCAATGCATAATAGTCAGCATGGAGAATGGGTTATCCATCTTCTCAAGCATTCATCTTTTGTGTTACAAACCATCCAATTATAGTCTTACAGTCCTTTTAAAATGTACGGTTATTATGGACTATAGTCACCCTGTTGTGCTACCAAACACTAGGTCTTATTCATGCTTTCTATTTTTTGTGCCCATTAACCAACTCCCATCTCCACCTCCTTGCCACTACCCTTCCCAACCTCTGGCAACCATCCTTCTACTCTCTATCTCCACAAGTGTAATCGTTTTGAATTTTAGATCCCACAAATAAGTGAGAACATCAATGTTTTTCTTTGCCTGGCCTATTCCAATTAACATAATGACCTCCAGTTCCATCCATGTTGTTGCAAATGACAGGATCTCACTCTCTTCTGTGGCTGAATATACACAACTCCATTGTGTATATGTACCACATATTTTTATCCATTCATCTGTTGATGGACACTTAGGTTGCTTCCACATCTTGGCTATTGTGAACAGTGCTGCAACAAACATGGGAATGCAGACATCTCTGAGAATCTAATGTCCTTTCTTTGGGGTATATACCTAGCAATGGGATTGCTGGATCATATGGTAGATCTAGTTTTTTTGAGGAACCTCCAAACTGTGCTCCATGGTAGTTTTATTAATTTATGTTTCCACCAACAGTGTAGAGGGTTCCCTTTTCTCCATATACTCAACAGCATTTGTTATTGCCTGTTCTTTGGATAAAAGCCATTTTAACTGGGGTGAGATGATATCTCACTGTAGTTTTGAATTGCATTTCTCTGATGATCAGTGATGTTGAACTTCTTTGTATGCCTGTTTGGCATTTATATGTCTTCTTTTGAGGAAATGTCTGTTCAAATCTTCTGCCTATTTTTAAGTTGGATTATTAGATTTTTTTTCTATAGTGTTTTTTGAGCTCCATATATACTCTGGTTATTAATGTCTTGTCAGATGGGTAGCTTGCAGATATTTTCTCCCGTTCTCTCAGGTATCTGTTCACTTTGTTGTTTCCTTTGTTGTGCAGAAGCTTTTTGACTTGATGCCAGCCCATTTGTTCATGTTTGCTTTGGTTCCCTGTGCTTTTGGGGCATTGCTCAAAAAAATCTTTGCCCAATCCAATGTCCTAGAGAGTTTCCCTGTGTTCTTGTAGTAGTTTCATAATTTGAGGTCTTAGATTTATGTCTGATCCATTTTGATTTGATTTTTGTATATGGCAAGAGACAGGGGTCTAGTTTCATGCTTCTGCATATCGACATCTGGTTTTCCCAAAGCCATTCATTGAAGAGACTGTCTTTTTCCTCGGTGTATGTTCTTAGCACCTTTGTTGAAAATAAGTTTACTGTAGGTGTGTAGATTTGTTTCTGGGTCTTTACTCTGTTGCATTGGTCTATGTGTCTGTTTTTATGCCAGTACAATTCTCTCTTGGTTATTATAGCTCTGTTGCATAGTTTGAGGTCAGGAAATGTGATTCTTCCAGTTTTGTTCTGTTTACTTAGGATAGCTTTGGCTATTCTGGGTCTTTTGTGGCTCCATGTAAATTTTAGAATTGTTTTTTCTTTTACTGTGAAGAATGTCATTGGTATTTTGAGAGGGATTGCATTGAATCTGTAGATTGCTTTGGGTAGTGTGGACATTTTAACAACATTGACTCTTCCAATTCAAGAACATTAAATATGTTTCCATTTTTTGTGTCCTCTTATTATCAGTGTTTTATAGTTTTCATTATAGAGATCTTTCACTTCTGTGTTTAACTCCTAGGTATGTAATTTTATTTGTGGCTATTGAAAATGAGATTACCTTTTTGGTTTCTTTTTCAGATTGTTTGCTGTCAGCATATAGAAATGCTACAGAGTTTTGTATATTGATTTTGCACCCTGCAACTTAAATCAATTTGTTTGTCAGTTCTAATAGGTTTTTGTTTGTGTGTGAAGTCTTTAGGTTTTTCCAAAGACAAGATCATATCATTTACAAATAAGGATAATTTGACTTCTTCCTTTCCAATTTGGATGCACTTTATTTCTTTCTTTTGTCTGATTGTTCTAGCCAGAACTTCCAGTAGTATCTTGAATAACTGTTGTGAAAGTGGGCATCTCTGCCATGTTCCACATCTTAGAGGAAAGGTTTTCAGTTTTTCTTCATTTAGTATGATACTAGCTGTGGGTCTGTTATACATGGTTTTTATTATGTTGATGTAGGTTCCTTTTATACCCAGTTTTTTGAGGGCTTTTATCATGAAGGGATGCTGAAGGGAACTTCACCAGATGCTTTCTCAGCATCAATTGAAATGATCATATGGTTTTTGTCCTTCATCCTGTTGATATGATGTATCACACTGATTGATTTACATATGTTGAACCATCCTTGCATCCCTGGGATAAATTTCACTTGGTCATGATGAATGATTTTTTTAATATATTGTCGAATTCTGGTATCTAATAGTTTGTTAAATTTTTTATATCTATGTATATCACAGGTAGTGTCCTATAGTTTTCTTTCTTTGACACCTCTTTGCTTTTTGTATCAGTTTAATACTGGCCTTCTAGAATGAGTTTGGAAGTATTCCCTCCTCTATTATTTGAAGTGGTTTGAGTAGGATTGGTATTAATTCTTTAAATGTTTAGTAGAATTCAGCAGTGAAGCCATTGGGCCTGGGCTTTTCTTTACTGGGAGACTTTTTATTATGGCTTTGATCCCATTACTTGTTATTGGTAGGTTGTAGATATTTTTTCATGATTCAATCTTTGTATGTGCTTAGGAATTTATCCACTTCCCCTACATTTTCCAAGTTAGCAGCATATAGTTGCTCATGGTAGCCACTAATAATCTTTAAGTTTCTGTAGTATTAGTTGTAATGTCTTTTTTTCGTCTCTGATTTTATTTCCCTGGGTCTTCTCCCTTTTTTTCTTTGTTGGTCTAGCTAAAGGTTGTCAATTTTGTTTATCCTTTCAGAAAAACAACTTTTTGTTTAATCTTTTGTATTTTTATTTCAAATTCATTAATGTGTGTTCTGATCATTTTTATATCTTCCATTAATTTCAAATTTGGTTTGCTCTGGATTTTCCAGTTCTTTAAGATGCATTATTGTGTTGTTTATTTGAAGTTTTTCTTCTTTCTTGATGTAGGCAATTATAGCTATAAACTTCTCTCTAGTACTGCTTTTGCTGTATCCCATAGGTTTTAATATGTTATGTTTTTATTATCACAAGTTTCTAAAAGTTTTTCAGTTTCCTTCTTAATTTCTTCATTGACCCACTGGTTCTTCAGGAACATATTGTTTAATTTCCATTTGTAAATATCTATTAGGTCCATTTATTTTGTAGTCCAGACTAGGTCTGATTTTTCTTTGTCAATTTTCTTTCTGGGACATATGTTCAATGCTGAAAGTGGGATGTTGAAGTTCCCAGCTATTATTGTATTTAGGTCTATCTTTTTAGCTGTAATAATATTTGCTTTATATATCTGGGTGCTCCAGTGGAGGGTGCATATATACTTAGAACCATTGTATCCTCTTGCTGAATTGACCCCTTTATCATTATATAATGACTTTTTTCTCTTACAATTTTTGTTTTGAAATCTATTTTGTCTGATATAAGTATAGCTATTCCTGCGCTTTTTTGGTTTCCTTTGCCGTGGAATATTTTTTTCCATTCATTTATTTTTGGCCTATGTGTATCTTTATAGATAAAGTGTGATTCTTGTAGGCAACAGATCACTAGGTCTTGCTTGTTCATCCATTAGGCAACTCTGTGTCTTTTTATTGGAGAATTTAGTCCATTTCCATTCAATGTTATTATTGATACGTAAACACACCTAGCATTTTGTTATTTGTTTTCTAGTTGTTTTCAAGTCTTCTTTTCTTCCTCCCTATCTTCCTTTTAGTAAAAGTGATTTTCTCTGGCGGTATAATTTCTTGCTTTTTTTGTGTGTGTATCCATTGTGTTTTTCAATATGAGGTTATTATGAGGTTTGCAGATACTATCTTAAAACCCATTATTTTAAACTGATGACAACATAATTGCATAAACAAACACACAAAAAACTAATAAAAACTCTACACTGTAACATTATCTCCCAAGTTTTTAACTTTTTATTGCCTCTCTTTATGTCTTATTGTACTGTGTATGTCTTGAAAAGTTGTGGTTATTGATTTTGTTTGGTTCATTTAGTCTTTCTACTTAAGATAAGAGTAGTTTCACACCACAATTAACAGTGTTACACTATTCTGGGGGTTTTGTGTGTTTACTATTAGCAGTGAGTTTTGGTCCTTCTGATGATTTCTTATTGCTGATTAATGTCCTTTCCTTTCAGATTGAAGAACTCCCTTTAGCTTGTTTTTGTAGGGCAGGTCTGGTGCTAATGAAATTCCTCAGTTTTTGTTTCTCCTTCATGCTTGAAGGATATTTTTGCCAGATATACTATTCTAGAGTAAAAGTTGTTTTTCTTCAGTACTCTAAATATGTCATACCATTCTCTCCTGGCCTGTAAGGTTTGCACTGAAAGCTTTCCATCAGCTGTCAGGTATATTGTAGCTCCATTGTATGTTATTTGCTTCTTTTCTCGTGTTGCTTTTAAGATCCTTTCTTTATTCTTGACCTTCAAGAGTTTGGTTATTAAATGCCTGGAGGTAGTCTGTTTTGGGTTAAATCTGCTTGGTGTTCTATAACCTTTCTGTACTTGGATGTTGATATCTTTTCCCAGGTTTGGGAAGTTCTCAGATATTATTCTTTTGAATAAACTTTCTACCTTATCTGTTTCTCTGCCTCCTACTGAAGACCAATAACTCTTAGATTTGCCCTTTTGAGGCTATTTTCTGTATCTTGTGTGTGTGCTTTATTCTTTTTAATTTTTTGACTTAACTGATTGTATTTTCAAACATCCTATCATGAAGCCCACTGATCCTTTCTTCTGCTTTATCAGTTCTGCTATTAAGAGACTCTTATACATTCTTCAGTATGTCAATTTTTCAGCTCCAGAATTTCTGCTTCTTTTTAATAATTTTAATATCATTGTTAAATTTATCTAATAAAATTCTGAATTGCTTCTGTTACCTTGAATTTTTTTTTAGTTTCCTCGAAACACCCACTTTGAATTCTCAGTCTGAAAAGTCACATATCTCTGTTTTTCCAGGATTGGTCCTTGGTGCCTTATTTAGTTCATTTGGTGAGGTCATTTTTTTCCTAAATGGTCTTGATACTTGTAGCTGTTTATCATTGTTTGGGCATTGAAGAGTTAAGTATTTATTTATTTGTTATACTTTAAGTTCTAGGGTACATGTGCCCAACGTGCAGGTTTGTTACATACGTATACCTGTGCTGTGTTGGTTTGCTGCATCCATTAACTCATCATTTACATTAGGTATTTCTGCTAATGCTATCCCTCCCCCAACCCCCACCCCATGACAGGCCCCAGTGTGTGATGTTCTCTGCCCTGTGTCCAGGTGTTCTCATTGTTCAATTCCCACCTATGAGTGAGAACAGGTGGTGTTTGGTTTTCTGTCCTTGCAATAGTTTGCTCAGAATGATGGTTTCCAGCTTCATCCATGCCACCACAAAGGACATGAACTCATCCTTTTGTATGGCTGCATAGCATTCCACGGTGTACATGTGCCACATTATTTTTTTAGGTTATACTAAGTTTTTTTTAATTTTATTTTTTCTTTATTATACTTTAAGTTCTAGGGTACATGTGCACAATATGCAGGTTTGTTACGTATGTATACATGTGCCGTGTTGGTTTGCTGCACCCATTAGCTCATCATTTACATTAAGTATTTCTCCTAATGCTATCCCTCCCCCATTCCCCCACCCCATGACAAGCCCTGGTGTTTGATGTTCCCTGCCCTGTGTCCAAGTGTTCTCATTGTTCAGTTCCCACCTATGAGTGAGAACATGTGATGTTTGGTTTTCTGTCCTTGTGATAGTTTGCTCAGAATGATGGTTTCCGGCTTCATCCATGTCGCTACAAAGGACATGAACTCATCCTTTTTTATGGCTGCATAGTATTCCATGGTGTATATATGCCACATTTTCTTAATCCAGTCTATCATTGATGGACATTTGGGTTGGTTCCAAGTCTCTACTATTGTGAATAGTGCCACAATAAACACATGTGTGCATGTGTCTTTATAGGAGCATGATTTATAATCCTTTGCGTATATACCCAGTAATAGGATCACTAGGTCAAATGGTATTTCTAGTTCTAGATCCTTGAGGAATCGCCACACCGTCTTTCACAATGGTTGAACTAGTTTACACTCCCAAAAGTGTAAAAGCATTCCTATTTCTCCATATCCTCTCCAGCATCTGTTGTTTCCTGACTTTAAGGATTGCCATTCTAACTGGTGTGAGATGGTATCTCATTGTGGTTTTGATTTGCATTTCTCTGATGGCCAGTCATGATGAGCATTTTTTCATGTGTCTATTGGCTGCATAAATGTCTTCTTTTGAGAACTATCTATTCATATGCTTTGCCCACTTTTTGATGGGGTTGTTTGATTTTTTTTTCTTGCAAATTTGTTTGAGTTCTTTGTAGATTCTGGATATTAGCCCTTTGTCAGATCAGTAGATTGCAAATATTTTCTCCCATTCTGTAGGTTGCCTGTTCACTCTGATGGTGGTTTCTTTTGCTATGCAGAAGCTCTTTAGTTTAATTAGATCCCATTTGTCAATTTAGGCTTTTGTTGCCATTGCTTTTGGTGTTTTAGTCATGAAGTCCTTGCCCATGCCTATGTCCTGAATGGTATTGCCTAGGTTTTCTTCTAGGGTTTTTATGGTTTTAGGTCTAACATTTAAGTCTTTAATCCATCTTGAATTAATTTTTGTATAAGGTGTAAGGAAGGGATCCAGTTTCAGCTTTCTACATATGGCTAGCCAGTTTTCCCAGCACCATTTATTAAATAGGGAATCCTTTCCCCATTGCTTGTTTTTGTCAGGTTTGTCAAAGATCAGATAGTTGTAGATATGTGGCATTATTTCTGAGGGCTCTGTTCTGTTCCATTGATCTATATCTCTGTTTTGGTACCATTACCATGCTGTTCTGATTACTGTAGCCTTGTAGTATAGTTTGAAGTCAGGTAGCATGATGCCTTCAGCTTTGTTCTTTTGGCTTAGGATTGTCTTGGCAATGCAAGCTCTTCTTTCATTCCATGTGGACTTTAAAGTAGTTTTTTCCAATTCTGTGAAGAAAGTCACTGGTAGCTTGATGGGGATGGCATTGAATCTATAAATTACCTTGGGCAGTATAGCCATTTTCATGATATTGATTCTTCCTAACCATGAACATGGGAAGTTCTTCCATTTGTTTTTGTCCTCTTTTATTTCGTTGAGCAGTTGTTTGTAGTTCTCCTTGAAGAGGTCCTTCACATCCCTTGTAAATTGGATTCCTAGGTATTTTATTCTCTTTGAAGCAACTGTGAATGGAAGTACACTCATGATTTGGCTCTGTTTGTCTGTTATTGGTGTATAAGAATGCCTGTGATTTTTGTACATTGATTTTGTATCCTGAGACTTTGCTGAAGTTGCTTATCAGCTTAAGGAGATTTTGGGCTGAGACGACGAGGTTTTCTAAGTATACGATCATGTCATCTGCAAACAGGGACAATTTGACTTCCTCTTTTCCTAACTGAATATCCCTTATTTCCTTCTCTTGCCTGATTGCCCTGGCCAGGACTTCCAACACTATGTTGAATACGAGTGGTGAGAGAGGGCATCCCTGTCTTGTGCGTTTTCAAAGGGAATGTTTCCAGTTTTTGCCCTTTCAGTATGATATTGGCTGTGGGTTTGTCATAGATAGCTCTTATTATTTTGAGATACGTGCCATCGATACCTAGTTTATTGAGAGTTTTTAGCATGAAGGGCTGTTGAATTTTGTTGAAGGCCTTTTCTGCATCTATTGAGATAATCATGTGGTTTTTATCTTTGGTTCTGTTTATGTGATGGATTACATTTATTGATTTGCGTATGTTGAACCACCGTTGCATCCCAGGGATGAAGCCAACTTGATCTTGGTGGATAAACTTTTTGATGTGCTGCTGGTTTCTGTTTGCCAGTATTTTCTTGAGGATTTTTGCATCGATGTTCAACAGAGATATTGGTCTAAAATTCTCTTTTTTTGTTGTGTCTCTGCCAGGCTTTGGTATCAGGATGATGCTGGTCTCATAAAATGAGTTAGGGAGGATTCCCTCTTTTTCTATTGATAGGGGTAGTTTCAGAAGGAATGGTACCAGATCCTTTTTGTACCTCTGGTAGAATTCGGCTGTGAATCCCTCTGGTCCTGGACTTTTTTTGGTTGGTAGGCTATTATTGCCTCGGTTTCAGAGCCTGTTATTGGTCTATTCAGCAATTCAACTTCTTCCTGGTTTAGTCTTGGGAGGGTGTATGTGTCCAGGAATTTATCCATTTCTTCTAGATTTTCTAGTTTATTTGCATAGAGGTGTTTATAGTATTCTCTGATGGTAGTTTGTATTTCTGTGGGATCAGTGGTGATATCCCCTTTATCATTTTTTATTGCATCTATTTGATTCTTCTGTCTTTTCTTCTTTATTAGTCTTGCTAGAGGACTATCAATTTTGTTGATCTTTTCAAAAAACTAGCTCCTGGATTCATTGATTTTTTTAAGGGTTTTTTGTGTCTCTATCTCCTTCAGTTCTGCTCTGATCTTAGTTATTTCTTGCCTTCTGCTAGCTTTTGAATGTGTTTGTTCTTGCTTCTCTAGTTCTTTTAATTGTGATGTTAGGGTGTCAATTTTAGATCTTTCCTGCTTTCTCTTGTGGGCATTTAGTGCTATAAATTTCCCTCTACACACTGCTTTGAATGTGTCCCAGAGGTTCTGGTATGTTGTGTCTTTGTTCTCATTGGTTTCAAAGAACATCTTTATTTCTGCCTTCATTTTGTTATGTACCCAGTAGTCATTCAGAAGCAGGTTGTTCAGTTTCCATGTAGTTGTGTGGTTTTGAGTGAGTTTCTTAATCCTGAGTTCTAATTTTATTGCACTGTGGTCTGAGAGACAGTTTGTTGTAATTTCTGTGCTTTTGCATTTGCTGAGGAGTGTTTTACTTCCAACTATGTGGTCAATTTTGGAGTAAGTGCAATGTGGTGCTGAGAAGAATGTATATTCTGTTGATTTGGGGTGGAGAGTTCTGTAGATGTCTATTAGGTCTCCTTGTTGCAGAGCTGAGTTCAAGTCCTGGATATCCTTGTTAACCTTCTGTCTCGTTGATCTGTCTAATGTTGACAGTGGGGTGTTAAAGTCTCCCATTATTATTGTGTGAGAGTCTAAGTCTCTTCGTAGGTCTCTAAGGACTTGCCTTATGAATCTGGGTGCTCTTGTATTGGGTGCACATATATTTAGAATAGTTAGCTCTTCTTGTTGAATTGATCCCTTTACCATTATGTAATGGCCTTCTTTGTCTCTTTTGATCTTTGTTGGTTTAAAGTCTGTTTTATCAGAGACTAGGATTGCAACCCCTGCTTTTTTTTTTTTTTGCTTTCTATTTCCTTGGTAGATCTTCCTCCATCCCTTTATTTTGAGCCTATGTGTGTCTCTGCACGTGAGATGAGTCTTCTGAATACAGCACACTGATGGGTCTTCATTCTTTATGCAATTTGCCAGTCTGTGTCTTTTAATTGGAGCATTTAGCCCATTTACATTTAAGGTTAATATTGTTATATGTGAATTTGATCCTGTCATTATGATGTTAGCTGGTTATTTTGCCCGTTAGTTGACGCAGTTTCTTCCTAGCATCGACGGTCTTTTTACTTTGGCATGTTTTTGCAGTGGCTGATACCGGTTGTTCCTTTCCATGTTTAGTGCTTCCTTCAGGAGCTCTTGTAAGGCAGGCCTGGTAGTGACAAAATCTCTCAGCATTTGCTTGTCTGTAAAGGATTTTATTTCTCCTTCACTTATGAAACTTAGTTTGGCTGGATATGAAATTCTGGGTTGAAAATTCTTTTCTTCAGGAACGTTGAATATTGGCCCCCACTCTCTTCTGGCTTGTAGGGTTTCTGCTGAGAGATCCGCTGTTAGTGTGATGGGCTTCCCTTTGGGGGTCAACCCAACCTTTCTCTCTGGCTGCTCTCAGCCTTTTTTCCTTCATTTTAACCTTGGTGAATCTGACAATTATGTGTCTTGGGGTTGCTCTTCTCAAGGAGTATCTTTGTGATGTTTTCTGTATTTCCTGAATTTGAATGTTGGCCTATCTTGCTAGGTTGGGGAAGTTCTCCTGGGTAATATCCTGCAGAGTGTTCTCCAACTTGGTTCCATTCTCCCTGTCACTTTCAGGTACACCACTCAGACGTAGATTTGGTCTTTTCACATAGTCCCTTATTTCTTGGAGGCTTTGTTCATTTCTTTTTACCCTTTTTTCTCTAAACTTCTCACTTCATTTCATTAATTTGATCTTTAATCACTGATACCCTTTCTTCCACTTGATCGAATTGGCCACTGAAGCTTCTGCATGTATCACGTGGTTCTCATGCCATGGTTTTCAGCTCCATCAGGTCGTTTACGGTCTTCTCTGTGATGTTTATTCTAGTTAGCCATTCATCTAATCTTTTTTCAAGGTTTTTAGCTTCTCTGGGATGGGTTTGAACATCCTCCTTTAGCTCGGAGAAGTTTGTTATTACTGATCATCTGAAGCCTTCTTCTCTCAACTCGTCAAAGTCATTCTCCGTCCAACTTTGTTCCCTTGCTGACGAGGAGCTGTGTTCCTTCGGAGGAGAAGAGGCACTCTGATTTTTAGAATTTTCAGCTTTTCTGCTCTGGTTTCTCCCCATCTTTGTGGTTTTATCTACCTTTGGTGTTTGATGATGGTGATGTACAGATGGGGTTTTGGTGTGGATGTCCTTTCTCTTTGTTAGTTTTCCTTCTAACAGTCAGGTCCCTCAGCTGCAGGTCTGTTGGAGTTTGCTGGAGGTCCACTCCAGACCCTGTTTGCCTGGGTATCACTAGTGGAGGCTTGCAGAACAGCAATGTTGCTTCCTGATCCTTCGTCTGGAAGCTTCATCTCAGAGGGCCACCCTGCCATATGAGGTGTCAGTCAGCCCCTACTGGGAGGTGCCTCTCAGGCTACTCGGGGGTCAGGGACCCACTTGAGGAGGCAGTCTGTCCGTTCTCAGATCCGTGCTGGGAGAACCACTACTCTCTTCAAAGCTGTTAGACAGGGATGTTTAAGTTTCTGCTGCCTTTTGTTCAGCTATGCCCTGTCCCCAGAGGTGGAGTCTACAGAGGCAGGCAGGCCTCCTTGAGCTGCAGTGGGCTCCACCCAGGTCAAGCTTCCCAGCGGCTTTGTTTACCCACTCAAGCCTCAGCAATGGCAGACTCCCCTCCCCCAGCCTCACTGCCACCTTGCAGTTCGATCTCAGACTGCTGTGCTAGCAGTGAGCGAGGCTCCATGGGCGTGGGACCCTCTGAGCCAGGCATGGGATATAATCTACTGGTGTGCCATTTGCTAAGACCGTTGGAAAAGCACAGTATTAGGGTGGGAGTATCCCAGTTTTCCAAGTACCATCTGTCACGGCTTCCCTTGGCTAGGAAAGAGAATTCTCTGACTGCTTGTGCTTCCTGGGTGACACAATGCCCCACCCTGCTTCAGTTCATGCTCCATGGGCTGCACCCACTGTCCGACAAGCCCCAGTGAGATGAACCCGGTACCTCAGTTGGAAATGCAGAAATCACCTGTCTTCTGCATTGCTCACGCTGGGAGCTGTAGACTGGAGCTGTTCCTATTCAGCCATCTTGGAACCTCCTGCCAACAATGTCTTTTTGTCCTTTTTGATCTATGTTGGTTTAAAGTCTGTTTTGTCTGAAACTCAGATTGCAACCCCTGCTTTTTTCTGTTTTCCATTTGCTTGGTCGATTTTTCTCCATCCCTTTATTTTGAGCCTATGTGTGTCATTGCATGTGAAATCTGTCTCTTGAAGGCAGCATGCCAATGGGTCTTGCTTTTTTATCCAGCTTGCCACTCTGTGCCTTTTAAGTAGGGCATTTAGCCCATTTATATTGAAGGTTAGTATTAATATGTGTGAATTTAATCCTGTCGTCATGATGTTAGCTGGTTATTTTGCAGACTTGTTTATGTGGTTGCTTTATAATGCCACTGGCCTGTGTATGTCAGTGTGTTTTTGTAGTGGCTGGTAACAATCTTTTCATATTGAGTGCTCTTATCAGGAGCTCTTGCAAGGCAGGTCTCGTGGTGACAAATTCTCACAGCATTTGCTTATCTGAAAAGGATCTTATTTCTCCTTTATTTATGAAGCTTAGTTTGGCTGGATATGAAATTCTGGGTTGGAAATTCTTTTCTTTAAAAATGTTGAATATTGGCCTTCACATCTCTTTGGCTTGTAGGGGTTCTGGCTGAAAGGCCTGTCATTAGTCTGATGGATTTCCCTTTGTAGGTGACCTGACCTTTCTCTCTAGCTGCCTTTAACATTTTTCGTTTCATTTCAACCTTGGAGAGTATCTGATAATTATGTGTCTTTGGGGTGGTCTTCCTATGGGGTATCTTACTGGCATTCTGTACATTTCCTATATTTGAATGTTGGCTTCTCTAGCTAGGTTGGGGAAGTTCTCATGGATAATATCCTGAAATGTGTATTCCAAGTTGCTTCCATTCTCTTCATCTCTTTCAGGGACACCAATGAGGCATAGATTTGGTCTCTTTATGTAATCCCATATTTCTCAGAGGTTTTGTTCATTCCTTTTTATTCTTGCTTTTTTTCTGTTCTTGTCTGACTGTTTTATTTCAGAAAGCCAGTCTTCAAGCTATGAGATACTTTCCTCCACTTGGTCTGTTCTGCTATTAATACTTGGGATTGCATTATGAAATTCTTTTAATGTGCCTTTCAGCTCTATCAGGTCAGTTACATTCTTTTCTATACTGACTATTTTGTCTGTCAGCTCGTGCATTGTTTTATTGTGATCCCTAGAGTCCTTGGATTAGGTTTCAACATACTCCTGTAGCTCAATGATTTTCATTTCTATCCATAGTCTGAGTTCTGCTTCTGTCATTTCAGCTATTTCAGCCTAGTTCAGAACCCTTGTTGGAGAGGTAATGAGGTCATTTGGAGGAAAGAAGGCACTCTGACTTTTTGAGTTGCCGTGGTTCTTTCACTGGTGTTTTCTTATCTTTGTGGGCTTACTTTCCTTCAATCTTTGAGGTTGCTGACCTTTGAATTTTCTTCTTTTATCCTAGTTGATGACCTTAAGGGTTTGAGTGTGGTATAAGGTGGCTTCAGCCCACTGGCTTCATTTCTGGAAGATTTTATGGGCCCAATGTTCAGCTCCCAACTCCTGAACTACCTGTGCTAACTCTGGGGAATTTGTATTGGGCCCAGACTTTGTTCTCTGGCTCCTTGAGGTTAAGAATTCACTGCTCTGGGGGGTGTAAGGTGCTCGCAGAACGTTGGTCATTACACTCCAATGGGTGGTGCCAGCCAAAGAGTTTTATAGTGCAGTGACAGCAGGATTCTCATTTGCATGTGCCAGCAGCAGCAGTAGCAACAGCATAGTGGGGTGCACACTCATCAACTGCAGCAGGGTGCTATTGGGTGCCAGCATGCCTACCCCCCTGTGGGCATTCACCACAGTGGCAGAGGCAACACAGCTCAGGGAAGGGTAGGGGGCTGCTGCTGGCGACTGTGTATGTGGTTGCATTGGTTATGGTGTTGCCTTGGGAGCACTGGCGGGCTCAGGTCTGTGCCTTCTCTGTATTGCATGAGCAGGAGTGGTCACTCAGGGCAGGAGAGGATCTGCTGTTCTCTGTACCTAGTTTCACTCCCACGGCAGTGTTGGCACAAGGGCAGGGCAGGGCACTGGTGGTGGGAGTAGAGCTCGCTGGCTGTGTGCCCACCAAGGCTTTTTCTAAATGGTGGTCAGCAGCGGGAGGGCGGCTGACTGCACTCTTGCTGCAGCAGTGACAGGGTGGGGTGTATGCACACATGCATGTGGGTCGGACAAGTAAAGCAAAACCCGTCCCCACAGACATGCTCCAGCCAAGCGACGTGGGGAGTTGCTGTGGGCCCAAGGGAAGCTATAGTTTGAGGAGGGAGTATGAGGGCTGGTGCTTTGCCATGGGAGCCTCCCTGTGCTGGAGCCCTCTTCCAGTCAGGCAGGGTCCACCAGCACAGAAGCTATGACCCAAGGCTGCCCTACAAGCAGGCATGACCAGGCTGGGGCCCCAGGACTTTCAGTTTGTAAAGTCAAATGGTGAGAATAATTTATTTTCCTGAAATGATGACTTAAAATTAGTGGAATGGGCAGCAAGTGAAGTTCATTAGCATCTAAATAGAATTTGTTTTTGCCTTGCGTGGAGGAAACTTACGCACACGTAGTGAGGGAGTTGCAAATTGTATTCTCCCCCAATACTTCACTTTTCAATCTCAGGATGCTCTTTAATTAAAAATTAAACAGGATTCTAGGCCGGGCACGGTGGCTCACACCTGTAATCCCTGCACTTTGGGAGGCCGAGGTGGATGAATCACTTGAGGTCAGGAGTTCAAGACCAGCCAGGCCAACATGGTGAAACCCTGTCTCTACTAAAAATAGAAAAATTGGCCGGGCATGGTGGTGCATGCCTGTAATCCCAGCTACTCGGAAGGCTGAAGCAGAAGAATCACTTGAACCTGGGAGGCAGAGGTTGCAGTGAGCTGAGACTGTGCTACTGCACTCTAGCCTGGGTGACAGAGTGGGACTCCTTCTCAAAAACGAAAAAAAATTAAACAGGATTTTAAATTAAACCTAAATGGCAGGACAAGGTGTCCTCCAGAGCATGCACCCAAATTGAGTAAACCTCCAAGAGATCTCTCAATGGACTAAACTTTCTGTAAGATGTTTGAGAGTGCATTCTAATCATAATTGTAAAAAAGTAGTTAAAATCTATGTTTGAAAATTAAAATTAAACACAGAACCCTGAAAATCTCTATGCAACTTTATCCCACAGAAATTTTGAAAAACAAAACAGAGCACACTCTGTTGTTACTATAGCTTTAAAATATAGCAGAAATAGTGGCTACATTTTTGAAAGTTCAGTAAAGTTCAACTTTCCGAGCCAGAGCTTGCAAAGAGCGTAGTTGAGAAGTAGCCCCCAGAACGGTGTGGCTAACACAGCCTCTGACTTCAGAGTCAGGAGAGCAAAAGGCCTTGCCTACTGCAACTTATTCATGTGAATCAATAACTCTTGTGTTTACCAACATTTTAAACAAACTTGACCATCTAGAGAAGAGTGGGCAGAAATAGTGCTGTGAGGAACGATCTTCCTGTGGTTGTAAAAGCACAATGATCTTGTATAATTCAGTCTATCCTGCCTTTGTAAACTTTGAAAGCATGACGTCTTTATATCATGATCTAATAATAGCTATTATGATGACTCTTCATTGTCATGAAAAAATATAATTAGGTTTTCATATGGTCTAAGAAGGTAGGAAAACGATGTAAAGATTTTTGAAGGATGTTAACTAAAATAGTTAAAATGAGTCCAGCCATTATGAGCTTAACTCAGGTACCTGGAACATTGGCTTATATGGAACATTAAATTTCTGAAAAAAGCTCAAAAAATGGGACATGCATGTACATATTCCTACCATGAATGTGACTCCACAGGGCTACAAAATATTTAACCTTCATTTCAGGAGTGCTAGTGTGCTTCAGGTAGGTTTTATACAGTTTATTTGTCCTGACAAAAAATCACCCTATCAGCCTTCTCATGAGCATCCAGTGACAGAGATGTGGAAAAAAAACCTTCTGTGGGGAAAGTAAAGTTTGAAACAGTGAGGAACAGAGGATGATGTTCGAGAAGCCACAGGAGGAGACACCAGTGGACACCAGCAAGGAGAGGAGCCAGGGAGAAGGAAATGGGGAAGACATTCCTCAAGGAGCAGCTCTGAGCTCCGCGGCTTTGGGGACCATGGAGTCACAACAGCTTAAGATGTCCCTTCAGCACCAGCTGGGCATGGGCAACAGTGAGAGGAGAGGGTGGCAGCTATGACATCAGTGTTTGTGTCTTTACCTGCGCATGGGGGGAAAATTCCATCTGTTTCCCATAAGTAGGGTCATCTTTGAACAGAAGAGGCAGTTGTGTGTTTCCACAAATGTGGCGACATACATTGTAGGACACGCCAAGACTTTGCTGTAGCCCAGCCATAGGCTCTTTAGACTTTGGCGGGTTGTTCTCTTCCCCCTATCCCTTCATTTCTTCTGTCCACCAAAATGTATTGAGATCATCCTGGGAGCCAGACACTGGTAGGTGCTGGGGATATAGGCAGGAATGTGCTTTCATGAGAGACAAGAAAGCCTGACCTTGCTGCCACAGAAATTTCATTGCACTGTGAGACAGAGATGTGCCAATAGAAAGATCCACATAAGAAGCATAAGAAGAAGCATAAGAAGAGCATAAGAAGCATTAGAACGGGCGTGAAAGTCCATCCAGGGGACATTTTTGACCCAAATTTGAGAGGCCAGGAGAGCTTCCTGGAGAAAGTGACATGTAAGGCAAGACCTGAAAGACAAACCCAATTACCTGGGGAGGTGAGGAAGGAAGAGGGACAGGTGTTCCAAGAAAGGCAGATAGCATATTGAGGGGAGCAGTGGGAAAGAGAAGGGGAACTCCAGGAACTGAAGTGATCCCCACCCCCAGAGCATGGAGTGTGAGTGAAAAGTCTGCAGAGGGCTGGTGATGGGGACCTCTGAACACGGGAGGCCAGACAGTATTCTAAGATAAACGGGAAGCCATTGCAAAGTTTCACCCAGAGGAGTAATGTGATCAGATTTGCATCTTAGAACAGTTGTTTTGGCACTTCTGACTGGAAGGGCAAGAGTGGCCAGTGTTGTTGTTACCTGAAGGGTAAATGTGGCCCACAATATGAAATGCAGTGAAGAAGGAGACATATGCATATATGTAAGTAAATATAATCGAGGTATATTTAGCAGACAGAATCAATAGACTTGGTGAGTGATGGACTGGATGTGTGAGGAGTCTAGATCACTTCCAGGTTGCTGATTTGGACAACTCAGTACTAATCAATGAAAAAGAAGATCCACAGGGAGGAACTTGTCTAAGGGGTGAGGTGGGACTGAACAGCTGCGTTTGAGACTGGAGAAGTGTGTGCTGGGCATGGGATGCACAAGTGGAAATGCCTTTGGGTCTGCAGCTCAGACGTGGGCATGACCAGCATAGAGATAGAGAGGCCCCAGGCTGCCAGGTGAGTCTGATCCCCAGGTGATGGTGTCAGCTGAGAAGGGAAGGAAGCCCCTGTGAGGACACTGAAGTGGTGAGGGCAGACAACAAGGAGTCCACAGGAGACAGGAAAGGAAGAACTAGAGGGAGGAGCCAAGCCAGGCATGTGTGGTGACATAGGAACCGAGGGAGAGGACATCTCAAGATTGAGGGGACGCTGCACAACAGGAGGACTATGTGGTTTTTGGCCACATCCACAGGAAGTCACAACAGGCAAGGAAAAGAAACTGGCAGTCAGACATGGAGTTGAGGAGTGAATCAGAGAGGAGATGGGCAGGGACAGCAGGGTGAGGCCTCTTTCTGAGGAAGTTTGGCTAAAGGATAGATCAGCTGGGACACATGCTGGAAGGGTGTATGGGGTGGAGGGAGGAACGGTGGAGGGCAGGAGAGCCTTGAGCCTGAGAGAAGAGTCTCCTAGAATAGAGAAGCCGAGGTTAAAATTGTGGGAGAGAGTGGGGATAACTGCGTGACAGATAATCAGGAGAACAGAAGGAGCTCCAGAATCATGACAGAGAGATGACCTTTGCCAAGAGCACAGCCCCCTCCGCTGTGACAGAGGGGTAGGACAAAACAATTGGTGTTCAAGTGTTGGTTCAAGTGTTGGTTTAACTATGTCCTTTAAAACATTTCTCCACAGACACTGCCCAAAGCAGTCCTTCACTACAGTGGCAGATACACCTGCAAATCTTCGCCTAAAACAGTGACCTGACCAAGCTAACTGCTGCTGCCTGGAACACTGTCCTTACTTTAGAAATGTCGACCAGACTGTAGGATACCCAAACAACCTTTTCAAGCAGAAAGCAAGCAGATTAAGAAAGTAGCCAGATGAGTTAGCGAGCCCAACAGTGACTTTTGTTTCTTTTTTTCCCTGTTCCCTTTTCTTTTCATGATAGGAAAGGCTGGACAGGGATGCGTTGCAAAAGCAGTGATCTAGTTTATCTTGCCACCACCCAGGATGGCCCAGGATGTGGGTTCTCCTTGAATGACTGTTTGGCAGTCTGCCAGCCTGACATGGTCTGCCTCCTTCTTTGGTCTGGGCTTGCCCACTGCTTAGAAAGGGCCATGGGCAGTTCTGGCAGGGAGTTTTCCCAACATTGAGAAGGTGACATTTCTACTCCCCGTTGCAGTCTGCACCTCTGACCTGTGGTCAGCAGACAGGACAGAGGCACTCAGTAGACAGAGCTCAGAGGACAGCACTCAGTCCCGGCGGAAGGTTCAATGTCCAGCTTTGCACCCACCCCATGTGACCACAAGCAAGCTCCATGACCTTGTGGGTCAGTTTCCTCACCCTGTTTAGGAGGAATTGTACTACCATCCTGTTAGGAAATTTGTGAGGATCACTGCGTTACTCATGTAAGGTCTTTGGAAAGTGTCATGTTACTGTTTATTAACTGCTTGTTGGTGGCCTGGCTGAGCCACATCCTTTATGAAAACCAGAACCCCTCAGCAGGTGTGGATGTCTGTGCAGCCTGAGACCCTTGTGTGAACAGCCTTCTGGCAGCTGTTTTTTCCCCTTGCCACAATCAGTGCCTCCCTGTCCCCAGGCATTGCTTTCTCTGCTGGGTGCTGGGTGCTCCACTGTTTTCCTACACCTCAGTTGTCTACAGGTGTATGTCTGTTCTGGAATCTAACTGAGGTGGCATTGATAGCAGTTCTGCTGTGGCACTGCCCTTCTTCTTAGGTTGTCTTTTGAGAGCAAGAGAGGTCCCTTCACATACCCCAAGAACTTACCTGCATTTGCCCACATAGTCTCCATTTAGAAAATGGGAAAAGTCACATCTGCCTACCTGCCAATGGGGTAAGAGGTAAGTTTCTTGTTGAAATCTGAGCAGAAAAATATGACCAATTCTATACCCATTGAAGACATGTATGAGAAATTAAAACAATTCTTTTTTTTTTTATACTTTAAGTTTTAGTGTACATGTGCACAACGTGCAGGTTTGTTACATATATATACTGTGCCATGTTGGTGTGCTGCACCCATTAACTCGTCATTTAACATTAGGTATATCTCCTAATGCTATCCCTCCCCTCTTCCCCCCACCCCACAACAGGCCACAGTGTGTGATGTTCCCCTTCCTGTGTCCATGTGTTCTTATTGTTCAATTCCCACCTATGAGTGAGAACATGTGGTGTAAAACAATTCTTTATGGACTGTACCTCATATAAATTCCTAGAATTAAGTTCTAAAAAAAAAATTCAAGGAGGACATAATAATTTTCTATAAATTAGAAAATTCTATACTGTGCAATTAAATAAAATGGCAGCATAGCTTTGAAACTAAAGTCAGATAAGGTAAATTGAAGTATGTGATGAATAAAAATACCATAAATTCTGACCAATATGATTTCAAAATATGATATGGTAGATTAACATTGAAAATGCAATAAATAAATTAGCCACCATAAGAGGTTAATAGAGGAAAAATATGATTATTGCAATAGATACAGGAAATTCATGGAATAACATTCACCATATATTTACAGGACAACTACCTTATAAACTTTAAATGACTTATTGCAACCATCTGAATTAATGTTGCTTAAACAGCATGCATCTTGGCTGCTTAAAAACCAGATAAGAATTTCCATAACATTAATTTATTTATAACACCATATTGGGTGTGAACCTATCATAAAGTTCACCCAACTATAAAGGTACACAATTGATGATTTATTAAATTGACACTGTGTGTAGCCATCACCATGATCTAACTTAAAAATGTTTGTTTCTCTGGGGGAGAAACCAAGATGGCCAAATAGGAACAGCTCTGGTCTACAGCTCCCAGCATGAGCGACGCAGAAGACGGGTGATTTCTGCATTTCCATCTGAGGTACCGGGTTCATCTCACTAGGGAGTGCCAGACAGTGGGCGCAGGACAGTGGGTGCAGCACACCATGCGCAAGCCAAAGCAGGGTGAGGCATTGCCTCACTCGGGAAGCACAAGGGGTCAGGGAGTTCCCTTTCCTGGTCAAGGAAAGGGGTGACAGACGGCACCTGGAAAATCAGGTCACTCCCACCCGAATACTGCGCTTTTCTGATGGGCTTAGGAAATGGCACATCAGGAGATTATATCCCGCACCTGGCTCGGAGGGTCCTACGCCCACGGAGTTTCGCTGATTGCTAGCACAGCAGCCTGAGATCAAACTGCAAGGTGGCAGCAAGGCTGGGGGAGGGGCGCCCGCCATTGCCCAGGCTTGCTTAGGTAAACAAAGCAGCCAGGAAGCTCAAACTGGGTGCAGCCCACCACAACTCAAGGAGGCCTGCCTGCCTCTGTAGGCTCCACCTCTGGGGGCAGGGCACAGACAAACAAAAAGACAGCAGTAACTTCTGCAGGCTTAAATGTCCCTGTCTGACAGCTTTGAAGAGAGCAGTGGTTCTCCCAGCACACAGCTGGAGATCTGAGAACAGGCAGACTGCCTCCTCAAGTGGGTCCCTGACCCCTGACCCCCAAGCAGCCTAACTGGGAGGCACCCCCCAGTAGGGGCAGGCTGACATCTCACACGGCCGGGTACTCCTCTGAGACAAAACTTCCAGAAGAACGATCAGACAGCAGCATTCGTGGTTCACGAAAATCCGCTGTTCTGCAGACACTGCTGCTGATACCCAGGCAAACAGCGTCTGGAGTGGACCTCTAGCAAACTCCAACAGACCTGCAGCTGAGGGTCATGTCTGTTAGAAGGAAAACTAACAAACAGAAAGGACATCCACACCAAAAACCCATCTGTATGTCACCATCATCAAAGACCAAAAGTAGATAAAACCACAAAGATGGGGAAAAAACAGAGCAGAAAAACTGGAAACTCTAAAAAGCAGAGCGCCTCTCCTCCTCCAAAGGAACGCAGTTCCTCACCAGCAACGGAACAAAGCTGGACGGAGGATGACTTTGACGAGGTGAGAGAAGAAGGCTTCAGATGATCAAACTACTCCGAGCTACAGGAGGAAATTCAAACCAAAGGCAAACAAGTTGAAAACTTTGAAAAAAATTTAGACGAATGTATAACTAGAATAACCAATACAGAGAAGTGCTTAAAGGAGCTGATGGAGCTGAAAGCCAAGGCTTGAGAACTACGTGATGAATGCACAAGCCTCAGGAGCCGATGCGATCAACTGGAAGAAAGGGTATCAGTGATGGAAGATGAAATGAATGAAATGAAGCGAGAAGGGAAGTTTAGAGAAAAAAGAATAAAAAGAAACCAATAAAGCCTTCAAGAAATATAGGGACTATGTGAAAAGACCAAATCTACATCTGATTGGTGTACCTGAAAGTGACGGGGAGAATGGAACCAAGTTGGAAAATACTCTGCAGGATATTATCCAGGAGAACTTCCCCAACCTAGCAAGGCAGGCCAACATTCAGATTCGGGAAATACAGAGAACACCACAAAGATACTCCTCGAGAAGAGCAACTCCAAGACGCATAATTGTCAGATTCACCAAAGTTGAAATGAAGGAAAAAATGTTAAGGGCAGCCAGAGAGAAAGCTCGGGTTACCCACAAAGGGAAGCCCATCAGACTAACAGCTGATCTCTCGGCAGAAACTCTACAAGCCAGAAGAGATTGGGGGCCAATACTCAACATTCTTTTTTTTTGGGATCTAATTAAACTAAAGAGCTTCTGCACAGCAAAAGAAACTACCATCAGAGTGAACAGGCCACCTACAGAATGGGCGAAAATTTTCGCAACCTACTCACCTGACAAAGGGCTAATATCCAGAATCTACAATGAACACAAACAAATTTACAAGAAAAAAACAAACAACCACATCAAAAAGTGGGCAAAGAATATGAACAGACACTTCTCAAAAGAAGACATTTATGCAGCCAAAAGACACATGAAAAAATGCTCATCGTCACTGGCCATCAGAGAAATGCAAATCAAAACCACAATGAGATACCATCTCACAACAGTTAGAATGGACATCATTAAAAAGTCAGGAAACAACAGGTGGTGGAGAGGATGTGGAGAAACAGGAACACTTTTACACTGTTGGTGGGACTGTAAACTAGTTCAACCATTGTGGAAGTCAGTGTGGCGATTCCTCAAGGATCTAGAACTAGAAATACCATTTGACCCAGCCATCCCATTACTGGGTATATACCCAAAGGACTATAAATCATGCTGCTATAAAGACACATGCACACGTATGTTTATTGCGGCACTATTCACAATAGCAAAGACTTGGAACCAACCCAAATGTCCAAGAAGGATAGACTGGATTAAGAAAATGTGGCAAATATACACCATGGAATACTATGCAGCCATAAAAATGATGAGTTCATGTCCTTTGTAGGGACATGGATGAAATTGGAAATCATCATTCTCAGTAAACTATCGCAAGGACAAAAAACCAAACACCGCATGTTCTCACTCATAGATGGGAATTGAACAATGAGAACACATGGACACAGGAAGGGGAACATCACACTCTGGGGACTGTTGTGGGGTGGGGGGAGGGATAGCATTAGGAGATATACCTAATGCTAAATGACGAGTTAATGGGTGCAGCACACCAGCATGGCACATGTATACATATGTAACTAACCTGCACATTGTACACATGTACCCTAAAACTTAAAGTATAATAAAAAAAAAAAGTTTCTCTCACTGAAGTTCTCTCTTGCCCATTTCAATCCCTACTCCCATCTCCAGCCCTAAGCAATACTGCTCTGATATTCTGTCTGTATAAATTTCCCATCTGTGTAATAGAAATGGAATCATACAATATATTATATTGGGGTCTGACTTTAATCATTTAGTTACTATTTTTGAAGTTAATTGATGCTTTAGCTTGTGCCGGTCATGTGTTTTCCTTTTCATTGCTTCATAGTCCATTGTGTGGATATATAAACAGTGTTTATTCATTCATCAGTTGATGGACATTTAATTATTTCTGTTTTTTGTATTATGAATAATGCTGCTTTGAGCATTCATAATACAGTCATGTAATGTATAATAACATTTCGGTCAATGATGGATAGCATGTATGATGGCAGTCCCATAAGATTATGATAGAGTTTAAAAATTCCTATCACCTAGTGTCTTGTAGCTGTCACAAGTGTGTAGCATAACACATTAGACAGGCATCAGTGATGATGCCGATGGAAAGGAATCTACTGGTTTTCCAGTTATGTTAAAGTACTGTATAGAACATACAACTATGTGCAGTATATAATACTTGGTAGTGAAAATAAATGACTGTGTTCCTGGTTTATGTATTTACTGTGCTATACTTTCTATAATTATTTGAGAATATATTCTATCTGCATATTAAAACAAACCACTTACCTGTAAAACAGCCTCAAGTAGGCATTTGAGGATGTATGCTAGAAGGTGTTGTTATCGTAAGCGATGACAGCACCATGTGTGTTTCTGCCCCTTCCAGTGGGACAAGATGTGGATTCAGAAGGCAGTGACATTGATGATCCTAATCCTGTGTAGGTCTAGGCTGATGTGTGTGTCTGAGCCTCAGCTGTTAACAAAAAAAGTTTAAAATTTAAAACTTAAATTTTAAAATAGAAAAAATATAGAATAATATTTTTAAAATTTGCACAGCTGTACAATATGTTTATGTTTTAAGGTAAGTGGTATTACAAAATAGTTGTTTTTAAAATTGTTAAAGTTTATAAATTTTAAATGTTACGGTAGGCTAAGGTTAATTGTTGAATAAATAAAAATATATTTCTATAAATTTAGGGTAGTCTAAAGATACAATGTTCATAAAGTCTATAGTAGTGTACAGTAAGGTCCTAGGCCTTCACATTCACTCACCGAATCACCCAGAGCAACGTCCAGTCCTGTAAGCTCTGTTCATGGTAAAGTGCCCTATACGGATGTACTAATTTTTATATTTTATACCATATTTTATTGTAGCATTTCTATATTTAGATTTTAGATATATAAATGCTTACCGTTTTGTTACGTTTGCCTGCAGTATTCAGGACAGTTACATGTTGTACAGTTTGAAGCCCAGAGCAATTGGCTGTATCATACAGCCTAGGTGTATAGGGGGCTATGCTATCCAGGTTTATGTAAGTGCACTCTATGATGTCTGCGTAATTACTACATCACTTAACGATGCATTTCTCAGAACACATCACTGTCGTTAAGAGACACATGTCTGTACAAATGACTTTGGAGAATATGCTTTCAGTTCACTTGGAGCATTCCTGGGTGTGGATTTGCTGGACCAAATGGTAAGTTCAAATTTAATTTTTTTTAAGAAACAAGAAAGCTATCTTCTAAATTAGCTGTGCCAGTGTACATTCCTACCATGCTGCATAGTACCAATTTCATTGTACACTGTATGGTAAGCCCCAGCATGTAAGAAATGAATAAAGTAACACATATAAAGATGAGTATAAAGCAAATGAGATTATTATTGTTGTTATTGTCTTTGTCAGTTTCTCAAAATAATTAAGAATATATTTTTATATAAATGTGCTTGGCAACATAGCTGAAAACAGCATTAGTAGTTATATACTTTTATCAGTAACAAAGACATAAATTTTCCGGGAGAAAAACACTTGTAATAACAATGTCAGAATTAACATACAAATTCTGCAAGACATTTTTGGCAGTTTAATTGGGGCAGTATTTTGTAGACAAATGAACAACTTAAGTAAGGGGAATCAACAAAACTTGGGTTTCAAAAGTTATCTGGGTTTAGAGTGTGAAACTTCGTCGGAGGACACACACCTTGCATGAATGAGATGCCTCGGTGTGTGTGGACATGTTGGAGGTACAGCATAATGGTGGCTTCCTCCAGAAAGGGACATTTGGGGGAGCACCAATGGCTCCTGTCTCACAGTGGATTCATTCCACCTAGACAACACAGCCTGATGTGGCATGGACATGAATGGAGGTCAAATGGACAGCAGCTGAGAGGATCAGCCCTGACAAGGGCCAAGGTGAAAGACCTGGGAGTCTCTTCAGGTGCAAAGTCTTCAGTTGAAAAAAGGAGGTGGTCACAGGAGATACTGAGCTGGATCAATAAAGTGCAGGAGAGAAAGTTGTTGGCCCTGGGGAGCAAGTAGTATGGACTCTTAAGTTTTCTCCTCCCTCCATTAATTTCTCTTCTGGTGCAGGCTTCAGTCTTAGACTTCCCAGCTGCCTTGAGGGCTTGGATGAGCCTTGGCCAACTCTTGAAGGTAAAGGAAAGCACCTAGCAAGATTGGCATCTGGGCTTGGCTGTGCATGTTTTCTATTCTGGGAAAATACATAACACAATATTTATTTTAACCTTTTAACCAATGTGTGCACTCAGTGGCATTCAATATATTCACAGTGTTGCATAACCAACACTACTATCTACACCTGAAATTTTGATTATTTCTAACGAAACCTTGAAGACAGTAAGCAATATACTTCCTTTCCCCCTATTTCCAGCCCATGGTAATTTCTTTTTCTTTTCTTTTCTTTTTTTTTTAGGAAACAATAAAATCACTTTAATGTGCTACATTTCATTTTGAAGTCATTACAGTATCATTTGCAAAACTCAACAAGGAAAGATGCCTGTGGATGGCCGTGTTCTGGGAGTCACTGAGACAAGGTGCTCCTGCTTTCGCCCAACCTGATCTGGGTCTCAGACAGCTACAGGCCCGAGTGGCTGGGAGGTTTGCAGGGAACCAGGTTTCGCTGTGATGAAAGCACCTTGCTGTGGGCTGGGAGGTGGGAGTGCAGGGCAGCCTGGGCCCCCCTGGCCCCATACTCAGATCGGCAAGTGCCCAGTGGAGGCCACATGGCCCCAGCACCAACCAATGTAGGGTCTGTGGGTCCCAGCATTTCCACATCCTGAAAAGTGAGACGTGAACTGTTTCCTAGGCAAGTTCTCTTCCACCGTGTTCTGGATGAGGTCTGTGAGCTCCTTCCAGTTTCACAAAGAATGTGCAGAAGGTGGAAAGAGTGAGGGACATAGGCCCAGCTGCAGCTGCACTCAGACCCCTCAGTCATAAAGTCCGGGTGAGGGGCTGAGTAGGCGCTGACAGGAGAACAGCCCCTGTTCCTCTTCCCTAGCCAGGTTGTCACACGTCCCTGAGGAACTAGAGAGGAACGCCTCTGGGAAGCCCAGCCAGGGCCAACCGGAAGGGCCTTTTGGTGAAGTCTGACATCCTACATTAGTTTCTCTGGACCTGGGTGAGAACCGGCCCCCAGGGGAAGGACTGTTTTGCCAGCACCAACTCTCCAGCTGGGCTGTTGGTTCCCATTGCCTCCTGTCGTGGATACAGAAAAGCAGCCAGGCTATTCCTAGTGTAGTAAATACAGAGCTGGCTGAGGCAGGGCCAGCTGAGGTGCAAACTCCATGGGGTTTGCTGTCACTCCGCCAGCCATCTGTCCAGCAGGCCTCAGCTTCACAAACAGGAAAACAGAAGGAGTGCATCTACTCACTGGGCGTCACACTGCCCCTGCTCACAGCCACCACCTGCATCGAGGCAACCTGCAGGCGGGAGCTTGGTTCCAGGAGGTGTCTGTAAACTTCTGTCCTGGGGTGGGCCACTGCAGATGGCCTGTCCTTGCTTTCTCATCACCAAATCCCCGTTTTGGTGCTGACGCATCCAGACGTTAATATCGCTGACGTCTTCACAAGACCCACAAAGAGGGAGGGTCCAGGCACATTTTTTCTTTCCGTATCACCCTGGAGTGATGGGGAAATTTCCCCAAAAACCATGTGTACTGTGATTGCACATATTGGGGTGGGTATATTAGACTAGGGGGCCGCGGATGGGTGGGGAAAATCTTTCATGTGAGGTATTCCTCTAAGCAATTCTTGACAACTCTTTTCTCCTCCCTTCTGGAAGCTTCTGGCACTGGAGGTGGAGGCACGGCATGTCAGGGGTGCAGGTCAAGACCACACGTGCTTGGCACAGTACACAGAGCTTGGCTGGGCTGTGGGTGGGTGAGCATATGCGGGAGGGCCCTTGGCTTTGGCCACCGAATGCCCCTTGCTGGCTAGTCAGCCGGGACCCCCCCTGCCCCTCCCACTCACACATTAGGCAAGCTCTTCACAGATCCTGCGTGTGTCCTCAGGCACCGTCATGGAGTAGCACGGTTCTGGAGTCTGTGAAGGTCTCGTGGTCGTTGCCACCTGGTATGATTTTGTCTCCAAAGAAATAAATGGCCTTATAACCGTCATTTTTCACATGTCACAGGCAATACCTCTTGCCCCATCCATCAGGAAAGACATCAAAGCTGATCTGGCCTCCTATGAAAAACGTGAGGGCTTTTCCTGCAAACTCTTTCCTTGATCTGCTACAGCTTTTTCTCTTATATTTTCTTTTTTATTGAATTCGTAGAACTCAATGCATTCTTCTTGGCTGCAGCTTCTTCCAAATAGGGGACATGTTTAACATCCCATTTCAGAATTCAATGAAAGTACCCCTCTTCTTCAGGAGTTTAATTTTTGCATTGCAGCTCAGACAATAGTTGATTAAATCTTGGATTTGGACCTCACCCAGGTGACTTTGAATATTCCATTTACACGAGCATTTCCCATCTTTGTATGCTACCAAGCCATTTTCTGGAAACGCGTAATCATATTTTTCAACCACAGCATTTCCCAGTTGCTCCTGCGCTTCCTCAAAGTCCAACCTGCCTACCACTCCGATTTTGATCTTCTGCCTCAATTTTTGTAGGAAGTCATCCATTTCTTTGCTAATTTTCTGCTGCAGGGTGGTCAGGGTCCCATCAACGTCCAAAAGGCAGAGCACTGGGCCGGGTGCTGCCATGTCCCCGGTTTCCAACTGCACCTTACAAGACTGGTTGGCACCAGCCCATGGTAATTTCTATCCCATCTTCTGTGTCTATGCATTTGATTATTCTAGGCACTTGATTTTAGTAGAATCCTACAATATTCCTTTTGTGTCTGGCTTATTTCATTAGGCATAATGTTTTCAGTATCCATCCGCATTGTATCATATATCAAAATTGTTTTTTACAGATGGATGATGTACCATTACATGTATATACCACTTAGTTTTTATACATTCATTTGTTCACTGATAGTTGGATTTTTCCATCTTTTGGCCCTTGTGAATAGTGATGCTATCAACATTAGTGTACAAATATCTGTTTTGAGTTCTGTTTGCCATTCTTTTTGGTATATACCTACTACTAGAATTCCTGGGTCCAGTGGTAGTTCTATGTTTAACCTTTGGAGCAACTGCAAACCGTTTTTCACAGTGATTGCAACCTTATACATTTCTACCAGCAATGTATCACAGTTACAATTTCTTGTTTTCCTTTAAACACTTATTTTAAACTATTTTCCTTTAAAAAAATTATCCGGCCAGGCATGGTGGCTCACGCCTGTAATCCCAGCACTTTGGGAGGGTGAAGCAGGTGGATCACAAGGTCAGGAGATCAAGACCATCCTGGCTAACGCAGTGAAACCCTGTCTCTACTAAAAAATAGAAAAAAAATTAGCCAGGCGTGGTGGCAGGCGCCTGTAGTCCCAGCTACTTGGGAGGCTGAGGCAGAAGAATGGCGTGAACCCAGGAGGCGGAGCTTGCAGTAAGCCAAGATCGTGCCACTGCACTCCAGCCTGGGTGATAAAGCAAGACTCTGTCTCAAAACAAAACAAAACAAAATTATCCTAAGGCCAGGCACAGTGGCTCACACCTGTAATCCCAACACTTTGGGAGGCTGAGGTGGGTGGATCACGACGTCAGGAGTTCAAGACCAGCCTGGCCAAGATGCTGACACCCCGTCTCTACTAAATGTACAAAAATTAGCTGGGCGTGGTGGCACGCGCCTGTAATCCCAGCTACTTCGGAGGCTGAGGCAGGAGAATCGCTTAAACCTGGGTGTCAGAGGTTGCAGTGAGCCAAGATCAAGCCACTGCACTCCAGCCTGGGCAACACAGCAAGACTTCGTCTAAAAAAAAAGAAAATTATCCTAGTAGGTGTATATTGGTACCTGTTTGTGCTTTCACTTGCATTTCCCTAATGACTAATGATGCCAAGCAGCTTTTCCTCTGCTGGGTATACCTCCTTTAGAGACTTATATATTCAGGTACTTTGCCCATTTTTAGAATTGTCTTTTGTCTTTTGTTTGTTGTTGTTGTAGATTTTTAGGAGTTTTAGAATATATTCTAATTTTTAATTTCTTACAAGATGTATAATTTGCAAATATTTCTCCCTTTGTTTAGAACTTTAGATGTACAAACTTCCTTAATTTGCATAAAATTGATTTTTTTCTATTTATTTATTATACTTTAAGTTCTGGGATAAAAATTGATTTTTTTAAGCATTGCCTTATTTTTAGTGTCATATTCATTAAAAGGTTGCTAAATTCACTGCCATGAAACCTTATCCCAATATTTTCTTCTGAGAGTTTTATAATTTTAGCTCTTATATTTAGGTCTCTGACACATTTTGAGTTAATTTTTATATGGTGTAAAGTAAGCATTCATTTTGTTTATCTGAATGAGAATGTGCAGTTTTACCAACATCATTTGCTGAAGAGGCTTTCCACTTTCCATTGTATGTTTATGGCACTTTGTTGAAGATCACTTGGCTATATATGTATGCGTTTAATTCTGGGCTCTCTATCAGTCCCAGTGGTCCTTATGGGTGCCCTAATTCTAGGACCATACTTTTTGAGTATATGTAACTGTATTGTACATTTCAATCTCATAAACGTGTGTCCTCCAACACAATTCTTCTTTTACAATGTTATTGAATATTTGAGACCCCTGGAAAATTCATTCAAAATTGAGGGTTTTCTTATCCATTTTTGCAAACATGGTTGTCAGCAGTTTGACAGGGGTTGTGGTGCATCTGTACATCACTTTGTATAGTATTGCACTTGAATAATGTTTAGTCTTCCTGTCCATGAATACAGGATGCCTTTCTACTTATTTATATCCTCTTTACTTTATTTCAGCAATGTTTTGTTCTTATTGAGGTATAAGTATTTTGCTTCCTTGGTTAGTTATCTTACTAAGTATGTAATCATTTTACATGTTATTATAAATGGAATTGCATATGCAATTTCCTTATTGGACTGTTCATTGTTGGTGTATATTAACACAGCTGCCATTTGAGTGTCAACCTTATACTCTGCAACTTTGAACTTGTTAACATTAATAGCATTCTTATAGATTATTTCATATTTTCTGTATATAAAAAGAGAAGTTATTGGCTTCATATCTATTTTCTCAAGATATGAAATGTATATTGCTACTGTGCAGTTAAATTCATACTCCCTACTGAATGATGTCCTTCCAAATGGCCTAGTTAGATTGTTCAAAAAATAATTTGTCTTCTTATTCCACAATTTATAGTTTTAGTTCTTTCTTCAAGATGATGTCTTTGTTTTTTTCCTTTTAGTAATACGTAGTATTTCTTATTCTGTTCTGCACACCAAGGCTCCCTGTTAGCTAGTAACTGGAAGAATATGGCAATGTCTATTTTGTTTTTGCTTTAACATCATTAATGACCTTTTAAATTACTAATATCAGAAATTTGCAGTGAATCTGGAGTGGAGGAAATGTGCAGGGAAGCATTTCACAAATGAAGGAAGCCTGACCTTCCTTTTAACATGGCTTCCTTCTTTTCCTGAGACGGAAATGTGTACTGAGCTCATGACGTGTGAGAGCCTGTTGCTTTTGCTTCTCCTCATATCATGAGTTTTCCCAAATATCTAATGATAACGTCTGTGTCTAGGTCCATTTATCTACCACAACATGATTCCTAAACATATTTTTGTGTATTACCCAGAATTCTCTACTTACAGACATATCAATAATATACTTTCACCCAACCCATTGCCCTCCTCAGAGGTAAGAGATGCCCAAAATGGTTCTCCTGTCGCTTCATCCCGAGCACTGTTCCAAGGCTGGGCTGTGCTCATCTCTGTAGCTGGGCAGTGGGCTCAGGCAGAGCCACTTACATTTGGGAGGAATAAGTCATAAGAGATAATAGTGTATCATGAGTTTAGAACACCAAGATGATATAGCAGGTCACTCTCCTCTCCGGGTAAACTGATGTTCATCCCATTGGACCAGGTATCTGTGGATTTTTTGTCAGGTTACTGGTTCATTTTGTAGACAGCACTCACTTTAAAAAAAAATTTTTTGGAAGTAGCCACTGCATGGAATCAGGATGTCACCAAAAGCATTTTTGACACCTAGAGCTATCTGATTCCTTCAAAACCAAGTTTGGGCTAAGCTGAAGTGGTTATTTTTGGACAAAACAGGTCTGTGTTATGGAATCAGCCCTGACTTGGAAGCTTATCTCCTGGGTTTGAAAGCAGCTCTGAATCTTGCTAAGTTGTGAGACCTCAGGCAAGTCAGTTCACCTCTAATTGACCTTGCTGACCATACACAACACACACGTTACTTTTAGCATCCCATTCAACCCTCACTACAAACCTCACCTAAGTTGTGGTAGTTTACTGTCCAGACTCCTTAGATGGAGAAACTGAGGTGCTAAATGAATGTGCCCAAACTTGCAGGCTCCTAAGTGAAGGAGACAAGATGTGAACCTAGACATGTGGCCCCAAGGCTGATGCAGTGAGTCGTTGAACTGCAGTTATCACGCCGAAAAGGGTAGCTCTCAACCCTGCCATGAGTTATAAGCATAGGTGGCTCCCTCACTCGTGTGTCCTAGATTTCTGTGAGTCTGCAGACATCCCAGGCACTGGCTGTGATTACAGGGTGGCCACAGTAATCACATAGCTTAGGGCAGACATCAGGGAATGTAACTGTATCACTGGGCATAGCCATTGGTGTGGGCAGTACAGAGAGGGGCCCAGATACTTCTCATGCCATGGCCAGGTCACAAGTTCTGGCCACTGGGAAGCAGCACTGAGAGACTTCCATGAACTTCTTTCAGTGCTGAGGGCACTCCTCAGCAGTTGGCCCCAAACAGGTAGGATTGAAGAAATATTTTTGAAACAGTAGAGTGTATTATCACCAAAAGACCTAGGAGTGATCAAATCCTGCAAGCTACACACAAGGCACAATGACAAATAAGGCAGCAAAGGGCCGTTTGGTGATTAGCTCACCAAACTTGTTGCAACTGTTTGTACTGCAGAGTTAAAACATACCAGTATTCAACCCACATCTCCTCTCCTGAAATAAACTGTCCAACATCAGCTGGCCAGAACAAGCACAGATATTCTTCATACTCAATTAATATGCATACATGACAAAGAAAAGGTGGTCTGGATGAAAAAATAGTGGGTTATTAATAATGGTTATTTTAAAGGATATAATGTCAGTGTTTCTAATTCTGTCATTGGTTATAACAAAGGATTAGTGAATAAATACAATAGACTTTTGCCGGGAATTTAATCCAATCTGTCTATTAAACTTTGCTTTTATTCAAGTGCAAAATCCTAAAACACATAATAACTGCAGTGACAGCCAATGTGGATCCATAGACATAAAAATGGTCTTGGGACATAAATCTTACAAGCTAATATTGTTTTACGGGGTTTAGAAAACCATTTAGCTGGGTTTCAAAACCAGCAGTGTGAGTAATGGGATTCTCATCAAATTACAGCATGTACTTCAGTACTGTTTGTAGACTGACTTATTCTTGTTGCATTAAGTTGCCATTAGCAAAATGCCAGGGACTCAGTTTCTCACTCCTTTCATGCTCCTCTTTCTTGCCTGTCTTTTCATGAGGAAAAATTTTCTAGCGCAGTCCAAGCTGTGCTTTTAACCGAACACATCCACACACACTGTCCTATTGTCTACATTCAGCAGAGCTCCCTGGATAAATCATGAACAGAAGCATCTATGACCGACAGTTGCTCTGTGTCCTTCTATCCTCTCAGGAGTTTCCAGCTCATGAGGGCAGAGGAGATGAAGAGAGACCGATCGATGTGAGGGTGAGGTTGCCTGCTTTCCCTAAAATAGACATGTTCCTTTCTTGGTTGCTTTTTCAATTAACTTTACATGTGAAAAAAACGATGTGCATTATAGACATTAAATACTGTTTTCTGGGGTGGTGGAAGAAGAGATTCTTAGCAACTGATATGTAATCCAAAATGACATTTACATATGATGGCCTCAGGTTATAGACTGTATCCCTGGGGTCCTTGTTCTTGGAAGCAATGTCTTCTTGGATTAAGCATTTTGCACTTGCCGACCTAAACAGACCTAACAGATACACCTTCTAGGAAAAGCTCATGTCTTTTCCAGTGTGCATCCTACCCTTGTTTTGGGGGCCTTGGAGTTGACTACAGTTTCTGATCCAGTTTTTAATGCTCTTTGAGAGAAACAGAGCCAGGTGCAAACAATCCACAGCTCAATGTGCCCCTCATATAGCTTTGTTTCTGTATTGCAGGTCGTGCAGGCGGCCCCTCTGAGGTGTGACTCCAATAAGTACTCTGGAGTTACTTGCTGAGAAAGAAAAGTCTGGATGCCAAGAAAGGTGTGACATCATTGCTGGCTTCAATGTGAAGAGCTACCCTGATTCTGGGATTCTGACAGGAATACGGGTAGTGGACTTTTTTTTTTATGTTCTCCAGGCAAAAATTATGACCAAATGTCTCCATCTGATGGACCAGCTGCACTCCTATGGGGGCACTGGGCTGTGCCCTTGCCTGGTGTCTTATGAGTCTGCATTGTGTGATATGATTGTGTGTGTTTTAGTATAGGGGAGGCTGTGTGTTTTCTCAGAAGAGATTTTCCATTTACACAGCACAATTGCCAGTCTCCGCTTCTAAAAAGTAAAATCCACCCCGGTTCTACTCTCTCCATACATGACTCATTCACCCGTGCCGGAGCCACCTTTTATTACCCTTACTGCTCAGGTGGAGAATCTGAAGGGCCAATGGGAGTGGCCCCAGCTTTTGAGCTCCTGAATGAAAAAGTCAAAACATGAGCTCAGGTGTGTGGCCCAATGCTGACAGTCACCTGCTGACATGCACTTATGCCTCAGTCACAGGGTGTTCATCACCATGCAGGAGTCCAGCATTCATGTACAAGCCCTAAAGCACTGAGCCTGAGAGATCCCAGACTCTGCCCATCACCATAAAGTGACCTCCATGGTCACATAACCCAGAGCAGTTATAGGCACATCTTCCTACAGACCAGCATAGTCCTCAGTGTCAAAAGCACAAAGATCCCCGGATGTTTTGGGTCAGCTCATGGGTTCTAAGACATGGGGTACCATATAGAACAGTTCTGAAGTTATTTTGCTCAGCAGCTGGCCAAAGCTTATAAGGATCAGTGATATATTTCAGTAGATTTAGTAATGTTCACAAGCCCTAAAATGCTCAAATCCTGCCAGCTAAAAATGGTGAAGAGAGACAGATAAGAACACTGCACCACTCAGTGTGGTTTCCGTTGCCTCGTGGCAACTCTGTTATACATCTGGATTAAGGACCCTCAGCCTCAACCTAACCTTTCCTCCATGAGGAACCGTCTCACTGTTAACTGACTAGTGTAGCCTGCCTGGCCATTAGCCTACGTGAAATAAAAGTTTTGCTTTAAAACAAGTGTAAATCTCATACAGCAGATAAGTGCAGTAGCAGCAGCATCTTGCAAGTTGTAAAGAAGACAGCGGCGATGTAGCTGGACTTGAAGCCAGACAGGAGGAATTAGGGAACTCTGTCACTGAATTACAGCACGCAGAGTTGAAAACCATTTGTAGACAATTTCGTGTTACAGTAGGTAGCCTTTAGCTAGTAAGCAAAGGTCTCTATTTCTCATTTCTTTCCTGTTCATCTTCATTGTTGTCCTTCTTCCAAAACGGCAAACAGCCAAAGCAGAAGGCAATTTCAGTATTAATCTAACTAAGGTTTTGTGTAGTTTACTATCATCCAGGTAAGCAAATATAACTGCCTGCCTGCGTGCCTGCCTGTCCCCAACCCCTGCTCAGTGTTTTCATTTAATAAATATTTTGGTGTTCTACTTACCATGTGCTAGATTTTCTGGAAACCACAAAGAAAATGAGGTAGAATCTTTCTATTGACAGCTGATAAGTTAGATTTAACATAACTGACAAAAATTAAAAATTGCAACTTTTATAAAAATACCTTATATATGTCTGAATACATACTGAATGTAAGGTACTTGACAAAAATAATTACACCTGCACTTATGGGCAGTTTCTCATGAACTTGTCAATTTCTATTTTTTCTACTTCCTCATTTCAGTAGATGATGCATATCTGAACCTGGAAACCGCTTCCCACTGTAGAGTGTGTCTGAGTCATGTCCCTTAGCATCAGCAGAGCAGATCCAGCAGGCTCTGAGCTTGGCCTCTTTGCCTGAAGCGAGACCTCTAGGTAATGTCTCCAGGGAGGGTGGCAAAAGGATCCTGGATCTCCTGATCACAGCAGCCCAAGAGTGCTGTGTGTGCACCATGGCTCAAGAAGAAGACTTAAAAAGGGGAAAGTATGACTATTTCTAATCTGTAGTATTTCAGTATTTTTAATGTTTTGGTTATCTGTATGAAAAAGAATTTGTGATAAATAGAATAATTTGCCTAAAATTGAATCTATTTCACCAATAAAATTGGCTTTTAATTAAGTGATAAATCCTGTAAAATAGATAATAGATGCAGTACCAACATAATTTGATTCTAGTACACTGAGATAATCTTGAATACCTTAAGAAAGTCTTGTTTGTGTAGAAGAGTTTCAAATCATGTGAGTGATGAAGGGACCCTTCTGTTGAACCTTGGTGTGCATTTTAGGTCCATTTTGGGTTTACTCCTTTGTGCTGCTTCATGATGCCTTAGGACAAGGACAAGGCCTAGGCCTCCTTGTCTCAGTTCCCTCCTGCTCTCTCTGTTGCCCTCCTCCTTCCACCTGGAGCATGGCCCAGCATCAGGTTGGCACTTGATGTGATCAGCTACCTCCATGCACCACACCAAGCAAAGCTCTCTGGGTGACACAGTTGCCACCACCAGGGCACTGACCCTTACTCTGTGTTCTCCTAGCTCCTCCTGAGGGTGCTGTAGGAGACATCTTCAAAAAAGAAGATGCTGGCAATGTAAGACACTTTTCTTGGTCTTAAACAGAAATGTTACTTTCCTGGCTGCTTTCCTTTCCAGTCAAATATACACATGGGAATCTGACAGCGTGCATTATCTATGATGTCCACAGCTCCCTTTCTGGGTGGTACTGGTTGGCAGCCTCTCACCAACCCACACCTGCGCATACTGGGGCCTTGTAGATGGCAGCATTCCCTATCCACTGCAATGCAGAGGCCTTTCCCTCAGCAGCAGTTTTCCCCATGGATTAAAAGTTATGAAAGTGGCCGGGTCCGGTGGCTCACACCTGTATTCCCAGTACTTTGGGAGGCCAAGACAGGCGGATCACCTGAGGTCAGGAGTTCAAAACTAGCCTGGCAAACATGATGAAGCCCCGTCTCTACTAAAAATACAAAAGTTAGCTGGGCTTGGTGGCATGCGCCTGTAATCCAGATACTTGGGAGGCTGAAGAAGGAGAATCGCTTGAACCAGGGAGGCGGAGGTTTCAGTGAGCCGAGATCAAGCCACTGCACTCCAGCCTGGACAGCGAGACTCCCTCAAGAAAAAAAAAAAGAAAAATAAAAAAGAGTTGTGAAACTGCCCATCTAAATAAACCTTAAAGGTAAATTCTGTTGGAAAAGTTCTTGTCTTTTCTGTAGGTGTACTTTGTGCTAGTTTTGGGGGACTTTGACCTTTGATTCTACCACTATACTTACAATTTTCTAAAGTTGCCAAGAGAATAACAGATATGTGTGACATGCGTGGCATCATCTAATCCTCCTAATGTGTTCTATAATTGCAGATGCCATCAACCTCAGAGGGGAGTATTTACCTTGAAATGGCTCACTTCCTGAGGAACAAACTTGCTGGATCTAGTTTACAGAAACCTGATTCTGGGTTCCTTTGGGAAGGAGCATTATGGGCCTGGTGAGAGCAAATGACTTTCAAGTAGAAAGCTATGGCCAGAGAGGCTGCAGGAATATCTGTGAACCCAGAGGAAAGACCAGGGAATCCTGTGTGAGGCAGTGGGGCTTCAGCGGGAGTAGGAGTGGGTAGCCTCTCTCAAATGACTTCTCCTGTTGTTTGTGTTTCTCCAGTGTGGGTGCTGGAGAGCATAACTGATGAGGAGGACTCTCCAGGTAGGGAACTGCTTTCCAGGTGGGACTCAGTGGGCAAGGGTTCCCAGGGGCCTTCAGGGTATTCCTGCTGCTTGGGAGGCTGAGAGAGGGGGCATAGAATCAAAAAGAAAAAGGAAATATGTGTAAAGTTTGGTTTGGTCTTTTCCAAGTTTATTGGCGTAGTGGTGAGAACTGTCTCTATGGGCTATGAGGGTGCCGTGTTGTTTAAAGATGATCTTTCCCAAAACACCTTTTCTGCCTCTGCATCTGCCAAACATCACAGCTTCTGCGCTGGATTAGTCAGCACTCCTTGATATTGTGCAAAAGAGGTTTAGGGTCCCCTCAACCTGTGGTGGAGGGAAGGTGAGGGCCACGCCTCTCACAGGCACATGCTTGAACCTGGAGACAAAGTACTCCTAGGGTTTGCCCAGGGCTGTAGGAAACCTTGATGATCATCCTCTGAATTTTTAGGACTTTTAAAAGCACATTCATGTTTCTGTCCTTGCTGTTGACTCCTGGTTCGCCCAGGAAATCCTGGTTCACCCAGGGATCGCCCAGGGTGGATGACAGAGGGAATATTCACTCTGGGTTCACTGCTGGAGCTCCAGTGCCCTGGGAGGGGAGAGGAGAAGCCTGACCTTGAGCACAGCTCCAGCCTCCACTCCCCACTCCTATCGCAGGCTCTGGGCTGTGGTTTCATTTTCCCCAGTTCTCTAACTTCTCAGGAAGCCCAGAGTTTCTCCCTAAAGAAAGATGGCCCTGCACTCTTTCCTCTCCTCCAAAATTAGGCTTCAGTAGTTGTCCTCTAAGTTGATATTTAGAATTTAAAATCTAGACTTCTTGGATCACCAAGAAATATGCAGGAAGTTCCACGTGATCTCGTGTGTGATAGCACGTAAGTTAGTGCTACAGGTGACAGTTTTATTTTTGGAGGAGTCTTATTTTACATAGGGAAATAGAAAACTAAGTGGCCTCCCTTGAGGCAGCCCGAGGGCTCCACTGGACCCAGAACTCTGAGTTCTGATGCTGCCTATCATTTGCTTTTCCTCATGAGCTCCTGGACCACCTCATATCACCAGCACCCTCTACCCAAGGTCCTGGAGCCAACACTGGAGTAAAAGAGCACAAGAGAGCTCCTTAGAGGTGGAAGGTAAGACAGCCCTGCTTTCTCCCTGAGATTTCTCTGCAAAAAGTGCAGACAAAAGTGAATTGGAACCCCTCAATGGGGTTCCATTGGAATTATCTACAGAGTTTTAGAGTGGGGAAGGATAGCAGAGAACATTTAATTCAACCTTTTCTCCTCCCAGATACAAAAATTGGGGTTATACCTTTAACCCCAATTAAAAAATAGTAGTTTCTTCATCATTACAGATGTCCCTGTATTTTTGTTTTTTGTTTATTTGTTTGGTTTTTGTCTTTTGTTTTTGACGGAGTCTCACTCTGTCACCCAGGCTGGAGTGCAGTGGTGTGATCTCGTCTCAGCTCACTGCAACCTCCACCTCCCAGGTTCAAGCGATTCCCCTGCCTCAGCCTCCCAAGTAGCTGGGACTACAGGCACATGCCACCATGCCTGGCTAATTTTTTATATTTTAGTAGAAATGGGGTTTCAACATGTTGGCCAGGATGGTCTTGATCTTCTGACCTCGAGATCCGCCCACCTCAGCCACCCAAAGTGCTGGGATTACAGGTGTGAGCCACTGCACCCCGCCCCTTACCGTCTCTTATTTCTTCCTCTACTTATGCTCTCTGCCCTAAATGGGGTCCTGAGGACCGTCCATCAGTGTCTTCATAGAGAATGGAATTTGTACCTTCTCTGTGGGATAATGCATTGCCTCTACACAGTTCATGCATATTCTATGAAAGCAGTATCCAGCCATTAACACATTACTACAGTGTTTACCAATGGCATTCAGTAAGAGTTTGGACATGATGGACAAGGACAGACTCAGAAGGGACTAATTTCAAGAGGGTACTTTGTCAGGTCAGGCCAAGGGTCCCTGAGGGCAGTGGGGTGAAAGGCAGCAGCCAAAAAGGATGTTTGACATTTTCTCATTTTCCGTTCACAATTTTCAAATAGACCTATGTTGTCACAGGAATTTGTAAAACATCTCAAAATTAAATTTTAACACATGTATAGAAAGCAGGGAAAACACGAATGTACAGCTCAGTGATTCCTCACAAAATGAGCACCCATGCACCCCTAGTCAGGTCAGTATTCCAGACCCACTAGCCACCTTTGGGTCCCTTCTGAAGGTGACTGCTGTGACTTCTAATGCCCTGTTTAGACTTCTCCAGGTTTGGATAATTATGCATAGAAGAAGTCAATATGTATTGCTTGGTGTCTGGCTTCTTTGCTCACGTTGTTTTAGAGATTCAGTCATGTAGTTAAGCATAACCATAACCCTTTCGTTTCCTCACTGTATAGTATTCCACTGCGGTCACATGTTGTAATTTATCCATTACTATTGATGGACATGAGGATTTTTTTATAATTTTGGCTATCACAAATAATGCTGCTTTGAGCATTTTTGTCAATGTTTTTGAATAATGCAGGCACCCATTTCTGTTGAGAAGATTGTGAGAAGGGTGCATATCTTTTATTTTCATTAATAACACCAAACTTTTTCCTAAATGGTTACATTAAATTATGCTCCTTTAACAGCCTATGAGAGTAGCCATTTCTCCAAATCCTTGTCAAGTTTTAGTTTTATCTCTCATTAAGAGTTGAATTACTCTGGTTAGTCTTTCATTTGAATAGCCTTTTATTTTTAAAATGTAACAAAGAAAAGAAACTTCATCTTATTCTAATTATGTTAATTTTCATAATCAAATTCAGCACACCATCAGGCATCTCGAACAGATAAGTGGTGGTAGCTTACTTTTTCCTGAGCAATGCACACATTTTCCATTTACAAACATTAATATGACCGGGCACAGTGGCTCATGCCTGTAATCCCAGCACTTTGGGAGGCAGACGCAGGCAGATCACTTGAGGCCAGGAGTTTGAGACCAGCCTGGTCAACATGGCAAAACCCCATCTGTATGAAAAATATAAAAATCAGGTCCAATATGGCGGCACCCAGTGGCGGTGTGAACTGTGAGGAATTCACCGAGTTCCAGGAATTACTCAAGGTGATGAGGCCTATCAATGACAGAATACTACATGAATTAAACACTATGGGTCCAACAGCTTCCTTTGCAGGGAAAATTGATGCCAGCCAAACCTGTAAACAACTTTATGAGTCTTTGATGGCAGCTCATGCCAGTAGAGACAGAGTCCAAAAAAATTGTATAGCCCAGACTTCAGCAGTAGTAAAAAACCTCTGAGAAGAGAGAGAAAAGAATTTGGACGATTTAACGTTATTAAAGCAACTTAGAAAAGAGCAGACAAAGTTGAAATGGATGCAGTCAGAACTGAATGTTGAAGAAGTGGTAAATGACAGGAGCTGGAAGGTGTTTAATGAATGCTGCTGAATTCATTTCAAGCCTCCAAAGAATGAATAAAGAGAGATTCTTTTTTTTTTTTTTTAAGGACTGGGTCATCTCATAAGAGCTAAGCATGACAGATATCAACAGGGCGGGCTTCCTAGGATGATTTCTCAGCCAACAGTCCAAGACCTTTTGTTGATTTCAGCCCCACTTAGCCAAGACCTCAAGTATAAATTCTGATAATTATGGAGAAATCAACTGCTATTTTATACTGATTCTGTTAAAAAAAAAAAAGTTTTGTAACTATTAAAATAATTTTCTGAAAAAAAAAGAAAAACATAAAAATTAGCTGGATGTGGAGACACATGCCTGTGGTTCCAGCTACCAGGGGGCTGAGGCATGAGAATTCTTGAACCCAGGAGGCAGAGGTTGCAGTTAGCCGAGATCATGCCACTGCACTCCAGTCTGGGTGACAAAGCAAGATTCTGTCTCTTAAAAAAATTAATATATCAATCATTTTGAATTGTAATCTTTCTGTAATGCTTCCTTTTAACATTTACAAACAGAGGAAACTAAACTATTGAAATTTTGTGAAGTAGTAAAATTAAGATTTCAGCTGTGCCCCTTATCCTGCAATACTCATTTGTCAGTGCCTTTAGGACTCATGTCACATGGATTAAACTTAGAGTGAAACACAAAGCCAAAATTATGGCCGGGGGGTTGTTGACTCACATGACCTCTTCAGGAGGCAGTTTGGTTCTGCCAAGGTTAAAGATAGTGTAACTTTCTAGCCATCCTACTTCCAGGAATGCTTCACCAGATACAATCATGCATGAGTGCCAGGAGCAATGCAGAAAAAGCTGTTCACTGCAGCATGGTTTCAATAGCAAGATTACTTTATAGCTCTTAAATAATGAAATGGATTTACATTTGAAATGCAGAATGGTAGCTAAGATGCATTGACCAGTGATATATGCAGAGCTACAGAAGACTTTGTATAAATATAATCATGCAGAAGCATGCGTTCCTGGTGCTTGTTTGTATTTGCAGATACAGTGCAGGGATGATGTGCAAACAAAAATGCTGACTTGGTGTTTGGGAGTTCAGAGTGGAAGGGAAAGTTCCTTTCAAACCCTTTCAGATATTTAGAATAATTTCTAACCATAAATATGTAATACATTTAGAAATCTAGGTTAATAAGAAAAGCTTACAGTTCCTGTTCTTCTCCTGGGCACATGTCTGGTGGACATGGGGCTGTCATAGTAAGTAATGTGTGCAAACTGAGACAAATCCAAGAATGGGAGTCTGCTTTTTTCATCAAATAATTCTTAAGAGAAGTAGTGTGGTGGTTATTGCTCATTGATATATTACAAATATGTACTAGATAATAATTTCTGACATTTGAACTGTATTTACACATGTTGAATTGAAATACCTAGATAAAAATTGAAATACATAGATAAAATATTGTGACTAATATAGGCAAACAATTTTTTTTTGGCATTTTACAAACTGATCATCATTCCTCATGGCACAGGTTCATGTGATATCAAGTAGCTTGCTTTGTTTGGGAAAGGCAATGATGACTGCAAGAATCACTTCAAAAACTAAAGTGCAATGGAGATTTCAACTGTGTTCTGTTTAATATTTGAATATTTAATTGCATTCCCAGGTTATTTCTCATCCTAATAGTTCTCACCCACATCATGTGGGTCCCATTAGTACGGGTATCTCCGAATGCTCCACTCTTCCATTACATTGAGTCAATTGCTCATGACCTTAGGCCTCCAATTGGGGCTATTTTCCTGCTATCCATCTCCTGGTGTATAGTAAAAGAGCCAATGAGCAGATAAGTGAATACTGAAAAACATTTTTCCTGCTGGAGTGAGAAATAAATGGTTTCTTTCAATAGGGTAGTAAAATGTATCTTTCCCAACCTATTTATATGACTCAAAGCCCAGATGTGGTTAGCCTTAATTCCTGATTGTCATCTATGTGTGTAAATACATAGCACATACATATTCTAGTCTCTATTTCTTATGAAATGTTTTTGTCTCCCATGGCACAGTGCAGAAGAACACAGGTGTTTATGTCAGACAGCCAGGGTCCAATCCTGCTTCTGCTGTAGTGCAATGTAGGTAATATCTGGCCTGCATTTGGTTTATATGTAGGAACTCTGTCTTGGTTTAATGATTTTTAAATGCTACTAAATTCAGCTTCAGAGGAAGCTGTTTAGATTTGTAGAAAATGGAAACTTTAAAAAATTTTCTTCCCAGAAGCCAAGAACACTTGACTCATGTCAAGTCTACCTATTTATCCACCTGTCCATCTGTCTGTCCATCCACCCATCATCCAACCATGGAACTCAGTGCCAACTCCTGAGGTGATAATGCATTACGGACTCTCCTGTTCTTTGTAGTCACATATTAAAGTGTTCATAAGTTGACCTTGATTGTGATAAGCATCAAGCCCACTTTCTCCAACACTGTGGATTGCTATCCCCCAAAACCCCCTCCAGCTCAATCAGGCAGGCGGGCTCCTGCACTTCATAACAAGCTTACTAGAATATTTCCACTACCTACGCAAGAGGGAAAAAAAGTTGTCTATTCTTTAATATTTTGTTTTAGCATGACATCTTTCATGAAAATTTCTCCAGTAGCCACTCCCAGAGCTTGTTTTTCCCCTAATATTTTAAAACCACTGAAAAGGTTTCACAATATGCCATGTCATCTGGCACAATACATTGATTGCCTTGTCTTCTTTGGTTTGGTTTTGATTCTTCAAATTGACTTAAGGATCGGTACTTTCTACTCTGTTTATTGCATCTGTGCTCCTGAGGAAGATTAGCCTCTGGTTTTCCTCTAGGATTGCAAGAGACAACCCTGCTTTAGAGATGAGAAATCTGACACTCTAGAGGTGAAACACTCACCTAAGAGGACCAGGGAGTTAAGTCCATGTTTTATGCCAAAGCCCATTGTTTTCCCGCAGCCATGACATCATTTCTTACTGTATTGGTAAACACTTGGTAGAGACACTCACCTTTAAAATCTCCTGTGGTTGGTGGTTTCGTGAGTATGTTGTGTGTTCCTGGCAGGGTATTGTACAGCACTGCCTATGAGGCATGGAGGAGTCTCACATGAAGGCCGCCTGCATCCTGGGGGAGTTGCTGAAGCTGCTGCCCACGTTTCTCACAGGGAGGCCAGGGAAGATCAGCCCCATTCTGTACACAGGCAAGCCATGAACTGAGGACATCCCTTTCAGGGTATGAATTCTGAGGAATGTTTCTAAGGTGTAGAGAAACATGAGAAACTAGAAATCCATTATGTCTGGAGGTAAAAACAGAAGACCAGAGGGACAGAAGAGCTTGTGCAGCGGTCAGAGGCAGGGATATTTGGTGTGTTTGCTGCTCTGCTCACCTCGCTCTTCAACCTCCCTGCTGGATTTTTAAAGTCATTTGGGTCTGGGTGTCCCATTTTGGTGAGTGGCTTGGACTGGAGTAAGTCCATAGAGTATGGCAGAGGGTACTGAAGGCTGAGGTAGAATGAGGTAAATGGGAATTGGATAAGATGCACTGGCTGCATTTGGTGACATTTCTCCCTGAGTAGGTATTCAAATATGCACTGCCACTTCTTGGTGCCCCTGAGACAGCTGGAGAACTGAACTGACTTTCACTGCTCTGTAATCAGATTGTTTGTAGTAGTTTAATTTACTCATCAGGTGACAATAATTATTGAAAATATTCCTAAAATGAACTTTCTGCCATTATTATGAATAGCGAAGAAAATTGAAGCTTTCTTGGGAGATCAACAAAATGCTGACTTGGTTTCTATGTATGCCTCATGGGTCATAGCACCCAGCCACTAGCCAGTGCTTGCACCCTTTGCTGGCCCCAGGACTAGGAGGTCAGGGTAGCCTCTCTGATGAGCCTCTGACCTCCAGCCTCAGTAGTGGCAGCACCCCTTCTCCATGGACTTCCACACCAAGGTCCAGAAGCAGGTGTCAGGGAGAGAGAGAGAGACCGAGCTCCTCCTCACAGGCGGTTGCCGAGGGCCCCCTGGGCTCTGCCTAGAATGCTCTTGGAGAAGTGCAGATGGAGAAGCGGATTAGAGGCTCCAGTGGTTGGTTCCAGTGAAACTAATCAGAGTGCTAGAGTGCCAGAGACAGGAGAAGACATTTAGGTTAATTTTATCTCTTTCCACATACAAAAACTAAGGCCCAATTTTTAAATGAAAATTGTTTTTCTTCTTTTAAGTGTCTCTAATTGTACCTGACTTTTGCTGACACTCCCGACGTTCAACCATATATTCACAAAACTTCATTCATATTTTTCATGAGGGATGCATTTTTCGCCTGCTCCGACAGGCGAATGCACCATCCAGATGTCCCTATATACATCACATGAAGGAGGTAACAGATGAGTCATGCACACACTAACACAGATGAGTTTATCAAACGCAGCCATTAAGGATGGGCCCATGTTACCAAGGGACAGAGTGGGGGAAGGTGCTCATTCCAAGAGGCTGCTGCAAGAGTTCAGTCAACCCAGGACACCTAGAGCCATCTGGGCCTGAAGCCAGGGGCTGGCAAGTGACAGAATGGACCACAGAGTCTTCTCTTTCTCCTTCCACATTTTCAATAGACCATATACTGTCATAGTATTTTGTGAAACATTTAAAAATCTAAAGTACAACATATACACAGAAAACACATGAAACCTAATATACAGCTCTGTAATTTATCACCAAATGAGCACCCATGTAACTGCAAGTCAGGTCAAAAACTAGAAGTTACCTGCACCCCAAAACTGTCCTTGTATCTCCTCCTTTCCAAAGCTAGCCACTACAACTTTGTGTGCTAGAGTTCGCTGTCTTTTAGTTTACGCTTATTATAAATAGAGTAACTCAGGATGTGTGTTCCTTGATTTCCAGAGGCTTTTGCTCATAATAAGTTGGAAACATTCAGCTCTGTGGCCGTGTGTAGCTGTAGCTCATTCATTGTCTTGCTACACAGCATTCCACTGTCATCCGATGTTACCTTTATCCACTCTGCTGTTGATGGGCATTTGACTTGAGCATCTCTATTTACCTGGTGCACATGGACATGCATTGGTGTCACATATATTGCTAGGAGAGTATATATCTTTTACTTTGAGTTCTTTAAAAATTGAATAAATTGGGTGGAAAGGAATGTTGGAAAATATTCTAACAGAAAAACAATTGGATTTTGGCTCTTTTAAAAATGGTCATATTGATAAAGTGGCATTTTAGTTAAGTGTGATAAAAATGATATGGTTCGGATGTACCATTTTTCTTTTTGTTGTTCCAATCTGTGGAGTGTATCGGTTTAAATAATGAAAACATGTTCTATCATCCCAGCTTCACACTTGCTGTTTCTTTAACAGCCTTCCCAATGGGGCAGGATGGAAGTAGGAGCCCCACTAGTCTCCCCTTAACCTGGAATCCCCCACTATCCACAGCTCGCTCATTGGAGGGGACACACTGGGCACCCAGGCCTCAAGGTAAGGACACGCTCCATCACCTAGAGGTGTAGTGCCTGGGAAGACCAACCTTGGAGGGGCACTGCCGGCTTTACAGGGACAGAGGTGTCGGGAGGGACTGACCACCGATTGGTAAGGCTGTGCTTTGTTGGTGACGTGATTGTTTCACAGGTAATTGGGGAGGGACAGTCCCAAGGCCTCACCTGCCCCTGGTCCTGGCTCTGCACAAAGGCAATAAGAGAGGGATGGTGCTAAGAAGGATGGCGTGCTGCTGTGGAAGATGCTGGACTGAAATTCAGAAGGCCAAAGATGCAGTGGTCTCATAGGAGGTATGTGACCTTTAGCATACATTTTCTTTCATTGTTGATAAATTTGATAAATTTAAATGGTAAACCAATGACTATTTTTTCTATCATGGAGCATCTACTCTCTGCTGCTCTTGCTATTCCTGTCTTTGTGGGGAAGATGGATGATTCATCTGCATATGCTGCACTGAGCAGAAGGAAAGGTACTACAAAAATATAGAGGAGGGTGAGGGAAGGGAGGGACCTTCCTCCAGGTGTATGGGGGTCCTTTGGAGGAGGTGAGCCCGTGGCACCCTGGGGAAGGAGCAGTGAGGCTGCATGCCTTCTACAGTTGAGTACATGGTGTGTCTGAGGACACCCAGGAGCGTGGCTGGTCAGTGAGGAGCCCGTGGCACCCTGGGGAAGGAGTAGTGAGGCTGCATGCCTTCTACAGTTGAGTACATGGTGTGTCTGAGGACACCCAGGAGTGAGGCTGGTCGGTGAGGAGCCCGTGGCAGAGTGAGAGGAAGCCAGGCCAGGAGGGCAACTGGAGGCCAGCCTCTGGGGGCTACTCCACATGCCATGGGAACAGCAGAGCCCAGTGGGTGGGAGGCACAGGACATACCGAAAACACATGAAACCTAAATATACAGCTCTGTAATTTATCACCAAATGAGCACCCATGTAACTACAAGTCAGGTCAAAAACTAGAAGTTACCTGCACCCCAAAACTGTCCTTGTATCTCCTCCTTTCCAAAGCTAGCCACTACAACCTTGTGTGCCAGAGTTCGCTCTCTTTTAGTTTGTGCTTATTATAAATAGAGTAACTCAGGATGTGTGTTCCTGATGGATGTGTGGCGGCTGATGACAGAACTGCAAGGAGAGCAGTGCCATGCACTGATCTTGTTCTGGGCATTGGGCTAAAGCTTTCCGTGGCTCATTCCATTTAGTGGCTGGAAGTTGCAGAGGTTTCAGAAGCTCATCCAAGATTCTGGAGCCCCCATCTCCAGCCCTAATGCTGTCCGCCTTTTCACCCAGCCACCACCTGTTTCAGGAGAACACACAGAAGTGATGACCTTTTCTGGACAGGCAGGTAAATCCTGCTGTTTTTATTATTCACGGAAAAAACACTGGCTCATGGGAGGTGGGAAGGTGACAAACTCATTCTCCCTGGACCCCAGGAACCACAGATAGGATTATACTGACTACCAGTATTTTATTCGGTTAGTTCTACCTACATGAATCCTGTAGTACTGAAATGCGTTAGGTTAGCATTTTTGGCCGATGTACTTTACATTCTGGGTTAGAGGTTTTTAAGATTCACCTGTGTAAGCTGACTTAGTTTTCTGTAAGTTTGTGAAAAAGTACAAAAATGGTGATCTCTTTTATCATACAAATAATTTCTTTTTAATAGAATGTTTTTTCTAATTAATGTATTAATGTACTTTTCATTCAACACATTCATCGCTTACATTTGAACTATTTTATGAATGAATGTTTAATTGCATAGGTGAAGATTACTAGTCACGGGCATTTTACTAACTGATTCTCATTAGGCATAGGTTCATGTGATTTCAAGGAGCTATGTTTTGTTTGGTAAAAGTAATAAAATAGCACAAGAATGAATGCAAGCACTGAAGCACGATGGAGGTGCCTATCATGACTTGTCTATGATTTACATCACTCGTTGTCTTTCCAGGTTGTTTATCATCCTGATAATTGTCATCAGCATTGTTTGAGTCCTTCTGGCACAGTTTCACAAAATGGGCAACTCTTCCGTTAGGTAGAAATAATTCCATTTGAGCCTTTAGTTGCATCTGTCTTGCAGCTTCTTCTTTTGGAAGAGTTAATTAAAGGGTAGATACATTAGAAATTTTTTTCCCATGTTAGAATGAGCAAACCACAATGTTCATTTCACTGGAGTAGCAGAATGCTTCCTTTTGACCTCCCAAGCTCATCTCAGTTTCACTGCAGTAGCCCCATTTCCTAATGCTCACCAAAGTGTGTAAATACAGAGGGCGTTCCTGTAGTCAGGTGTTTCTATTTCTTATGATCTGTGACATTTATACATAGCACAGTGCTCAGCAGCACAGATTTGGGAGTTAGGATGCTTGGATCCAGTCCTTACTCTGATACTGAAAAGAATTGTGATCTTGAGCAAATCCCTTGAATCTATGTAAAAGTATTATAATTCTACCTTATTTTTGAGGTTCCTGAGACGATTAAAGTTTTTTTTTTAATGAAGCCCTGGAGCACTAGATGTACCCTTATCATTATTATTATTATTTTCAGGTGTTGGTCAGGTTCAGAGACATTAATATCTCTTTGTCTTTATCTTCATCTCTCAAAATCATCTGCTTGCCTTTATGCAATACTGTTTTTCTTAAATGTAATTCCTTGCACAGGAAGACTGGGGATTACCACCAAATTTTGAAAGTAAATAAAAAGCTCTTAATTATCAAAAATTTTAATGGAACTGTCAAAACCACCTAATATCAACTTTCTAAATTGTATAACATAAGTCAGTTCTGTTTATTCTACAAAGTGAATATTTTTGAATCTATGTATAATTAATTATATTAATTACATTTTTCAAGGAAACCCACCATTTTGGATCATGGAGTGCAGGATTTATGAGTCTCCTGGAGGCTGGAGAATCAAAATACAAAGCCGTGTTCCAGCTCTGGAGTGCAACAGCCCACTACTAAATACACATGTATTTGCAGCCTTTTTGGCTCAAGGCTAGACGCTTGTCAGTCCTTAGGTTGAGAAAGCAGGCATGGTGACAATTATGACCTCTCCTATTTCCTCAAATCTCTAATTTGTTCTTGCTTCTAATGCAGGATACCCTCTGAGGTCAAATCATTGGACTTGTGGCCATGAGACCACAGACTTTGCCTGGCTTCCAGTGACTGTCCAAGATGACCGGTGGAGTGCACCGCCTGTACTTGGACATCACTGTCTTTTCGGATCCATACCTGTCATCCTTGGAATTTCCCCTGTATCCAAACCTGTTCCTGATACAGGTGTGAGTAATGAGTAAGGAATTTATGGTTTTATTTAAAGATAGGAGCTTTGCTTTTTAAAACTGCTGCTCATGTACAGGTCCCAGGCCAGTGGAATCATGGCAACACAGATTCCCAGAGCTAGAAGGAACTTGTGGTATCATTCAGTCATCCAATCAAATAATATTTGCACCTAATCTGTACAAGGAACCAGTGACATAAGGAATAAAGGATTAGAAAATGGGCTCCACATAAAATTTTTTTAAAGGAAAACCTCACAATGCAATTGAGAGGAATATTTGCACCGTTCTTTTTGGATATCAGGAAGTAAATAGTGTTCCCCATGAGAATGGGAAAGACTTCACAGCGGAGCTGTCATCTGGGCTGGACCTATTTGTGGGTGAGTAGCATTTCACACACAGCATGCACCAGCACAGAGATAAAAAAAAAAAGTTTATGGAAACTGTGAGCAGAAAGAAGCAAAATGAAACACTGAAGTGTGCTTTTGTCTTTCAGGTTGTCACAGATGTTTAATACAGGTTAGCATCCCGAATCCAAAAATCTGAAATCCAAAATGCTCCAAAACCCAAAACATTTTCAACTTCTAAATGATACCCAAAGGAAGTGCTCGCTGGAGCATTTCAGATTTCAAATTTTTGGATTTGGAATTCTCAATCAGTAAGCATATATAATGTAAACATTCTGAAATCTGCAAAAACCCAAATCGGAATCACTTCTGGTCCCAATCATTTCAGATAAGGGATACTCAGCTCTCATGTGTAACATTCAGTGTTGGTGAGTATGGGGGGTAACACCCACTCTCTGTAACTGCTAGAAGCATATGAATTTGTATGATTTGTAAGAGGGCAATTTGGGAGGACCTATCTGTTTTAAAATTCTCCTAACCCATGGATCTCATCCCATTTCTAGAGTCTTTTATGTAAAATATTTCTACCATTAGGAGAAATATATGCAAGGGGACTTTCTATGTAGCAATGTTTTAATAAAATAGAAAATTGGGACAAACCAAATTTCCATCACAAAGGAAATATACACACAAATAATAATACACTGAATATCATGCAGGTTTTAAACATCAGAAAAGGGCTCAGCTTCTGATCTCCAATGATGGTGTTGAAGTGGGTAACAGCCGGTTTACACTTGGTTTTCATGTGGGAACTCTGGGTGTCTGCCTTAGTTTAATGATTTTATATGCCACTAAATTCAGCTAATGAAAAGCTGTTCCATGCATGGCAAAACGGAACTTGAAAACAGGTTCTTGTCAACAATCGAGTGGACCTGTTTTATGTACAACCCACGCCTTCATCTGCCTGCCCCTCAGTCTGTCTGTCCTCACAGTCCTCATTCATTAGTGGAACTGAGTGCCCACTGTTGGGTTGACGATCAATTCCATAACCTCCCTGTTCCTAGTCACACATTAATTCTTCAATACATCCCTTTGGATCACTTGGGATTAAACCTCCATCTCCAATTTCTTCCCCAGACGTATTTCTCACTCTTCTCCCAGCACACCCTTCAGCCCATCCATGCAGGTTTCTTTGCTTTTCCCACTTTACACCAAACTCTCTGTTTTTTTGTTGTTGTTGTTGTTGTTGTTGTTGTTATTGTTGTTGTTGTTGAGACGAAGTCCCGTTCTGTCACCCAGGCTGGAGTGCAGTGGTGCGATCTCGGCTCACTGCAAGCTCCACCTCCTGGGTTCACGCCATTCTCCTGCCTCAGCCTCCCGAGTAGCTGGGACTACAGGCGCCTGCCACCACGCTCGGCTAATTTTGTTTTGTATTTTTAGTAGAGACGGGGTTTCACCGCCTTGGCCAGGATGGTCTCAATCTTCTGACCTCGTGATCTGCCCACCTGGGCCTCCCAAAGTGCTGGGATTACAGGCGTGAGCCACCGCGCCCGGCCCGAACTCCCTGTTTTTACTACAACTTTTACCTCCTCTTCAAGACAAAACAAGCAAACAAAACTGTAACAGTATTTTTAAACTTAGCTGTAATCTTTCTTCCTTCGTGAACATTTCCCCAAAAGCCATTCCCATGGCTCTGTGTGTTCCAAATATTTTTAAATATTAGGTATAAGGTTGAGTGTTTCAGGATATGCTGTTTTGAGCTGTACACTAACTGTATTGTTTGTATTGATTCTTCACATTTGAGGCATGGTCATTGCCTCCCACTCCTTTGGAGAGTTGATGTCAGTGCTCCTGAATAAGATCGGTGCACAGTTTTTCTTTTTATACTTAATTTTTTGGTTTGGTATTAAAATTACAGTGTTTTCATCAAATTAATTGTAACTAGCCCCTTTCATCAATTTCATGGAAATATTTCAATCAGATTTGAATGCAACTGCATGGTAATTTTGGTATTTAGCCAATAATACTATTAGGGGTGTGTGTGTGTGTGTGTGTGTGTGTGAGAGAGAGAGGAGGTGGGAGGTGGAGGGTGGGATAAAGAAAGGGAGAGAAAGACGGAGACGAGGAAAGATACTTCTTAACTACTAATTAAATTTATATAATGGCTATTGAAGTATTTAGAATTTTTATTTCTTCATGAATTCATTTTAGAAAATTATACCTTCTAAGATTTTATCTATTTTTTACACATTTTAAATGTCTCAGCATAAATTTCCTCATAATATCAACTGTCTGTTTTGTAATCTCTGCTACCTCTATAATTATGTCTTTTTATTAAGTTCTGATATGAATTTTTGTGATTTCTCTTTTTTTCTTGATAATACACTTTTCTCAAAAACAGCTGTTGGCTCTGTTACCCCTTCCCACTATTGTCCTTATTTTCTCTTTCATTAATTTCTCTTCTCATCTGTTATCCTTCCATTACATTATTTGGATTTCTCCTGATGTTATTTTTTTCTAACTTAAGTTGTATACTTAATTTTTACCTTTCTTTCCTATTTATTTTTGAGACAGAGTCAGGCTTCGTTGCCCAGGCTGGAGTGCAGTGGCAGGATCTCGAGTCACTGCACCCTTTGCCTCCCAGGTTCAAGTGATTCTCCTGCCTCAGCCTCCCCAGTAGCTGGAACTACAGGTGTGCACTGCCACATCTGGCTAATTTTTGTACTTTTAGTAAAGACATAGAGACGGGGTTTCACTATGTGGGCCAGGCTGGTCTCAAACTCCTGACCTCAAGTGATCCTCCCACCTTGGCCTCCAAAAGTGTCAAGTTCCTAATTTCAATAACTCATCTCACAGATTGCTCTCACATAATGCTCTTTGCTGCATCTCCCAATTTTCAGTTTGCACAATTTTTATTATTTATTAGTAAGTGTTATCTAATTTCATTGTGATTCTTACAGAGACTTGAGTTTAGAACTGTGCTCTACATTTTCTCATATTGCAGCCAATGCTCCTGCGCATGAGTCTTCATATTTTGCAAGTCTACTTTGGGATAGATTTTGAGATGTTGGACAATGGGTCAAAGTGTTAGTGCTTATGCAGCTTTGCTAGATGCTGCCAAACTCCTCTCCACAGGTGCTGAGTCAGCTTTCTTCACAACAATGTGGGCACAACCACACTGACGTAGTTACATGTGACACTTCTGAAATTTTGTCTTGAAGTGGTTTCTCAGTGTAGTTTTAATGTGAACTTTTTCACATTTTGAATGAGATTAAAAGCCATTTGTTCTTTTTGTTTCTCTTTGAACTGTTTGTCTCTGACATGCTTACATGGGCTTGTTGGTAGTCTTTTCTTCCCTGTTTTTAGAGACTTATTATATATTAAGTATATTAAAACCTTTGTGTTAGGCACAGAGTTTACTCACACCACACTCTCATCAGCCTCTCTTTTATCTATTTTTTTCCTTTATAACTATTTCAGATCATGTTTCCGTCCATCCCTGAGTCACCAACCCAAGTGTAAATAATGTGGACCACTCTTCCAAATAATCTCTACAGATACTTAAAGAATTCAGAGTGTGTTTGCATTTTTGCATTAAATTATTTTCCCCCTTTAGGCCTCATCGGTTTTTTATTTTTTCTGAGATTTAAACTCATACATTTAATTTTATCCATGTGTGCCTGTGAGCCTCTTCCGTGACTTCCAACTGGTCAGCATTGCGTCAACTACACTTTCCTTATAAACCCCCTTGTGCCGAGCAGCCAGGTTGCTGCTGATACCAGCTACCTCCTACAGTGAGGACGCCTCCTACATCTTTCCTGCCTCTGAACGAGAAAGGGCTTGGTGCTTGGAGGGTGCACACTGAATGTTCCTGTGTGCTGAGGAAATCCCTCAGGATGGTTGACCTCCTAAATACTCCCAGTTGTGAGTGAGAGTTTGACTCCCCATAACCTAACTAGCAATTTATTTTGATTTTTTTAAATTGCAACATTAGTTGTCTGCTCAGCACTCACTGGTTTCATGCCTGACTGAGAAATAAGTGTGCAGTTCTGGAGTGTCCACGAGAACCCACGGGTTTCGCTTGCCCGGGCCGTGCTGGCGGGCGGACCTCCATCCCTCTCCCTGCTTCCAGCTCAAGGGGCTCTGGCTGCTCCCGCCACTCCCATCGGGCTCCGCCCCAAGCCCCATCGCGCTCCGCCCCAAGCCCCATCGCGCTCCGCCCCAAGCCCCATCACGCTCCGCCCCAAGCCCCTTTGCTTTCCCTTTGCCCTTCGTGGAGGGAGCCTCCCACAGAGATGTGCTGGGCTTCTCCACAGCCACTGCTTTTGCCTCAGGTGGATCTGAACCTATTTTCATATGACTTTTATTCATCCACATTTGCCTTCTGTAATTGCTTTGTTGTAATATTTGTCCATTTTTAATTAGGTTTCCATTTTATTTGTCTTTTCTATTTTTTTTCAGAATTCTCGGTAGTCCTTGCAAATATCTTTCCATTGTTTGATACCCTGTGCAATTTTACCTATTAAATCCTTCTTTGAACAAAACACCTTAAATACTCGTGCAGGAACTCACAAGGTTATGTGGTTTCTCAGACAGAATAACACACCATGTACTCACTTTCGTCTGTCAAATTCACAGAAACCTCAGCAAGTTTGGCATAGTAAAGCATATGAAAGTGCACTCAATCACACATGATCGGAAGAATGCATATTCAAACTAGAGTTTCTCACTTCTACACCCACCAAAATAGACACGTTATCAGAGAGAAAAATGCAGAGGGTTGGTGAGGTTGTGGAGGAACTGGAGCTATCACATGTGACTCTGGGAACATACTTAATTTCATCCACTTTGATAAATGACTTTCTAGGGTATACTAGAGTAATCGGTACCTGTGACCCTACAGTCCCACTCCTGCTACCTATGTCCAAAATACATGTATGAGGCAAGGGTGTTGGTGTCCCCCTGGGGGGCTTTATAGCAGCATCGCTTCATGTAACTGTAGCAGGACAAGCCTCAGACAAAACCCCTCAGACACCGAATTAAAGCAGGAACGGCTTTATTCAGCTGGGAGCTTTGGCAAGACTCACATCTCCAACAACTGAGCTCCCCGAGTGAGCAGTTCCTGTCCCTTTTAAGGGCTCACAACTCTAAAAGGGTCTGCGTAAGAAGGTCATGATCGATTGAGCAAGCAGGGGGTACGTGACTGGGGGCTGCATGCACCGGTAATTAGAACGGAACGGAACAGGACAGGGATTTTCACAGTGCTTTTCTATACAATCTCTGTAATCTATAGATAACATAACCGATTAGGTCAGGGGTCGACCTTTAACTACCAGGGTGTGGTGCTGGGCTGTCTGCTTGTGGATTTCATTTCTGCCTTTTAGTTTTTACTTCTTTCTTTGGAGGCAGAAATTGGGCATAAGACAATATAAGGGGAGGTCTCCTCCCTTATAACCATCATGATAAACAGAGTGAATGTAAAACATAGAGGGTGAAAACTCATTGTGCCAACTTCCTACAATGTAGATGTTATATATGGACAGGACCGAGCAGTACAAAATGCTGAATGTGTCATCACAATGGAACATAGGTGAAATTCACATGATATTCACGTGTAATTTTCATTCAGACACAAAAGAGTACATACTGTAGGTTTCCATTTATACAATGTTTAAAAATAAATTTAAAATATGTTGATCGTGACCAGAATAGTGAGTGTCTCTTGGAAGTTACTGCCTGGGAATTAGCCAAAGAGGGGCTTCCAGGGTGTTTATATCTGAGTGGTGGTAACACAGTATTTGTCAGAAGGCAACAATCTGTACATGTAATATACTGTGCACTGTACCACAAGTAAAGCAACCATCAAATAAAAACAAAGTAATACAAACTATTTTTCCATACACAAACTTCCATCCTTACTGTCCCCTCTGAGTCCATCACATATTTTAAATCTTGCATGCACACTTCCGGATATAGAGGGAACACACAATGCTCTCTTTTAATCGGGACAATCACGACAGCAAATTCAGCAAAAGACATCACAAGAAAGGCAAATTAAAAGCCAAACTCGGCTGGGTGTGTGGGCTCCTGGGGACAGTGGGGTGTCCCCTCCCCTCACTCCAGCTGCCCTGATTTTCCAGCACAGGATTTGCTGGCTATGCCCTTCACTCTGTTTACACATCGCCCCCAGCTGTGAACCCCTCTAGGACCTGGATGTGACTCAGTGTTCAGCGCCCCTAGGGCCTCACAGAGCACCGGATACTTATGCCTGTGCCCAGGAAGTACATACTGGATGAAAGATAACACTAGGCCATTGATGGCTACGCTGGAAGGAAAACCCAGAGGCGGGGAGGTGACGTCTCCCTCATCTCTGAATCCCAGTTCTGGGCTCCCTGGTGCCACAGTCATTAACCAGGTGCATCTGTATTTTAAATTAATTTTAAAATGTAATCTCCAGTACCTCATCACACCAGGCATATTTCCAGTGCCCGGTAGCCCTGCGCTCACAAGGCAGAGGGAACATTCCCGTCTGTGCAGAACAGGCTCGTGGCAGTGGCTCCAACCTGGGACAGTGCCTGTTTGTGAATCACTGACCTGTAGGGTTGGAGCCCCACATTGATAAGGCTGGTGGGGAGAGCTGCAATGATCCGGAAGAGAGGGGAGTGGCAGGTGGAAAGGGGGTCCTCTCTTGATGTGAACATTTGCAAATGTGAGCAGTGACTTGTTGAAGTCCTCTGATTCCAGAGAGCCCAGGTTAGTTCTGAGAAAGCAGAGGACGGAGCAGGGAGTTGCTGTGGCAGCTGGTGTGCCCTCCCCTGCAGCAGGGAGGATGGGTAAGTGCCTCTGGGTAACACCTTTCTTGTGGTACTTGTGTCTCCAGAGCTTGGATTGGCAACAGGAGACATGACTCCAGCAGTGACGATGATGACGCTCCAGGTAGATGGGCACCCTGGAGCGGGGACACCATGAAAGTGGCTTCCCGGGAGCAGTCCACTCAGGCCTGCAGCTTTGGAGACCAGGGAAGGAAGAGGGAGATGAAATTAGAAAAAAAAGAAAATGTGTTATGTTTAAATGTTCATGACGGTAAAAAAAAGTGATGATGTCTAGGGCCTTTGAGTGTTGTGTTTGTCATCATCATCTTTTCTTGTTTTGCTTCTCAAAGATTATCTTTCCCTCAGGACCTGCTCTTTTCTGCCTCTTCCACACCAAATCCCAAACACTTGGGTTCTATTGGTTATCATCTCTTGAGAATCGGCTTGGTTTCTCCTGACTGCTTAGAGTAAAATGCAACAAGAGACTGGGTTTTGGTGCTGCAGGATGTCTGTGGGCACAGCTCTCCCCAGGGCACTTGACACTGGGAGTCAGGTGGGGGTGGGGACTGGGCCCCTCCTGTCTGCACTCTCAGGTGTTGTTGCAGCAACTTAGTGCTTCTGCCCCCTCTGCTGACTCCTGCTTTGAAGGCACTCCCGTGGCTATGGAACTTCCAGAATCAGCCTCGGTGTGATGCAGTTGTAGCAAACTCAGCCCCCTCTATGCTGAGCTCTGGAGCTGGGAGGGCCCCTCAGAGTCCTGAACTGGGTGAGGGCCCTCCCACAGGGCCACCCTCACCTCTCAGGGTCACCCCAGGGCCATCCAGGGCGGGTTTCCTTCAGGGGTCTCAGGCACGGGGTCATGGATGGAGTTGTGGCACATCAGCCACCGCAGGCTCCTGGGACCCAGGACTGGAGGAGCCTTCCCCAGCTGATCTTGCTCTGCAGAGCCCGGCCCACAGTACCCACTGGAATCCCAGAGGCACAGGGTGCTGCCCCCAGTCCTGAGGGTCTTTCCTGTTCCTTATGAGTGGTGGCGCTGGTCAGCACGTGGGTCAGCGTGGAGGATGCAGGAAGAAGAGCAGCACCACGCAGGTGGAACCAGGAGGGGCTGCTCCGTGAAAAGGGGGAAGGTTTTATATGGCCACGTGGCCAAAGAATCTGTATGAATGCCCAAAAGACATATAAAATGTATGGAGCACTATGAATCCAAAATGGAACATTGCATCACAATGCTATCTCTTTACACAAACATAATGCCCACAGTGAACAGAGTGGGAAGAATTGATGAGGACACAGGCCAGTGCCTTCCTCTTCGGGAAGAGGCCACAATTTGAGGCAGGAGGGAGTTAAACCCAAAGTGCACGCTACCAGCAGCTCCTTAGAGGCCCATGTGGCCCCTCGGGAGGACTGCAGAGTCCAGGGGCAGGAGGCGGCACCCCCGCCCTTCCTCACAGCTCTCTGGAAGACCCTGTGGTTCGAGGTCACTTTCCTGAGGGCTCACCACATCACCCGTGTACATATAACTAGGCAGGAGTATTGCCCATTAGGAGGCTACTTTGGTGCTGCAGCTTGGATTTTGGGCCAAGAGCTCAAGCACTTGCTGGCCTCACCCGCCCCAGCTGCTCCAGCCTCCTGGCCTCCAAACCTGCAGTTTCCTATGCTCGATGCCCCAGCCCCTGCACCAGCTGGACTCACCCTCACTCTGTATAGTTTTTATTTCCATATTCTTGTACAGTCTCCACTATTTTAACATTTCACATTCATGTTGTACGTTTGATAAAACTGTAGAAACCAATATTGATAAATATTGATACGTTATTAATCCAATGTCAGGGACCCACCATTATGCACTGAATAGATTCACTGCCCTAAAACTCCTGCTTGGCCTCCTTCCCACGCCTGGACTTTGGTAACCACCGATCTTTCTACTGTTGTTATAATTCTAGCTTTTCTAGAATGCCATATTGCTGGAATTACACAGCCTTTTCCTATTGACTTTTTTTCACTTAGAAATGTGCATTTAGGCTAGGCTCATGCCTGTAATCCCAGCACTTTGGGAGGCTGAGATGGGCAGATCACGAGGTCAGAAGTTCCAGACCAGCCTTTTCAACATGGTGAAACCCCATCTGTACTAAAAATGCAAAAATTAGCTCGGCATGATGGCACGCACCTGTAATCCCAGCTACTTGGGAGGCTGAGGAGGAGAATTGCTTAAACTTGGATTAAATATATATACTCAGATTAAATGCATATAATTTAATTTAATTTAATATAATTCAATATAATTTAATCTGAGTCACAGCACCAAAAAAAAAAAAAAAAAACAGAAATATGCATTTAAGTTGTCTCCATTCTGTTTTGTGGCCTGACAGCTCATTTATTTGAATCACTAGCGATACCTCATTGCATGGATATACCACATTTGGTTTATCATCCACTGAACTGCTTTTTGGTTGCTCTCAGGTCTTAGCAATCATGAACGAAGCTGCTATAAGCGTCTGCGCACAGGCTTTGTGTGGACACACGTTTTCAACCCATGTGGGTGAGCACCTGATGTGACTGTGGGATGGGTGTAAAGCACATGTATAGCTGGGCGGGGACCTGCCATCTGTCTTCCAAAGGGGCTGACACCAAAGGGGCATCCCCACCAGCCATGAACGAGTTACTCTGTGGCTAGTTTAGCTCAATTACTAGTTTCATTCATGTGTTCAACAGGGTTTCTCTATGCTGGCAGGTTAAAACTCAGACATCCTACACAATTTTGATAACATTCTTAAGGTCAAGCCTAGTTACTTACTTGAACTTTCTTATCAGTTGAATCCACCACACGCCTGCTATTTTCTCTGACCTGACAGTGGCTGTCTGATGGTGCAAACTTTGTATTCAGGAAATTCCCAAAGTGAGTCAGCAACAGCAGACCTTGTCACAATAACCTAAAACCCTCCCCTCGAGACCCCGGGCCCATTTTATGCTTGGTATATCATCAGCTATCTGATGTCTGTAAAAGATGACCATGTAGGCCAGGCACGATGGCTCATGCCTGTAATTCTAGCACTTTGGGAGGCCGAGGCGGGCGGATCACAATGTCAGGAGTTCAAGACCAGCCTGGCCAACATGGTGAAACCCTGTCTCTACTAAAAATACAAAGTTAGCCAGACGTGGCCTGTAACCTCAGCTACTTGGGAGGCTGAGGCAGGAGAATCACTTGAACCCAGGAGGCAGAAGTTGCAGTGAGCTGAGATCACACCATTGCACTCCAGCCTGGGCAACAGAGCAACAATTCGTCTTGAAAAAAAAAAGACTATGAAATTATAATTTTTAATAATTCATTTATGTTATAATTCTCAGCAGGGGAAGTGTTCTACCACCCATAATTGAAGATTCTGGACTTTATTATAAAGGTCTATTTTAGATCTGGGTAAAAATTTGGTCCACTTTTCTGCTGTTTTGTCTCTGGGGCAAGAAACATAAAGACCCCAAAGTCTATCCCATTCCTCTCGATAGGCTCAGGCTGAGGAACAAATTCAGGACCTTCATTCATTAGAAGCCACCCCTGTAACCCCTCCTACCTTCGTTAGTCAAGGGCAGATGGCTGAGGTGGAGGAAAGCTCCCTCAGCCTCCTTGGGCTACTCCAGTTTGCATTTGGGCCCCAGAGGAGTCTCTTCTGTGATGGGGCATGAGCCCAGTCTCCCCACAATGATCCCCTGAGCAGAATATTTCCTGAAAACAGGCCTCCAGTGAGAAGGGCCAGGCTGCTCCAGCCATGAGGAAAATGCCCTGCGGGGGACTCAAACATCCAAACAACCAGGAGGGTCAAGGAGATGGACTCTGCTTTCCGCAAAGCTCTCTGCACACTTCCGCGTCAAGGGCTTCTGTGATACTCAACACAATCCCATCTCCACATGGTCAGTGACAACCCCAACCGGGCAAGCTGTCCACCAGCACAAAAGGGGGTCTGCCCGCCCCAGATCAGCTCAGCTGGTCCACACTCCCAAAAACCCATATTCAGGGGTGGGGGGCAATTGTCCCCACTGGCACCACCTGCAAATGCAAGCAACGCAGTGTCCTGCAGTGTGAACACCAATCAGGCTTTACTGAGGACATTTTCAAGAGTGGGCTCAGCTCAGCATGGCTCACGGTTCTTCTGCCTCTCATGAGCCTCAGGGCAGCTGGGTGGATGTGAGGTTGTGCTCCAGGATCAGCACCCTCCAGATTCTCTGCTTTTTAATAAATGCAGTGGTAAGAGGCCGTGCAGGGAGGAGTGATGGGAGGAAGAAGCTCTAGCCGCTCAGGGGAGGTGCAAGGCCAAGACTGGAGTCAGTCTTACCGCTCTCGCTTGACCAGATTCTGAGCAGAATTGTGGGGGGCTGGTGTGGTAAGAATTCCTCCTTTCATCAGCATGATCAGTGTCCTGAGACCTTGGCTGCAGCCTCCAGAGTGAGCCCCTTGTGGCTGTCACAACTTTCTAAGTGGAAGAACTTTTCATCTATCCTCATATGTTCAGTGCCTGGGGCCCTGCAAATTAAACTTTAAAAAGACAGATAAACAGGAAAAAGGCAAACAATTTAAAAAAAATTAATGTGGCTGAGTGGTGCAGTGGCTCACACCCTTAATCCCAGCACTTTGAGAGGCTGAGGCAGGTGGATTGCTTGAGGTAAAGAGTCCAAGACCAGCCTGGGCAACATAGCAAGACCCCGTCTTTACAAAACTTAATGAATTAAATAATTTAAATTGTTTAAATAAATGTTTTATGTGGAAGCAAATTTACAGAAAAGAAGTGAAACTCAAAGGAATGGTTAGACTCAGGGGCTTACCTGCCATTTTAACAGAGGAAAGGGGGTTTGGGCTTCATGGACGGCAAATCATGGAGAGGTGGCTGGGAACATATGGGGGACGCTAACAGAAGGTGAGGGTGAGTTTAGCAAGGTTTGTTCATGCTCACTCCCTCTCCAGTGAGAAGAGTCACTCTCCCCTCCTGGCGTGGAGAGGGGGAACCTTCACAGGTGAATTTATGCCCTGCTTTCACATGGGAAAGGGGAGGGCAGACAGCTCGTCCTGCATGTGCCCATTCTCAGTTTCCTCAGCTCAAAATAATCCTTATGCCAAAGTGGCACATATGGTGGGGGCATATTCAGGACCCTTTCAATATGTAAAGCACTTAGCACCACTCCTGGCCATATTGAGCACTCATATTAAACATTTCTTATTACTTTTATATTTACCATAGTTAGGTTCTGAGCTGGGTGTAACATCATTCCTGTCCTCAAGAAGTTAACAGTTTGAAGCAAAGGGAGAGACGCATGAACACAGACAGGTACACGAGGTCATCAGTGGTCAGTGCTGTGGAAACACAGCCGAGGGCCGGGTGCGCAGAAGGAGCAGTGCGTGATGTTGGGGTGGGGGCTCCAGGAGGTTCTGCAGGAGGGCCCCTCTTGAGCTGGGTCTTGGAAGATGAGTGGGTTTTACGTGGAGGAAGAGAAGCACTCTAAGCAGTAGAAACCACAGGAACAAGGACACGGAGTCCTCATGAACATGTGCAGCGAATTCAGGATCAGCGAGGGGCCCGTGTGGCCGGCGGGAGGGGGTGGCGTGGGCGGCAGGCAAGTGGGTCCAGGGGAATGGCCACAGTCACAGCAGCTGGCACCTGGCGGAGGCTCACCCTGGGCTGGCACACCGGGCTGGAAGGTCTTGGAGCTGCACGAGCCGTGCTAAAAACTCTGTGGTTCATCTCGTAGCCAATGAGGGGCTATCGGACACATCTGAGCAGATTGCTATTTGGGAAAGGACAGGCACACGCAGGCTCTTGGTAAATGCGCGGTGAATTAAATTGAACTGGATCATGGCATAAAGAGTCTATCTGGTGGCAAGTCCCATGTAAGGGGTTATAAAATAGAAGTCCTAGCAATGAAATAGGCCAAATGCAGTTGATAAGTGGAAGTAATGAGTGGGCCCAAGATCCCATAGCTCATTTTAGAATGAGTGAAAAATATAAGGCACAGTAGAGCAGCAGTTTCTACCACGGGCCACTGACTCACAGAGCTCGTGAATGACATGTGTGAAGCACCTAAGTGTCGTTTCTTATTCCTGAGGGAGTGAGGTGAAGATTCGCCCTGGCCTATGACAAAAAAGGGTCCTTCTGAGGCTGGGGGGATGTGCAGGCCCATCCTATCGCAGGAGTGGGGAATCTGGAAGCCATGTTCATAGCCTCCTTAGCTAAGTAGCTGCGAGTTCAGCTGAGCTGAGCTTCACTCCCTCCCCTGGGCTTGTAGGGCATTGTTCAGGGACACAAGAAGCCGCACCTGCGCTGGGGCGTACGCAGGGCAGGCAAAAATGACATAACTGTTACCATGGGCTCTGAAAGCCCTACGCTTGGGCGGCACTGGCCACAGCTCACCTCCTCTAGAGCTTCATAGAACGCACACGCTTGCAAACCCACAGGCGCGCTGATAAACCTCAGGGCTTCCCCAGGGTCTCACCAATCCTCTATTGACAGCTGTGGCTGGAGAACCTCCACGCAAGGCAGAATGTGGGAAGATGGCCCGGTGGGTGGAGTGGGGGTGAGGACAGCAGGGGAGCCAGTCCAGGGGTGCTTTGTCTCAGCGGGAACTGTGCGGAGTTTGTCAGTGCCTGGTAACTGTCGTGTCGCCTGCCCCCTGGTGGCCGCGGGTGCACACCGCTCTCCCCAGGCCTTCCTGCACCGCCTCCTGATAGAGATGGGGCCATCTGGGGAGCAAACCGTGCCGGGAGCCAGTGTTGCCTGCAGAAACCACTGGGCACGAGAGCCTCCTCCCTGGACAGTGCAGAGGGTCTTGCCCCTGGAAACGCACAGGAGACGACCTTTGCTGTCTTTTGGCTTGAAATAACCTCCGGCTGTATTTCTACATTGGCTCCAAAGACACACATTTCAGCCTCTGGAAAAGCAGGAGCGTTTGCTTACCCAGGGTCACTGTCGGATTCAGTGCTGGTCATGGGTGTCGTCCTCTGTTCCTGTGCTGACCTCTGAACAATGCAGAAAAGGAAGGAAAAAGTGACCAGACAGTCAATCTTTGCTGCCCTGGTTTTTCATTTTTAAAAATTATGATGCCATATTTGCACACCCACGTTCATAGCAGCACTATTCACAGTAGTCAAGAGGTGGAAGCAGCCTAGATACCCATCGATGGGTGGATGCATGATCACCACCTGCTGCATGCATGCAACGGAATATTATTCAACCGTCAAAAGGAAGGAAATCCTGAGACAAGCTGCATCACGGATGAAACTTAAATACATCGTGCTAAGTGAAATGAGCCAGACACAGAAGAAGAAATACTGTGTGATTCTACTTACATGAGGTACCCAGAGTGGTCCAATTCAAAGAGACGAAATACAAGCATGGTGGCCAGGGCCTGGGAAGGGGGTGGTGGAAGTTGCTGTTTAATGGGTGCAGAGTTTCAGTTTGGGATAATGAAACAGTCCTAGAGATCTGTTACATAGCAGTATGAATACACTTAACGCTACTGACCTGCACACTTAAAAATGGCTAAGATGGTAAAGTTTATGTTTTTTTTAACCACAATTAAACATTTTAAAAATTATTTTTTAAATATGATAACTATTGACTATTCTTTTTGCAGCATTATTTATTTTATATTTTACATTCTTTTGTGCTGAGGTGTAGTTTATATACAGTAAGTTACACAGTTCTTCTGTGTTCAGTTTGATGAGCTTTGACTACACCAAACAAGATATGAAGAACATTTCCATCACTCAGAAAGTTCCCTCGTGTCTCCACCCCATCAGCCCCCTTCCTCAACCAGATAATCGCTTTCTGACTCTGTCACTAGACATTATTTTTCTCTTTGAGTTTAAAAATTATATTCAGTGAAATGCACAGTTCCAGGCATACAATTTGTGAGTTTGACAAATGTCTGTACCCACGTAACCAACACTGTAATCTAGATGCAGACATTCCCTATAGCTCCAGAAAGTCCTTTCTGTCCCTTCCTGCCTGTGACATCCTCTACCAAGGTCATCAGTGATCACTGTCCTAAAAACACAGCAAAGTTCTGGGGACACAGAAAGAGCAGTCTCCCCCGATAGGTCATTCTACGTGTTCTTGAACTTCACAGAAATGGAGTCGTGCAATCTGAGCTCTTCTATGCCTGGCCCTCCCACTCAGCATGTTTTTGGACTCACCCGTGCTGCTGTGTAGATCAGCAGCTTGTTCCTTTTTCTTGTCGAGTAGTATTCTGTTGCATAAATACACCAGCAACTGCTTATCTATTCTGTTAGTGAACATTAGTTAGGGCTGTTTCAGGTTTTGGTTGCTGTGAATAAGGCTGCTATGAATATTCTTGTGCAAGTCTTTTTGTCAACAAATGTTTTGTTTTTCTTGGGTGAAACACTGGGAGAAGTGGAGCTGCTAGGTAATAGGATAAATGTGCACTTTACTTTTCAAAAGCTGCCAGAGTTTTCCACAATGACTCAACCATTTTGCACTCCTACCAGTCTTTTTCACATGACTTACACACAGTAAAGTTCATTCTTTTTAATGTATATTTCTGCACATTTTGACAAATGCATACAGTTATGTAACTACTGCCACCCTCGGGATATATGACAAGCCCATCACCTCCAAAATTCCCATGTGTCCCCATTATAGGCTCCCTCCCCACAACTCTGCCTCCTGGTCACCCTGATCTGCTCCTATATTTTTGCCTTTTCCAGAATGCCACATAAATGGAATGATACAGTGCATGGTCATTTGAATCTGGCTTCTCTCTTCGCATAATGCATTTGGGGTTCATGCGTATTGTTGGAGGTGTCAGTAGCTCGTTCCTGTTTACCGCTGGGTAGTGTCCATTTACGAACACACCAGCTTGTTCATCCCTGGCTGGGACACGTACATCCATGCAGTTCAGTGGCATTCACACTGAATTCCATTCCCATTGCTGTGCAATCATCACCACCACCCACTTCCAGGACTTTTTCATCTTTCCAAACAGAAACTCTGTACCCATTCAACAATGGTGCCCTACTTCTGCCCCCACCCCAGCCTCTGGGAACCTCTATTCAATTCTGTCTCTATGAATTTGACTACTCTAGGTACCTCATGTAAGTGGAATCATACAATATTTGTCCTTTTGTGATAGGCTTATTTTATTTAGCATAATGTCCCCGAGGTTTAATCATGTTTTAGCATGTATCAAAATTTCACTCCTTTTTAAGGCTGAATAGCATTCCATTGTCTGGCAATGCCACATTTTGTTTGTCCATTCATCTGTGGATGGCCATTTGTGTCGTTTTCACCTTTTGACTATTGTGAATAATGCTGCAATGAACGAGTGTTCATTTGAGTCTCCGCTTTCAATTCTTTTGGATATATACCTGAAAGTGACATTGCTGAATCATATGTCAATTCTGTTTAACTTTTTAAAGAAAAACTAAAGTGTTATCTTTTTTTCTTGCAGTGGCTGCACCATTTTACATTCTCATCAGCAATGCACGATGGGCTCCAATTCCTCTGCATATTCACCAGCATTTGTTACTTCCCTTTTTGTTGAAAATTGCCATCCTAATGGGTATGAAGCAGTATGTCATTGTGCACTTGATTTGCATTTCCCTATTAATTAGTGATGTTGAGCATCTTTTCATGTGCTTATTGGACATTTGCATATCTTCTTTGGAAAATTATCTGTTCAAGTCCTTTGCCCACTTTCAAACTGGGTTGTTGAGTTGTAGGAGTTCTTTATATATTCTGGATATTAAGCCCTTATTAGATATATGATTTGCAAATATTTTTCCCATTCTGTGAGTTATCTTTTCACTTTCTTTATAGTAAGAATTTAATGAGCTTTTTATGCAATTGTAAATGGTATTTAAAATTTTCCATTTCTAATTATTCATTGCTAGTATATAGAAAAATCATTGATATTTGTATATTGACCTTATACTTAGTGACTCTTCTGAATTCACTTGTTAGCTCTAGTAGCTCTTTGCATTTTCTACATTAAAAAATTATGTCATTGCAAGAAGATAATGTTTTATTTCTTCCCTTGCAATCTGTGTGCTTTCTTTCTTCTTCTTGCTTATTGCACTGGTTAGAAACTCCAGTATGATGTTAAGCAGGGGTGGGCAGGGAGGGCATCCTTGCCTTGTTCTCAGTCTTAGGGGGAAAGCATTCAATCTTTCACTATAATGTTAGTTATAAGGTTATTTAAAAATTGAGATATAATTCACATATGATAAAAGTCACAATTTTAAAGTTTAAAATTATTGTTGTTCAGTTTATTCCCAAGGTTATCCAATCGTCATCACTACCTAATCCAAAACATTTTCTTTTTTTTTTTTCTTGAGACAGAGTATTTTAGAGTGCAGATCTCCCCACGGCACTCCAGTCACCCAGGCTCACTGCAGCCTCCACCTTCCAGGTTCAAGCGATTCTCTTGCCTCTGCCTCCTGAGTAGCTGGGATTACAGGCGTGTGCCACCAAGCCTGGCTAATTTTTGTATTTTTAGTAGAGACGGGGTTTTACCATGTTGGCCAGGCTGGTTTCGAGCTCCCGACCTCAAGTGATTCACCCTCCTCGCTCTTCCAAAGTGCTGAGATTATGGGTGTGAGCCACCGTGCCCCGCCTCTAATCCAAAACATTTTCATCACTCCAAAAAGAAATCCCATAGCGCCACCAGCAACCACTCCCCATCTCCCCCTCCTCCCAGACCCTGGCAACCATGACCCTATTTCTATTTCTGTGCATTTGCCTATTCTGGACATGTCTGGCTGCTTCCACCAGGCATGATGTTTTCAAGCTTGATTCCTCTTACAGTGCATATCAGCACTTCACTCCTTTTTCTGGCTGAATACTATGCCATTGTATGGATGTGTTACATTCTGTTTATCCACTCATCAGTTGATGGACATTTGGATTATTTTCACTCTTGGCTATCATGAATGATGCTGCTGGGAGTATTCCTGTAGAGATTTTTGTGTGAACACAGATTTTCAGTCCTTTTGAGTAGGTATCTAGGAGTGGAATTGCTGGGTCATAAGGCAACTCTATGTTTAACTTTTTGAGGAGCTGCCAAATTCACAGCAGCTGCACCATTTTACATTCCCGCCAGCACCAGGAGTGTGTGAGGGCCATTTCTCCACATCCCATCAACACTTGTTATTTTCCATTTTGTTTTTTCAATACATACATAAATGACAAGATGATCATATGGTTTTTCTTCTTTAGTCTGTTGATGTGGTGAATTATCTTGATGGGATTTCACCTGTTGAACCTGCCTTGACCAGCAGTGACCACTAACGTGAGCACCTTTCATGTGTTGAGTGGCCATTTGTGTATCTTCTTTTGTCAAGTGGCCGTTCAATCTCATGTCCACTTTTGATATGGGTTGTTCATCTTTTTATTGTTGATTTTCAGGAGTTCTCTAAAGATGCCTCTTCAGATATGTTTTCTGCAAATATTTCCCACAGTGTGTAGCTTACCTCTTCCATTTTGTTGGATTGTTATTTGGTAAGCAGAACATTTCAAAATTTAATGAAGTCCAATTTATCAATTTCTTGTTTTACCGATAGTGGTTTTTTTGTTTCTTTGGGGGCTTTGTTTTTGACAGATCTCACTCTGTCCCCCAGGCTTGATTGAGTGCAGTGGCACAATCACTGCTCACTGCAGCCTTGACCTCCCGGGCTCAAGTGATCCTCCTGCCTCGGGCTCCCAAGTAGCTAGGACTATTGTCGCATGCATCACTGCATCCAGCTACCTTCTTATTTTTTGTAGAGACGAGGTCTCTCTCTGTTGCCCAGGCTAGTCTCAAACTTCTGGGCTAAAGCAATCTTCCCGGCTCCACCTCCCAAAGTGCTGGGGTTACAGGCATGAGCCACCACATCCAGCGAGTGATTTTTGCACCATCTCCAAGAAATCTGTGTCTGCCGTAAGTTGTAAAGACAGTTCCTTCTTTTCTTCTAGAAGCCTTACGGTTCTGGCTCTTCTATGGGGGCCTGTGACGCATCCTGAATTCCTTTTGCAGGTGGTGTGAGAGAGGTCTGAGGCCCATGTCTTTCTATGTGAATATCTAGTAGTTCCAGCCACAAGTGTTAAAAAAAAAAAAAAAAACTCTCCTTTCCCCATTGGGTTAACTTAGACTCTTAGTCAGTATTCCTTTTTTTTTAAAGAACTCTTCCCTCTCCCCCTCCCCCCCTCCCCCTCCCCCTCTCCCTCTCCCCTTTCTTTCTTCAGACTCCCTCTGTCACCGAGGCTGGACTGTACTGCCCTGATCTCAACTCGCTGCAACCTCCCTGCCTGGGGCTCCCCTGATTCTCCTGCCTCGGCCTACCGAGTGCCTGGGATTGCAGGCACGCGCCGCCACGCCCCACTGGTTTTTTGCGTTTTTGGTGGAGACGGGGTTTCGCCGTGTTGACCGGGCTCATCTCCAGCTCCTGACCTCGAGTGATCTGCCCGCCTTGGCCTCCCAAAGTGCTGGGATTGCAGACGGAGTCTCGCTCACTCAATGCTCAATGTTGCCCAGGCTGGAGTGCAGTGGCGTGATCTCTGCTAGCTACAACCTCTACCTCCCAGCCGCCTGCCTTGGCCTCCCAGAGTGCTAAGATTACAGCCTCTGCCCGGCCGCCCTGTCTAGGAAGTGAGGAGCATCTCTGCCCGGCCAACCCGTCTGGGAGGTGAGGAGCGTCTCTGCCCGGCCGCCCTGTCTGGGAGGTGAGGAGCGCCTCTGCCCAGCCGCCACCCCTTATGGGAGGTGGGGAGCGCCTCTGCCCGGCCGCCCTGTCTGGGAGGTGAGGAGCGTCTCTGCCCGGCCGCCACCCCACCTGGGAAGCGAGGAGCGCTTCGGCCCGGCCACCACCTCGCGTGGGAAGCGAGGAGCGCCTCGGCCCGGCCGCCCCATCTGGGAGGTGAGGAGCACCTCTGCCCGGCCACTGGTCCGGGAGGTGAGGAGCGCCTCTGCCCAGCCGCCACCCCTTATGGGAGGTGAGGAGCACCTCTGCCCGGCCACCGGTCTGGGAGGTGAGGAGCGCCTCTGCCCGGCCATCCCATCTGGGAGGTGGGGAGTGCTTCTGCCAGGCCGCCACCCCGTCTGGGAGGTGAGGAGCGCCTCTGCCTGGCTGCCCCGTCTGGGAGGTGAGGAGTGCCTCTGCCCGGCTGCCCCATCTAGGAAGTGAGTGCCTCTGCCCGGCCACCCCGTCTGGGAGGTGAGGAGCGCCTCTGCCCGGCCCCCCCATCTAGGAATTGAGCGCCTCTGCCCGGCCACCCCGTCTGGGAGGTGTACCCAACAGCTCCGAAGAGACAGCGACCATTGAGAACGGGCCGTGATGACGATGGTGGTTTTGTAGAAAAGAAAAGGGGGAAATGTGGGGAAAAGAAAGAGAAAACAGATTGTTACTGTGTCTGTGTAGAAAGAAGTAGACATAGGGGACTCCATTTTGTTCTGTACTAAGAAAAATTCTTCTGCCTTGGGATGCTGTTAATCTATAACCTTACCCCCAACCCCGTGCTCTCTGAAACATGTGCTGTGTCCACTCAGGGTTAAATGGATTAAGGGCGGTGCAAGTTGTGCTTTGTTAAGCAGATGCTTGAAGGCAGCATGCTCGTTAAGAGTCATCACCACTCCCTAATCTCAAGTATCCAGGGACACAAACACTGCGGAAGGCCGCAGGGACCTCTGCCTAGGAAAACCAGAGACCTTTGTTCTCGTGTTTATCTGCTGACCTTCCCTCCACTATTATCCTATGACCCTGCCACATCCCCCTCTCCGAGAAACACCCAAGAATGATCAATAAATACTAAAAAAAAAAAAAAAAAAAAAAAGAATTCTTCACAATTATGTCTATATAATTACACAGAAGTAACTGAAGAGCATTCTGAGCTGATATTGAAAGATAACTAATCAATTAATACCTTATATTGGTAATACATGCATGTGGTTTTAATTGAAATTAAAAGGTACAAAATTCAAAAAGTATGAAAGATCACAGGAAAAATCTCAATTTCCTTTCCATTTCTGTTTCATATCCCCAGTGCCATCCACTAAGGCAAATGCTGTGGGCAGTTTTCTGAGAAACTTAAAAAGCCGGACTCCACAAAACCAAATATTGAGGTTCTGGTTGAGGCCTGAGAGTCTGGGAGTTTTGTGTGTGTGTGTGTGTTAAAGGTGCAAATACGAGGTGGGTATTGCAAATAACTCCAGCTCATTCTCAGGGACTCACCTGAGACATTGTAAGCAGTGCCTCAGCATTCTTACAAGGCCTTATTTAATTCTCTCTTTCCATCTTATGTAGGTAAAGAGAAACATTGTATGACTGAGTTTTAAGTTCACACATAAGGTGAGGTGGTAAGCTTGTTTCTTTTGTTTTTCTTCTTTCTATTTTGTCAATATTTGTAGACCAACCCATCAGATTCCATGCCCTGTAGGAGCATCAGAAATTGCAAATTTAAGAGGAAAAAGTGGAGGAGCTCAGGAAGACAATAATGAGGATACATTTTTTACTCGGTAAAAATTACTGCACTAGAGCATCCATGATGAACACAGTTAGTGGGTTTTTGAATTTTTTCTGTCCTTTAAGCAGTTTTCATCTAGTCACATGATCCTTGGGGTTCTGTCATTTCAGGTTGTCTTTAATTATGAAGTGGAAAGGAGGTGAATGCCTTTCTCTTAGCCAATCCTGGGTGTCATATAATAATAAGGGAGAGAAGATTCTGGTTGCATTAACACGATTTTTATGAGAGCTTCCCTTTCTCTGAATTTTGGCTATTGAATCCAGGTATGTCACTTCATGACTATGCTGCTAGTTCAGAAAGTGTAATCGCCTGAAACACGTGCTCCGCTTACGGCTCTAACATAAATCCCTCGAAATGCCGGAACTTCGCCTTTTCCAAACAAGTCGTTTTTCTTCTGGCCCCAGTGCTGCAGTCAGAGCTCGGCCTGCCCCACCTAAGAAGGCAGGGTTGGCAGCCGCAGTGGCTCACGCCTGTAATCCAGGCCCTTTGGGAGGCCGAGGCGGGTGGATCACGAGGTCAGGAGTTCAAGATTGGCCTGACCAAGATGGTGAATAGCCGTCTCTACTAAAACTACAAAAATTATCCAGGCGCAGTGGCAGGCACCTGTAATCCCAGCTACTCAGGAGGCTGAAGCAGGAGAATCACTTGAACCCAGGCCGCAGAGGTTGCAGTGAGCCGAGATCGCACCGCTGCACTCCCGCCTGGGTGACAGAGTGAGACTCTGTCAAAAAAAAAGGAAGGCAGGGTCGGCCCTCAGACCCACTCCCCATCCCGTGGTGTGCTGAAGGGGGCCCCGGCACCAGGTCACTGTGCTCTGCCGGGGCCTCTCAAACCACGGCCGTGCCAGGGAGGAGGCAGCGTTGAGCAGCCACTGGCTGTTTCTGGTCAGGGCCACCCCACCCTGCAGGGTCAAAAGAGGACCATTTCCATGAGCTGAAGGGAGGCACCAGGGAGGGCAGAGGCTGGAGCTCCAGGCTGGAGATGAAGATGGCAAAACCCGGGCGTGAGGAACAACGACGCAAAGCCAGCCGGGTGCAGAGCCGCCGCGACCCCACAGCCGCCACCAACCTCCTTCCTGCCCTTTCTGCGCGAGACCTGCCGACTGAGTGGACCAAATACACACCAGGGGTGCCGCGGCTGCCAGAAACGGTTTTTGGAAGTGGAATTGGTGGAGGAAAGGTGAGGCTCATTTGTTCAAGTTCTGATACATATTTACCCAATTACTTTCCAAAGAGTGGAGCAGGTGATCCTCCCATCAGCAGTAAGAGTACAAATTCCTGTTTCGTTGCACCCTCCCCAACATGGCTGGGTTCTTTTAAACAAGCTTTACCAAACGGACAGGCAAAAGGCGGCATCCAGGGACTGTTTTATTTCCCTTTGATTATCTGTCATCCTGGACATTTCCTCAAGGGCAATTCTCACCAGCCATTTCCATCCGTTTTTCTGTTTTTCTATTGTTTGAAAAGGTAAGTTTCTGAATAAGGTTTGAAGGAAGGCATAAACCGCAGTTATTACATTATCGTTAGTATGATGTTGATGTCATAGAAAGGGGAAGGAGAGCACTGTAGAGACACCGTCCAGCCCAGCTTCATGGTCAGCACAGGGAAAGGGGCTGCATACATGGAGGAAAGAGAAGCAAGGAGGGATCTACTGAAATTTTTAAATACACAGCTTTGCAGATGCCACTGCCTCCCAGAGTCCCCTGCCATCAGCCATGGTCAACCCCACCGTGTTCTTTGACATTGCCATTGGTGGTGAGCCCTTGGGCTGGTCTCCTTCCGAATATTTGCAGACAAAGTTCCAAAAATAGCAGAAAACTTTCATGCTCTGAACCCTGAAGAGAAAGAATTTGCCTATGAGGGTTCCTGCTTCCACAGAATTATTCCAGGGCTTGTTGCCAGGCTGGCGACTTCACAGGCCATAATGACACTGGCGGCAAGTCTGCAGGGAAAAAATTGATGACAAGGACTTCATCCTGATTCATCTGGGTCCTGGTGTCTTGTCCATGGCAAATGCTGGACCTAACACAAACAGGTCCCAGTATCTCACCCGCGCAGCCAGGACCGAGTGGGTGGCAAGCACGTGGTCTTTGGCAAGGTGCATGGACACGGTGGAAGCCACGGAGCGCCTGGGCCCAGGAATGGCACGACCAGCAGCGGATCACCACTGCCGACTGTGGACAGCGCTAACGATTTGACTTGTGTTTTCTCTTAACCACCGGCGCACTCCTTCCGTAGCTCAGGAGCGCCCCCTCCACCCCATTGCTCGCAGCGTCCTATCATCTTTGTGCTCCCGCCGCAGTTCTTTGGCTTCCACAGTTTCCTTACTTCCCTCCACATTTAGCTGGACTACACTTTATGGTTATGAAATAAAAACAAAATAACAAAATAAATAAATAAATGAAATATACATACCCTAAAATCCACCAATTCCACTTCTTGGTATTACCCCCAGCGAGGCACCCACGGAGACAGGATGCACGCGAGCATGCTCAGGAGAGCACTGTGGATGCCAAGGACCAACTGGAAACAGCGCAGAGGGCAGCAAGAGGGAGATGTTCGCTGTGATGCGCTGTACACCTGCCGGGAACTCCAGGCAGTTACAACAGCGGGGCAGTCCCCGTGCCCGGGGACAGGAAGAGCTACACACTGTTGGGTGAGAAAGCAAGCTGTGAACATTCCGTGGAATATGATACCGCTGTGCAAACCACCCACAGTGCAGAATCCCACTTGTGATGTGTGGCTATCACCCACAGGACAAGGCACTGGAGGATTCACAGCGAGCTGAGGACGGGGCAGGAGAGGGGCAGGATTGGAGGCCGTGATCCCAGAAGATTTTGCCTTCTCCACAACGTTTACATAAAAATCATTAATAATGACACATTATTTATCTATTACTTATAGAGTTAAGATGTTATTAAAACCTTTCTGGAAGATCAGGACATTTTGTATGGAGAGCCTGGGGCTGGTGTCTTGGACGTGCTGCTGTTGACGCTGACACACCCATTGCACGAAGCAGTCTGCTCTGCCCTCCTGCCCAGTTGGGAAAGTCCTGGAATTAGCTCTGAACACAGGCTTCTTTGGCCACTTTTTTTGGACAGAAAAACACAGATAGAAGTCAGTGAAAAGAACATCACCTTTGTTCCTATATTTGGAAGGAAAATAAACATCCAAGCCCAGCAACAGCCACAACCAAAACAAGTGTCCGGAGTGCCCAGCTTGTTAATAGCACAAAGCACTGAAGGGTCGGCTGCAGCCTGCAGAGACCATGCCTCCCCTCAGAGCAGGCTTCCCAGCCTGTGGCACAGGGGACCCCGAGTGTGAGCACAATGTCGCTGGGTTATATCTTTTCGGAGAGAAGGGCTATCACTCTCATCAGACGTTTCAGGGATTTTGAGCCCCAAAAGGTTAAGAATCAATGTATGGGGGCCCCATTAAATATCGTAGGCATGAAATAATACAAGATTGAGTTTTGTTAATTTTTATTTTATTTTGTTTTTTAGATACAGAATCTCAATCTGTTGCCCAGGCTGGAGTGCAGCAATGCAATCGTAGCTCAGTGCAGTGTTGAACTCCTGGGCCCAAGTGATCCTCCCACCTCAGCATCCAGAGTAGCTGGGACCACAGGTATCCCTCACCGCACCCAGCTAATTAGTTCATTTTTGTAGAAATGGGGTTTCACTATGCTGCCCAGGCTGGTCTCAAACTCCTGGCCTCAAGAGATCCTCCTGCCTTGGCCTCCCAAAGTGCTAGGATTACAGGTGTGAGTCACCACGCCCAGCCTGCCACACTGAGTTTTTATTGTAAGCTGCCCAAGAAATCAAGAAATTCTTAAGGTCTACTCCAGAATTAAAAGGATCTTTTGCTTTTCACCTAGTCGGACAAGCAATTGTCTACACTGAGTTTCCTTACACAAGTTTCCTGACTGCCCTCACCCTTTGCAACCTTGGGTACCAACGCTGAAACCTAGGACCTCCACTTCAAATCGGGCAATGCTGAGGGCAGGTGAATTTCAACTCCTCCTGTTCGGAATGTGCTGCAGCTGCCCTCTCAAATTCAGCTCTCTGCATACATGACAGCATACACGACAGATGCAGAGAGCTGGATTTCCCTGTTTATGGTTATTCTGAGTGTGGAACTGAGGCTTGGAATTGGAACACCGAGGAGAGATGGCGCCCTGACTTCCTGCGTAATCTTTTCCACACCACGGGGCTCACCAGCCCTGGGCCATCAAGTGTGAACCCACTAAAGCTCCATCTGCTGCCCTGGCCCTTCTGCCTACAAACCCACTCACTTTCCTAACGGGCACACCTGACCTCATTAGTTAACAATGTGAAGAAAGACATCTTAGTCGACTGCAAGCAATGCTCCTCAATTTTGTGAAAATTCACCTTAGTTTTTTGCTGTAACCCAGCTCATGACCAAGGCATCGTTGCATAGATCTGAGACACTAGAACTCAAACCTGAACTGCCGGAAGTGCAGATGCCCAGGCAGACCTCCTGGTCAGGCTTCAAATCCCACCTTCCACACCTGTTCCTGGGAGATGAAGTTTGTACCCATGGTCATCTGTCCCTCTGCCACTCCATTCAGATGTGTCCACGTCTCCATGGCCCCTCCATCCAAGAGAAAGCAACACACGTGTGCAACCAGGAAACATACAAAAGTGCCTTGCAGCCTTGTGGATCCTTACCGGCCAGATAGCCATGGGCTATGGAATGGAACATAAATATCACACAATGCAGTTCTCCTTGGCAGCAAAAATGAGCAAACAAATAACATACATAATAAAATGAATAATTTCACAGGCACAATGAGGAGCGAACAAAACCAGGCACAAATGAGAACACCCTGCGTGATTCAATTTATACAAAGTTCAAGAATACGCAAAATGAACCTGTTGTAATGGAAGGCAAAACAGTGTGATCTCCCAATGAGATACCATCTCACACCAGTTAGAATGGCAATCATTAAAAAGTCAGGAAACAACAGGTGCTGGAGAGGATGTGGAGAAATAGGAACACTTTTACACTGTTGGTGGGACTGTAAACTAGTTCAACCATTGTGGAAGTCAGTGTGGCGATTCCTCAAGGATCTAGAACTAGAAATACCATTTGACCCAGCCATCCCATTAGTGGGTATATACCCAAAGGACTATAAATCATGCTGCTATAAAGACACATGCACACGTATGTTTATTGCGGCACTATTCACAATAGCAAAGACTTGGAACCAACCCAAATGTCCAACAATGATAGACTGGATTAAGAAAATGTGGCAAATATACACCATGGAATACTATGCAGCCATAAAAATGATGAGCTCATGTCCTTTGTAGGGACATGGATGAAATTGGAAATCATCATTCTCAGTAAACTATCGCAAGGACAAAAAACCAAACACCGCATGTTCTCACTCATAGGTGGGAATTGAACAATGAGAACACATGGACACAGGAAGGGGAACATCACACTCTGGGGACTGTTGTGGGGTGGGGGGAGGGGGGAGGGATAGCATTAGGAGATATACCTAATGCTAAATGACGAGTTAATGGGTGCAGCACACCAGCATGGCACATGTATGCATATGTAACAAACCTGCACATTGTGCACAGGTACCCTAAAACTTAAAGTATAATAATAATACAATACAATAAAATAAAATAAACAGTGTGATCTCCAGTGTGGGGTGGGTGGTACGGCCTTGAAGGGGCAAAGGGAGCCTAATGGGCACTGCAAATATTCTGTCTTGATCCAAGCAGTTTATGAACATAAACATTCACACAAAGATCTGTGCATTTTCGCAGATGCACATTATTCTGCAATACAATTGTTCTTAATTTTTTAAAGCCCAGCATGAACCAACTGGTAGCCCAAGGGCAAGGAGCAGCCTGTGGGGCAGCCTCCTGAGCACAGGGCTGGACAGAGAGGGCAGGGGAATGGACCTGGTGGAGAGCTAACCAGTGAGATGCTCAGAAATTGCTTGCTGAGTGGGACAGCAATCATTTACACCTTAGTATAAATAAATATAGAAAGTTTTTTCAAACAGGGAGGCTGGAAGCTAAATGGAAATAGGAGGACACTTGGCTTTGGCAAATAGCAGAGCAAATTGAAATAAATTATTTGCCTTACTGACCATTCTGCTGAAGATGCCCTGGCTATGTGTTTAACGGTGTTTGGATTAGTCCTTTTCCAGTGCTTGACGGTTCACAATGTATTTCAAAAGCATTACCTCACTCGACTCTCACTGCACCCCACTGAAACTTGGTAAAAAGTGCATGTCATCAGGGATCAGTAGGAATAAAGAAACTGAAGCTCAAAAAGGAAAGTTCCCACAGTGACAGAATTTGAAAGTAGCAAGGCCAAAGTTCAGGGATGATTGTTTCCTCCACAAAAAAAAAAAAACAAAAACAGAAATTGGATTAGAAACTGGAGTTTCTTTGAGCCCTAAGCACTGATGTTTATAACGTATTTCGGTAAGTGGGAATCAATTTCTGTTTCAGGCACTCGCTCTTGGCTAGGAGTAGGGAGTGGAGCCGTTCATTGCTGTCGTGGTCAGTCCCACTCACGCTGCTGGAGCTGACCAGGCCGGCCCTTCCCTCATGGCATTTGAGTCTCACACACCCTGTGAGACAGACAGGCCGCTGCCCTGTGACAGATGAAGATCTGAGGCTTGGGGTAGTTATGTGACTCGCCCAAGGTCACCCAGCTAGAGGAGGCAAAACCAGGCTAGGAACCTAGGTCTCTGCACTCCAGAGCATGGGCTTTGCCCAGCACATGCTGAGACTCGGGGAGTGGGGAAGCATCCATACTCTGGAGAAAGAGCAGAGCCCACTGTGGCATCACCCCACAGATACTGCTGGGAGCCGAGGGAAGGCAATGCTGAGGTCCCTCCCTGAGGGTGCGGATGTCAGGTGGAGCCCACTGTTCACAGCTGCACAGGCTCTGTGACAACAAACATTTGGTGAATTGAACTAAAAAGCTGGGTTCCCAATCCTGGTTGCCCGGGCACAGAGTAGTTGTTGAACATGGATGAATGAAACCTGTCGAGTGAGAGTGGAATGAATTTGTGTGCTGGAGACGGGAATGTGCTGGAAGGCTGGGCATGACTCTCACTGTTGTCTTCTCCATCATCTGTTGGGTTTGCAGCCAAGTCCCCTGGAGCTCAGTCTGCCCTCTGCCCTCTCCCACCTCTCCGCACCACCCTCCTAGTGCAGCACTCCAGGATTCCCACTCAGCAGCAGGGCAGTGACTGACTTTTACTCCCAGCCTGAAGATCTGCATGAGAACCAATGCACACCAGGGCTATGCTGCCTCCGTGACCAAGTAGTCCCCAGGGCCTGGTCTCAACACCATCTCCGCTTCCACCACAGACTTGCTCCCATACAGGATTCCTCATCTCTCCAGTCTCCCAAGCTCAGAACCCCAGGGTGATCTCCTGCTGGGTCCCTTCTGCCATCACCATGGCCTGGAAATGTTCGCTAGTCCCCACCCCACCCCCATGTCCACACTCAGTGCCCAGGTCTTTATTTTTATTTTGTTAGAAGTGATAATGTCACTATGGTTATGTATGAGATCATGTCCTTGTTTCTCCAGAGATGCAAGCTGAAGGATTTAATTTGGAAGGGTTCAAATACAAATATAAAGAACAAAGAAATATGTCAAAATGTTAACAGTGGTTGAATCCAGGGGCTGGGTGTAAGTGTGCTCATTGTACTATTCTCTCTTATCTATCTATCTATCTATCTTATATATAGATAGATAGATATATACACACAAACAGATTTTTTTTCTTTCTTTAGAGAGAAAGTCTCACTCTGTTGCCCATATTGGAGTGCAGTGACATGATCACAGCTCACTGCAACCTCAAACTCCTGGGCTCAGGTGATCCTCCCTCCTCAGCCTCCTGAATAGCTGGCACTACAGGTGCTCGCCGTCATGCTTGGCTAATTATTGTTATTTTTGTGTAGAGATGGTAGTCTCACAGTGTTACCCAGGCTGGTCTCAAATTCCTGGCTTCAAGCCATCCTCCTGCTTTGGCCTCCCAAAGTACTGGGATTACAGATGTAAGCCAGCACCCTCAGCCCTGTTCTTTCTATGTATCTCTATATTTGAACTTTTTCACAATAAAAAGGTTAGAGGTAAGTTGACCTGAATTGATTGGACCCATTTTCTCATCCATCAGATTGGGACTGTGAGTGGGAGGGGCAGTGAATGACCTCCTAAAGCTGTGTCCGCTCAGTGCCTCTGGGGGAAGCTGCCCCCTGTGAGCCTGGAGCTGGGTGTTCCCAGTAGGCGGAGTCCTTGACTCTGGAAGGCAATTGCCTTTGGCTTCAACAGTCCTGCAAGTCACAAGGCTTGTTGACCACGGTGACCCTTTCTGAGAGCCAGCGGAGGAAGAGGGCAGGCATAGGGTCAGGTCTTAAGAGATCAGGTCAGTCTGCTCAAACCAGGTGGGCTCAGGAGGAGCCGGCGAGGGTCCCGCTGCAGCTCCCGAAACGCTGTTTCCAGGCGGCAGTCAGCAGTTGGGCACGAGAGGATGTCCTAGCAAGCCTCCATCCCAGAAAGTTACACCTCTTACTGCCCGAGACCCACCCCTCAACACTGAGCCCACCTCTTCAGTCCTGTAGTGAGGGGTTCTGGGAACCCCTTGTAACTGCCCGCCTTCCTCGGAGGTCTCAGAGGCCCTAATTGCATCTTCCGATGGGAACCACCATGACAGCAGGGTGTGGACGGAAGTCCCCCTGCCCCAGCGGGGTTCACTCTTTGCCTCCTCACTCTGCGAGGGTCCCTTACTACAGCTAAAAGGCAATTCATGCAGTCCAAAGGTTCCTTTCCCCTCCCGTTCTGCATGCCCTTCTCACTGTCCCCAAATGCTCATGACATGGCCTTGAGAGCAGCGCAGCGGGCAGGAAGCCCAGGCGCCTCGGAGAACCTGAAGGGCTGCAGGTCCCGGTGCCTGCGGCAGCTTCCGCAACCCTGCAGGGAACCAGCGGCTCGCTGAGCCTGGGGCTGGGCTCTGGGGGACTCCAGAGCTGGAGGCAAGTGGCGCTCACATCCGTCTCCTCACCTGCCCCACCCGTGGCCTGGGTTTAAAATCCACACACCCGTCTTTCCGCGGCCAAAGTGATGCTGCCAGGATTGGTGATGACCCCAACTGCCCCGACCCCCAGAAGTGCAAAACGAACAGGCTGGCAAGTGACCAAAAGAGACCCGCGGAACATCTGGGCTTCCAAGGTCCTCGGTACCGCCCAAGGCAGCGAAGGACGCGCGGCTCCAGGCTGCGGGAGCCAGGGACGACCGAGGGCTCCCAGAGCGCGAAGTCGCTATCCTCGGCGGTGGAGAGCTCGTGCCAAAACGTCCTCCCCTGCGCCAGTCAGGCCTTCGCGGGGCTGGCAGGCGGGCGGGGGCGGGGCCGCCGCACTTTAAGAGGCTGTGCATGCAGACAGGCCTCCAGGCCCGCTAGGGGATCCGCGCCATGGAGGCCGCCCGGGACTATGCAGGAGCCCTCATCAGGCGAGTGCCCCGCGTCCCCCTGATTGCCGTGCGCTTCCAATCGCCTTGCGTTCGGTGGCCTCATATTCCCCTGTGCGCCTCTCGTACCGTACCCCGCTCCCCTCATCCCCCTGCTCCCCGCATTCTCTTGCGCTCCGCGACCCCGCGCACACACCCATCCGCCCCACTGGTGCCCAAGCCGTCCAGCCGCGCCCGCCGGCAGAGCCCAATCCCGTCCCGCGCCTCCTCACCCTCTTGCAGCTGGGCGCAGGTACCAGGTGTGGCTCTTGCGAGGTGCGCGGGCGTCTGCAAACCAGGTGACAACTGGCGAGTGGCTGCATGCATCTCTGGCCGCTGCTTCAGTCGCGGGCGCAGAAGAGGGTCCGGTCCCAGGAACCCCGAGCAAGGCTTCCGCGGTGCGAGGGGACCGGGCTTCTGGGGGTCCTGGAAGTCGCAACGGGAGCTGGGCGCGGGACGGGCCCAGGCTTGGCCCCTCCTGGAAGCGCGGGCTCTGGTCTCCGAGGGGAGGCCCCGACCGTCCGGCGGAGCCCGCTAGGTTGGTGGTGCCGGGAGAAGCGCTCCTCCTGCCTCCGGGTCCAAGGGCGGAGACGCTGCCTGGGGAGCAGGGGGGACAAGGGGCGGGTGGACCCTGAGGAGTCTTCCCTGCGCTTCGCACCCGCTCGTGGTCGAACAGGCAGCATTGGCTATTTTCCTGCTTGGGTTAATATTCATATCCCAACAGACCCAAGCCAATTCTTGGTAAAATCCTAAGTCATTGCGTGGCAGCAACTGTAAAGTAAGGTCTAAGAGGGAGATCGTGTTTCTCTGAAGATCAAGTACCTGGAAAAGGATAGAGAACCACTTGCGGGCTTGAAGGTGCAGGCGTTCAGCGGCGCCGGGTCCCAGTGTGTGTGCTACGTGTGGTGGGCAGAGACTACATGCGTGAAAGGGAGCGGTCCGGCTACAAAACGCAATCTATGAGCTTCCGATCCCGGGTTCTTAAATGGGAGCTGTTGTAGACACTGCAGGTTAGAAGCATCTTTCTCTTTAAAAATAAGCCCACAGTACAAGTCGGGGCGGTGGCAGGGGGACGCTGAGAAACACCTGCTTCGTGTATGGTCATTAACACGCTTAGGCCTAAAGGTCAGGGCCCTGTTTCTTTTGCGTTCTTCCAGAACCATCCACACCACAGTCCCACTTCCAGGAGGGGAGGTCTTAGCAGTTTGGAATGCGTCCTTCCAACCACTTTTCCAGTGAATTCACAACACACCCACTGTTCCTCCGGAGCATGGGGGAAGGAGGTGTGGGCTGACTCGCGCTAACCAGTCCTGGTTGGCCTCTGAGCAGGATTCAGGCTGAGCCTGTCCCTGCCTCTGACTATTATAACAGCTCACCAAAATCCAAAATGCATCTGTGTGGGGTCTCTGTGAGGTCGTGTGAAGTGGAAGTGACTTGCTTATGAGCTGTTGACAAATGAAACATTGGGAAACCTTGAGTCTCCTAGGACACATTCCTTCCAGCTTGGCTCGTCCCAGGAGTGAATGACTCTACCTGTTATGGACAAGCTGTTGCTGCAGTTCTTTGAAATCTACCTGCTCCCAGGCTGAACTACTGTCATTCTGCGAAATCTACCTGCTCCCAGGCTGAACTACTGTCATTCTGTGAAATCTACCTGTTACCAAACTAAACTGGAAGAAAACAATCTGTAATTCTTGTTGAAGGGAAAACGCCTTTTCTTCCCTGCCCCTCTCTAAAACCCTGTCCGGGCAAAAGAGCCAGAGGCCAGGTCCTAACACATTTGCTAATTGTGCTCTTGCTGGACTTCTGCTTCCTCTCAGGGTTCCTTAATTTAAACCAGGTCCAGCATGTCATAATTCTGTCTTTATTAGTAACTACATTTTACCAAGGAAAGAACTTAATCAATGTGCACAACTTTTAAAAATCAGGTACTTGTAGTCAGTGGTGAAACCTTAACCCAGGCATTTGTTAGTCAGCTGGAATCATTAGGGGCCTTGGTCCTGAGGAAAGCAGCCTGAGGTCTCACAACAAAGCTCCAGACATCAAGGAGGTCCACATGCAGGTTGACTGTCACAGACAAAGTCTGCTCTGTTCCTGTGTTCTGCCAGTGATAACATTCCTGCCAAACGCTGAAGTTGTTATGAAGCTGGTACATGTTATAAGCTTCGTGTGAAACGGCTGCTTTCATAGCTATCTAGCACATTTTTCCTTTCCTTGAACAAGGAACTCTAGGTTTTGTGCTGCTATTTCAGTACAAATTTCACCAGTCTTCTTAGTGACATTAGTAAGGAATTAAGTATGCTACAAGTCAATCTCTCAGCTTTCTGCTTCTTGAATTTAAATTCTTATTTTAACGAAGCTGCAAAGTGTTCAAAGACTTCATGGTCATGTATTGAAAACTTGATAATGTCAAGCCTTTAGGTAGCTTGCGAAGAACTGAGCCATGAGCCAGGCAGTTCTTGTCGGGGCGAGTTCATCTGGGGGGTAGGTGTGCTCCCACCTGCATATGTCATGTCCAAGAGCCCTAGGGGAGCCGGGCAGCAGGAAGTCTCGTCGAGGCAGCACTTGCTTCTCTGCTTCCTGCCACTGACGCCACCATCCTCTGATGCTGTCTCTACAGCTCAGGGACTCTTCTCCAGGCCTGTGGAGCACTTTCCCAGCCCTCCCTTCCTTCTCTGCGTGGCTGTGCTTGACCTCACCTCACACTTCCCTCCTTGGCATTCCCTGCTGCTCTTGGTGACAGTGCTCGGTTGGCTTCTGTCCAATTCCTGTGTACTGCTTCTTCCTCCCACGGTGGCTGCCTCCTTTTCTTCCTAATGATGAGATGCAGAGTTCCCTCAGCCATCACTCCCCCTGAATATTCCCGGGCACTATTTTACACAGCCTGTACTGCTGCCCCCTCACCCATGACACCAAAATATTTCACTTTGAGGAAGACCTTAATACTGGGCCCTTTTCCTCCATAGGTGGCATGTAAAGAAAGCTTTTTAATTCTCTGTACGGCTCAGGTTTGTTTTACTGGAGAAGAGTTCAGGTCTACTGTCAGTCTGTGGCTTGTTGGTGTATTTCACACACTTTTGGAAGTTGGCGGTGCCCTGCCTCCCTCGGGGCAGAATACAAAACCTTCCCTTCCCACCTGTTCCTGAGAGACATGCCGTTTCACAGCGTTCTATGAAGTCTGACTTTTCCTCTCTGGATTTCTGTGAAACAGCCTATTTCCTTAAACAAACTGTTTCCTTATATCTTCCCTGTTAGAAGGTTATTTCCCTTTCTGTTTCCTGTGGTTGTGTGCCCCTACTTTCACAGGAATTAGGAGCGGCAGTTCTCATGTGTGGTGTGTCTAAACGCAGGATCCTAGGGCCGCTCAGTGGCCCTGCTTTTAGGCACGGTGCTGATGGCCAGTGATAGAGATGACTCTACTCAGCGGGCTGGAGGTGACTTGGGTGGAGACGGTGGCTTGTTCATGTAGCAGCAGATTCGGTACCTGTAGGGTCCTGGTGTACATAGGCCTGGCGTGCAGAACATCTCATTTAACCCCTTTCTGTGTTGCATATGAGACAGCCTTGATTTTACATAATTTTACCCAGAAATCACTCACCTCCTCCTTGACAAGAAGGTGGGGTGTAAATTTCCTGTCCTCTGTGCCCCCACCAGCCTTTCCTCCAGCAGTGACACAGCTCTTGGTTTGGAAATGCTACAGGTGAGAACAATAGGTGTTTTTTCACTGAATATGGCAATCTTGAGGGCAGGTGAAGGCAAGGAGAACCAGAAATGGTTGCCAGATCTTATCTTGTCAGACAGGTAAAGACCGCAGGAACCTGGAATTAATCATCTGGGCCAGGTCACTGGAGCACAGGTGCTTACGAAGGCGTGAGCATGTTCGTCCAATGAGGAGATGCAGGGCCAGGGCTGCGCCTTTGACCACTGGGGCTGGACCTAGCATTGGAAGACATGGACCATGTTCTCTCATTTCTCTGATTTTGGCCTAGCATCTTTCACTCAGTAAATAGATGGCGTGCTGACAGGCGCTGTGGGAAAGTAGGAGATGCACCGCCAGACTCCGTGAGACAGATGCTAGAAGCCTTGTGCAAGACTGTGGTGACTTCCTGCCTTGGGGGCGAAGAGAGGCTCTTTCTCGCTGCTGAGGCCGGGCCCTTCTCTCTTGTGGGAGCCGCGTCTTCTGGCCAGGTGCCGCACCGCTGGGTGGAAGCTGGAGCTGGATTCAGACCCTGGTCTAGCCTTTGCTGCCCTGACGATTCGCCTCCTGCTTTCCCCAGGCCTAGGTTTCACTGTAAGGTGGATCCCAAGGAGTGGTAAGGCAAGGCGCTAGCTCTCACACACGAGGGTTTGGCATCCAGTGGCACTTGGGCCTTTCTGTCACCCTCCTTGAGGGGACTTCAGCTAGTTTAAATTTCAGCTGCTATGATGAGGTGGAGGCGACGCCAGGGTTCTGAATGTGAAATGTAACACAGCCCGTCCTCACCGCCCTCTCCCCCCGGGTCACCAGGAGTGAGAGTGTGTGCGAATTCCCCGTGGTGTCAGCACAGCAGTGTTGCTTATGGCATTGTGTAACTGAGAACCCTGCGTCACTCTCTTAATCGAGGTGACAGTTCAGAAGCTGTGTGCCAGTCCTGGGGCCGTGTTGGTGCACAGCCCGGCCGGGCGAGGCTCTGATTGGCTTGGTGGGTCCCTGGCAAACGTGTGCGGGTCATTCTGACAGGTCCGGAACCCCAACCCAGCACATTTCCCTCGGGCTTGCCTCATTGAAAACAAATTGTGTAGCAACTTTGTCTACCCAGAAGGGAAAGGCGTTGAGGGCATGAACTCGAAGCGCTGCTGTGCTTTCAGCCATAGAGCAGCTTTTCCGCACAGCCCTCTGGATAGATGTTTATTGCTTGAGATTTGAAGTTCAGAGGATGGATAACAAAACAACCTGCTCCCACAACCAAAAAAAGTCTTGGCTTTGGACAGACCTGGGATCAGGTTTTATCTTTTTCCCTTATTGACTGGCCCACTTGGAGAAGCCACTCTGAGCCTCAGTTTTCTCATCCGTGAAGTGGGGCAATAGTTTCCTTGCAAGGTTGTGAGGATAATTTGTTAATATTAATTAATATTGAATTAATGGGCATGGTGGCACACACCTATAGTCCCAGCACTTAGGGAGGCCAAGGTGGGCGGATCACTTGAGGTCAGGAGTTCGAGACAAGCCTGAACAACATGGTGAAAACCTTTTCTTTACTAAAAATACAAAAATTAGCCAGGCATGGTAGCGGGCGCCTGTAACCCCAGCTACTCAGGAGGCTGAGGCAGGAGAATTGCTTGAACCCGAGAAGCAGAGGCTGTAGTGAGCCCAGATCACATCACTGCACTCCAGCCTGGGCAACAGAGCGAGACTCTGTCTCCAAAAACAAACAAACAAAAATTGAACTGACATTAACAAGAGCTGAAATTGCTAATACACTGCTGGCCGTGGTGCTCAGATGCCAGCAGTTATGAGGCCCTGATGTCATCCTGGCTAAGGATACTCCAGACCAAATTCTTGCCAATGACCTTGGTCTGGTTCTAGAACGACACTTTGTTGGTGAGGCACCTGGAGAAGGCACAAACACTCACTATTATGGAAAGCCTAAAACTGGGATCAAGCTGGTAGTGTGAACTCAACAAGGCGATTTTTGAGAGCCAGCTTGTTACTCTACTCTCAGGTTTTTGGTCTGTTTTTTGTTTGTTTGTTTGTTTGTTTTAGAGACAGTGTCACTCTTTTGCCCAGGCTGGAGTGCACTGTGGCCCCAATCTAGGGCTCGAGCAATCCCCTTGCCTCAGCCTCCCAAGTAGCTAGGACTTCAGGCATGCACCACCACGCCTGGCTAATTTTTTTTTAAATTTATTTTTTGTAAAGATGAGGGTCTCACTATGTTGCCCAGATTGGTCTCTAACTCCTGGGCTCAAGTGACCCTCCTGCCTCAGCCTTCCAAAGTGCTGGGATTACAGGCATGAGCCATTGCACCCAGCCAACTATCGGTTTTTTATATTACAAACAATTTGGTAAGTCATTGAATTTTCACTTGGATCCATTTGTAGAGCTTTAACTTAGATAACATAGTATCTAAAATGTATGTGCCTACAACTAAGCTAGGTATTACAGGAAATATAACAAAGAAGTCTTTATCCGTACAGAAAATAAAGCATGGATAGATGCTTGTGTGTCATAAAGTGCCAAATCGCAGGTGACGGGCATTGGCAATCCGTGCAGGTGTTCCCTAGTATTTTAGCATTCAGTGAGTTAATCCAGAAAAACTGCTCTAAGAGTCAAAAAGCAGTGATGTGCTCACTTTGTGTCTTTTTCAAGGTTGTCCTGAAACTACACCCTTTATTTCATTCTCTTGAATGTCCGTGTACAAGCATTTGTCCAAATAGCCACTAATTTGAGCACCTGTGGAAGGTGGGTGCTCTCCAGGGTGAGGGGAGTGTCCAGTCCTGCTCTGTGGGGGCATGGGGATTCAATGAGGTCACACAGATGCCACTATCACGGTGCCTGGCTCTAGGTAAGACCTGAACGCTTGCTGATTTCTGATTGTGTTATTTGCAATCATTTTGTTATGAATCTATTTCTGAATGTAAAAAAGTCGGCCAGGAGTGCTGGCTCACGCCCGAAATCCTAGCACTTTGGGACGCTGAGGTGGGTGGATCACTTGAGGTCAGGAGTTTGAAACCAGCTTGGCCATCATGGTGAAACTCAGTCTCTACTAAATATACAAAAAATTAGCTGGCCATGGTGGTGCACGCCTGCAATCCCAGCTACTCAGGAGGCTGAGGCAGGAGAATTGCTTGAACCCAGGAGGCGGAAGAATCGCTTGAACCATTCCAGTCTGGGCAACAGAGCGAGACTCCATCTCAAAACAAACAAACAAACAAAAGTCTGCGGTCCTGGGTGAAAACTCTACATGTTGCTCTACTGGCCCCCCTTCTAGTGACAGCAGCAGGGCACCTGTGTGAATTTTTATAAAATTTCATGCCTTCGTGCTTTTTGGTTTAAAAGCATGCAATCCTGTGTTGAAGGCAGTTTCCCTTTTCTTTTCTTTTTTTTTTCTTTCAGTTGGAGTCTCACTACGTCATCCAGGCTGGAGTACAGTGGTGCAACCTTGGATCACTGCAGCCTTGACCTTCTAGGTTCATCCAGGCTCAAGCAATCCTCTCATCTCCGCTTCCTGAGTAGATGAGAGTATAGCTGCACCCACACCCAGCTAATTTTTTTTTATTTTTATTTTTTTGTAAAGACAGGGTCTCACTATGTTGCCCAGGCTGGTCTCGAACTCCTGGGTTCAAACTATCTTCTTGCCTCAGCCTCCCAAAGTACTGGAATTACAGGCATGAGAGCCACCATGCGCAGCAGGTTTTGCATTTCTTAAATTGCTATCAAAAGCTTCATCTGGGAGGCTGAGGCAGGAGGGAGGACTGCTTGAGCCCAGGAGTTCAAGACCAGCCTGGGCAACAAAGTAAGGCCCTGTCTCTACAAAAATACAAAACTCAGACAAACATGGTGGCTTGCACCTATAGTCCCAGCTACTCAGGAGGCTGAGGCAGGAGGATCGCTTGAGCCCAGGAGGTCAAGGCTGCCGTAAGTTGAGATCACACCACTGCAATCCAGCCTGGGCAACAAAGCAAGACCCTGTATCTAAAAGGAGAAAAAAAAAGTAAATGTTTGAATTAATTCTTTGATAAATGTGGACTTACTCCAAAGTGTCCTGTGATGTAAGCCCTGAAGGTCTTTTCTTTCTTGTGATTCCAGCCACAGTTCTAAGTGTGGTTCTGCTGTTCTTGGTTCCTCCTAAGTTGATTTCAGAAACTTCATCGATTGCTATAGTGACCAATATTGCACTTTTGAATTGATTTCTGGCTTACCCTTACTGTATAAACATGTAGCTATGTGCACATGTCTGAGAGCACTGAGTCTCTAACTCTGCGTAACTACTTCATGGCCACTAGAAATCATTCTTTTGGATTTTTTAAATCTCCCACCCATATTTGCAGAATATAATTCTTATTTCTTGTTTGAGTTGAATTCCCTAACCATTCCTTCTCAAAGAGTTTCAGCAAGGACTTTGGATGTTCTAGTAAAATAGGAATAAAGATGGATGTGTTTTTTGGCTTGATGTGTTACTTGTTTCTTCTTTGGAATTATGTGTACACTTGTATATATAATTTTTAGTAATCCCAACAACTGAATTTCTTTCTTTTAGATGCAAATATTAAAAATGCATTATTTTTATATACTTTCACACTTCTTCTGACAGACTCTTTTTAAAAAGTTTTACTTTTCACCTCCATTTTCAGGCCCCTGACATTTATGGGATCACAGACTAAGCGAATCCTGCTCACCCCGCTCATGCATCCAGCTCGCCCTTTCCGGGTCTCCAACCATGACAGGAGCAGCCGGCGTGGGGTGATGGCAAGCAGCCTGCAGGAGCTCATCAGCAAGGTGCCCCACATCCCGCACCTCTCCCCCAGTCCACAGGGGTGCCCTGCACTCACACAGGGCCATGGTCTTGGGCTCTAAGCCAGGGCCAGCACAGAAAGGTCAAGAAAAGCAGCATCTCACTGGGGGGAAACGGGGAGAGAAATTGGGAATGACTGCTGGTGGTTATGGAGTTTCTTTTTCTTTTTCTGTTTTTGAGACAGGGTCTTGCCATGTTGCCCAGGCTGGCCTCAAACTCCTGGGCTTAAGTGATCCTCCCACCTCAACCTCCCAAGTGCATGCCAGTTTCTTTCTTGGGTGATGAAAGTGCTGTAAAATTGATTGTGGTGACGGTGGTCCAACTCTGTGAGCATACCAAAAACCACTGCACCATATACTTTAAAAGAGTGGATCATATGATATGTGAATTATACATCAGTAAAGCTGTTTTTAAAAGAGGAGGAAAAGAAAGAAGGAGAAACAGCAAGTTAAACTCATCAGACCCTCTCTTGGCCTCAGAGACTCTGAGAGTTAAAGGTTAGGTATAAATGATCAAGGGGAACATTATATCTCTGTACCGTAAAACATTGAGGTACAGAGACAAAAACCTTAAAACAGTCACTAATGGAGAATGTTGCTTTGTTTCTTTGACAAGGGAGGATGCAGGGATGGAGCCGACTTTGGAAGTCTGGGTTTGGTTGTAAAGGCCAGGATCTAGAACAGTGTCCTAGACCACCAAATAAGGAAGAATCCCAGCCTCTCAGAGAAGCATAACTCAGACTCAGGCACCCATGGAAACAAGAAACAAGCATCCAACATGCAGTCTCTGAAGCAAGAGAGACACTCAGCTACGCACACAAGGCTGCGGCTCTTACAGCAGCAAACATGCAAGAGCTTTCTTTTTATTCATCTAAGTAAATAGGTAATCTTAGAAATTACAAATATTATTTAATGTAATCATTACTTCATGTATCTTAAGAAGACAGATCCATTAAAAATCTTAACTTCCCGGCCGCATGCAATGGCATGTACTTGTAGCCCCAGCTACTCTGGAGGCTGTGGCAGGAAGATTGCTTGAGCCCAGGAGTTTGAGGCTGTGATGCACTATGAATGTGTCTGTGAATAGCCACTGCACTCCAGCCTGGGCAGCATAGTGGGTCCCCATCTTAAAAAGAACATTCTTCACTTCCCTGTTTCTGAGCAAAGACTGAGTCATAGACACAAGTCAAGGTTACCTTTACCATTAAAATTTTATCAGAATCAGCCCAACACTTTTGAAAACTGTAACTTAATAAATGTCATTGGCTGGTCACATGGAAATACCTGGCTTCACTCCATTTCTCTGGTGTGTTGCACACCTAGACTCTGGATGCCCTCGTCATCGCCACCGGACTGGTCACTCTGGTGCTGGAGGAAGATGGCACCGTGGTGGACACAGAAGAGTTCTTTCAGACCTTGGGAGACAACACGCATTTCATGATCTTGGAAAAAGGACAGAAGTGGATGCCGGTAAGCAAAAACACTGCAACCCAAACAGCTACTGGGCAGACTTTTTACCTACAAAAGTGCGTGCCCTACTTGGGTGTTGACTTGTCCACTTTCTTTTTTTTTTTTTTTTTTCTTTTTTTGAGACGGAGTCTCGCTCTGTCGCCCAGGCTGGAGTGCAGTGGCGCGATCTCGGCTCACTGCAAGCTCCGCCTCCTGAGTTCACGCCATTCTCCTGCCTCAGCCTCCGGAGTAGCTGGGACTACAGGCACGTGCCACTACGCCTGGCTAACTTTTTGTATTTTTAGTAGAGACGGGGTTTCACCGTGTTAGCCAGGATGGTCTCGATCTCCTGACCTCGTGATCCGCCCGCCTCTGCCTCCCAAAGTGCTGGGATTACAGGCGTGAGCCACCGCGCCCGGCCGACTTCTCCACTTTCTAAATATGCACTTTGTATTCACCTAACAACTGGATCCACTGCCCTCAAAGGGATTCTTACAAGTGTTTCTAGGAAACTTAGTCTCTCTGTGAACTGAGGCTATTTGATATAAAGCAAATAATTCCAAGGAACAGGCTTTGGCCAGTGAGTAGCTACAGATCCTGTAAATGCACAGAATTGACTTGGCAACTCTTCACCATCTCTGTTCTTAGAAGGCTGGAGAAGTAAACACCATCAAGGAAGTTAGGGAGAGGGGTGTGTGTGCATGTGTGTGCATGTTTGAATATGGAGATTTAGAAAAGTAAAGAGACAGAATGAAGCCTTCGGTCTCTGGGAAAACTATAGATGATATAGCTCAAAAAACCTTCTCAGTATAAAATGCCTAAAAATGTAAAGCACAATATCAAAATATCTTTTCACATAATAAACTGATCTCCAAGAAAGAGAAATCCTCAGTGGTTAAAATGTTGAGGCCAGCATCCAGAGAGGAACATGAACACTGAAGCTGGCAGTTCCCCAGGCATCTCCTCTGGGGTTCCCCCACCTGTGAGCACCCACGGACCTCAGGGACAGATGCTGGGAGGACAGGAGACAGCCTCCAGCTGACACAAAGTCAGGGGGTGAGATGTGAGGGTCTGCGTAAAGCAGGGAATCTTAGAGCTCTCTCCTGGGAATTTGGGCCACAAGCTGCCCTCATGAGGGTTTAGGCATTGCTGAGTCCCAAACCCCTAAGCTGAGAGTTCGGTTTTCAGAGATCTGGGGGAGTAGCATCAATGGAGGGGTTTGCTCATTGGATTCTCTTTACTCCAGCCCCGTTTCCAGGACTGATAGTGCCCCAGGTAACTAGCAGGAGCTCAGGCAGTTCCGCTTGGGATGAACGTCCATCCTGGCCTCAAAGAGTTTTCATTCGTAACGTTCTCCAATGCAAGTTCACAATCAAAACACAGAACGTAAGGACTCAGGCACCACATTCATGAGAGTAAGCAGAAGCAATCAAGTCAGGCCTGCCAGGACCGCAGATGTTGGAATCATCAGACACACAGTATAAAATTAGTGTACTAAAAATGCTCACCCATGGCTAAATTTGACTGACTAAATAAATAAATTAATTAAATGCTCAAAGAAACATTAAAAATAATCTAAAGTAAGAATAGCTAGGAATTGAAGACCAGCCTAGGCAACAGCAAAACCCCAATCTCCACCAAAAAAAAAATTTTTAAGGCTTAGCTGGGCAAGACGCTACACACCTGAAGTCCTAGCTACTCAGGAGGCTGAGGCAGGAGGATCACTTGAGCCCAGGACTGGGATGCTGCAGTGAACTATGATCACACCTCTGCACTCCAGCCTGAGTGACAGAGCAAGACCCTATATCAAAAAAACAAAAAATAAGAAAATACCAGCCTGAGCAACATGGCAAAACCCCATCTCTACCAAAAAATACAAAAATTAGCCTGGCGTAGTGGTGCATACCTCTAGTCCCAGCTACTTGGGAGGCTGAGGCGGGAGAACCACTTGCGCCTGGGAGGTCAAGGCTGCAGAGAGTCATGATTGCACCATTGCACTCCAGCCCCAGGGACAGAGGGAGACCCTGTCTCAAAAAATAAAAATACGTTAAAAAGGAACAAGAGCTAATAAGAACTGACTATACAGATTTGAAATAATCAAATAGAATTTTTGGAAATGAAAAATATAACAACTAAAATCAAGTAAATGGAGACTCAGGTTAGACAGAGCTGAAGGTAATCTGAAAGATTACCTAAAAGCTGCATTAAGTAGCTGAGAACAAACACTGGAAACAAATCATGTACCCTTGCAGCACACACGTGTGCCCAGCACATAGAAGTACTTCTAAGTAAATACACACGAACAAACTGTAATGTGGTCCCTGAACAGAATGCTCTTCAGCTGTGAAAATGTGTGAAGTTCAGCTACAGGCATCCATGTGGATACACATCAGCTATGCTGAGCAAAAGCTCACAGGATAATACAGTAAACAAGGCATCCTCAAACTTTATCTCAGGACCTCTTTACGCTCCTAAAAATTAATGAGGAGCAAGACCTAAAAGATCTGAAAGATGTTGCCTGTGATGTAACACAAAGCAGTAGAGGTGGGGAACACGAAGGATGTTAGAGACCAGACTGAAATCTAAGCTCTCTCTCTTTGGCATCCTCACATAGGGAAGGATTTTTTAAAACAAGATACAATGCACAAGTCATTTTTTTTTTTTTTTGAGACAGAGTCTCACTCTGTTGCCCAGGCTTGAGTGCAGTGGTGTGATCTCGGCTCACTGCAACTTCTGCCTCCCGAGTTCAGGTGATTCTTCTGCCTCAGCCTCCCGAGTAGCTGGGACTACAGGCATGTGCCACCACGCCTGGCTAATTTTTGTATTTTCAGGAGAGATGGGGTTTCACCATATTGGACAGGCTGGTCTCGAACTCCTGACCTTGTGATCCACCTGCCTCGGCCTCGCAAAGTGCTGGGATTACAGGTGTGAGCCACCGCGCCCGGCCGATTTTTTTATTTTTAAGATATAGGGCAACACACTCCTCTACTACCGCCAACAGCTACTTAATGCAGCAATTTGCTTCATCTCAGAGAGTGAGGCACAGACTATGACCCAGCAGCTGCTTTCCTGGGCATGAACCTGAGACTCCAACACCACCACGTCAGCAGGTGTGTGTTAGAGCGTCCATGGCAGCAATGCCCTAAGTGGTGAGAACAAACACTGGAAACAAATCATGTACCCTTGCAGCACACACGTGTGCCCAGCACATAGAAGTACTTCTAAGTAAATACACATGAAGAAACTGTAATGTGGTCCCTGAACAGAATGCTCTTCAGCTGTGAAAATGTGTGAAGTTCAGCTACAGGCATCCATGTGGATACACATCAGCTATGCTGAGCAAAAGCTCACAGGATAATACAGTAAACAAGGCATCCTCAAACTTTATCTCAGGACCTCTTTACTCTCCTAAAAATTAATGAGGACCCCAAACAGCCTTTGGCATGATCTCGGCTCACGGCAACCTCTGCCTCCCTGGCTGAAGTGTTTCTTGTGCCTCAGCCTCCCAAGTAGCCAGGATCACAGGCAAGCCACTACCACGCCCGGCTAATTTTTGTATTTTTAGTAGAGACAGGGTTTCACCATGTTTTCCAGGCTGGTCTTGAACTTCTGACCTCAAGTGATCCACCTGCCTCGGCCTCCCAAAGTGCTGGGATTACAGGCATGAGCCACCACACCCGGCTTGTATCAATAAATTCTATAGACATGTGCCAATCAGAGGTTCTGAGCTGCAGAGACTTTGTCCCTTGGGGGACATTTGTTAATGTCTGAAGACATGTTAGGCTGTTGCATCTAGTGTGTAGAGACCAGAGATGCTGCCAAACATCCTGCAATGCACAGGACAACCCCGACAGCAAAGACTTATCCAGCCTCCAATGTCGGTAGTGTCAAGGTCGAGAAACTATAAGCTATAGATAGATATAGATATTCCCAATAATCAAAATTGTTTTTTGTTTGTTTGCTTGCTTTTTGAGATGGAGTCTCGCTCTGTCGCCCAGGCTGGAGTGCAGTGGCGCGATCTCGGCTCACTGCAACCTATGCCTCCTGGCTTCAAGGGATCCTCCTGCCTCAGCCTCCTGAGTAGCTGGGATTACAAGTGCCTGCCACCATGCCCAGCCTTTTTTTATTTTATTTTATTTTTTTTTCTTTTTTAGTAGAGACGGGGTTTTGTCATATTGGCCAGGCTGGTCTCGAACTCCTGACCTCAGGTGATCCACCCGCCTTGGCCTCCCAAAGTGCTAGGATTACAGGCATGAGCCACCACCTCCAGTGGTTTTGTTTTTTTTTTAATTTGTTTGCTTTTTGTTTGGAGACAGTCTTGCTCTGTCGCCCACTCTGGAGTGCAGTGGCACGATCTCAGCTCACTGCTACCTCCACCTCCTGGGCTCCCCCACCTCAGCCTCCCAAGTAGCTGGGACTACAGGCATGTGCCACCATGCCTGGCTGATTTTTGTATCTTCTTGTAGAGACAGGGTTTTGCCATGCTGGCCAGGCTGGCTTCAAACTCCTGGTTTCAAGCTCCTGAGCTCCAGCGATCCACCACCTCTGCCTCCCACAGTGCTGGGATTACAGGCGTGAGCCACCGCGCCCAGCCAATATTCAAAATTTAAATTGTTTGGAAGTTACTGATTAGCATATTTTTGAAAGAAATTAAAATTCAGAAATTTTAAAATATGTATTAATTCATTAAAAGTAATAACCCAATACAGATTAACTGAACTCACTTTTTTTTTTTTTTTAGATGGAGTCTCGCTCTGTCGCCCAGGCTGGAGTGCAGTGGCGTGATCTCAGCTCACTGCAACCTCCACCTCCTGGGTTCAAGCGATTCTCCTGCCTCAGCCTCCCAAATAGCTGGGATTACAGGTGCCTGCCACCATGCCCAGCTAATTTTTGTATTTTTAGTGGGGTTTCACTATGTTGGCCAGGCTGGTCTTAAACTTCTGACCTTGTGATCTGCCTGCCTCAGCTTCCCAAAGTGCTGGAATTGCAGGCACGAGCCACCACGACCAGCCACCAGGTTAACTTAACTCATATTTTTATGAAAAGTGACTATTTTCCAAAAAAAAAGATGGAGGAACGGCATTTTTTACATTTTTGTAAATTTCTTTAATGTCTAGCTTAATAGAAGATTCTTATATCTGCTTCTTTATATTCAGTCTGTTGTAACATATTGTTTTGATGGAAGTATGAAGAAAATCCATCCTGACACAGATATGCAGCTGGGAAAGGAGGAGGATTTTAATAGCCTATTCAGATAACTGAGGATTTTTTTTTATATTATGCCAGAACTCACCAAATCATGGTTTCAGAATAGTGAGTTGAGGTGCTTTCAGAAAGGTCAGATGCAGCGTGTAATCTGAAGGTATACCAGTGAAGTTGGCCTCCTCTGTTACAGTGAATCCATCGGTCTGTCTTCCATTTTGAATGGACCTTTTTCCTGGGGATGATTTTGTAACAGCAGGCGTTGGTCATTGAGAAAAACTGATTCACTGAGTTATGCAGGTTTTCCAAATGTGCTGTGGAAACAGCACTTCTTGTGAGAACAAAGAAGGCAAACTGCATCTTACTGTTTATCATGGCCTTTCTTTCTTTTTTTCTTTTTTTTCGAGGCAGGGTTTGCTCTGTCACCCGGGCTGGAGTGCAGTGGCGTTATCTTGGTTCACTGCAGCCTTCACCTCCTGGGCTCAAGGGATCCGGCCACCTCCTCCTCCCAAGTAATTGGGACTACCGGTGCATGCCACCACACCCAGCTAAATGCTTGTATTTTTTTAGAGATAGGATTTCGCCATGTTGCCCAGGCTAATCTTGAACTCCTGGGCTCAAGTGATCCACCTGCCTCAGCCTCCCAAAATGTTGGGATTACAGGCATAAGCCACCGTGCTTGGCCTAGTTTTGACCTCTCAGTCCCTTAATAGGGACTCAGGATTCCTGGATGTCTCCAGATTACACTTGGATAAACTCCACATCAAATCATTTACAGATAATTCAAAAATATGCAAAATTAACAATATAATGTTTGAGATACACATGTGCTAAAAATAGAGAAAAGTAAGGGGAAAACGCATCGCATAAAAACCTCTTGAGAGGAGGGGAGATGTGGGAGATGGATGGGGTCTCTAAGGGATGGCAGTGTGTAGGTTTCATTTTACGTCTTTCTGTTCCTTACTTCTACATATATTATACATATACATATATATTATATATATAACCTCACAATTTTCCTGACTGGGAAAGAAACCACAGACCAATTATAAAAGCATAATATTTAGAATAAAATGTAATCTTTAATGCAGATGAGGGCTGGGCGCAGTGGCTCACACCTGTAATCCCAGCACTTTGGGAGGCTGAGGTGGGTGGATCACAAGGTCAGGAGTTCAAGACCAGCCTGGCCCACGGGGTGAAACCCCATCTTTACTAAAAATACAAAAATTAGACGAGCATGCTGGTGGGCACCTGTAATCCCAGCTACTTGGGAGGTTGAGGCAGATAATTGTTCGAACCCGGGAGTTGGAGGTGCAATGAGCTGAGATAGCACCAATGCACTCCAGCCTGGGCAACAGAGCAAGACTCCGTCTCACACACACACAAAAAAAGCAGGTGGGGAGATGTCTGTAGATGAGACTATTAATTGTGGGGTGAATTAGACAAATCATTTAAAGCAAATATTGGTCTGCATGGCTTTTTGCTTGAGGAAAGTGTAACAGCAAAAATAATGCCCCCGCAGACCACAGACACCTCTGTTTGTTTTCTTTTCTTTTTCTTTTTTCTTTTTTTTTTTTTTTGAGATAGAGTTTTGCTTTTGTCGCCCAGGATGGAGTGCAATGGCGCGATCTGGGCTCACTGCAACCTCCACCTCCAGGGTTCAAGTAATTCTCCTGCCTCAGCCTCCTGAGTAGCTGGGATTACAGGCGCCCACGACCACGCCCGGCTAATTTTTGTATTTTTAGTAGAGACGGGGTTTCGCCATGTTGGCCAGGCTGGTCTCAAACTCCTGACCTCAGGTGATCCACCCACCTCGGCCTCCCACAGTGCTAGGATTACAGGCGTGAGCCCAGGCAGCCGGACAGACGCCCCTGTCTTAATCCTCAGCCGTGGCAGATGGGATTAAGTGAAGGCTACTGGGGCGGGGTTGGGGTGGGGTTTGTCCTGGATCATCTGGGTAGAGGCCGAAGTCTTCACAAGGGTCCTTATGAGAGGGAGGCAGGTGAGCATGAAGGCCAGAGGCAGAGGAGGAGGAGGGATGTGAGGTACCCACCAAGGCAGGCGCCCAAGAAGCCGGGAAAAGCGAGGGGCCGGGCCTGCCCCGCAGCCCCCACGGCGGCCCTGCGCCCTGGCTTTGACTCTGACCTCGGCAGTGGGACAGCATTGGTGTGTGGGTTTCATGCCACTGAAGTGCTGGTCATTTGTTACAGCAGCAGTAGGAGATGGGAAAGGCGGGTTTGTTTTTCTAAAGGGGACACTCAGCTAACAGGGAGGAGTTGGTGGTGGGCGCTGGGAACCTGGTTGCAGGGCAGGGTGGTGGGGGCGGTCGATGCCACGGGTGTAGATGCCACCGCCGGCCACGCGCTCCAGGGGGCTCGCAGCCCCCGTTTCGGCTGCCCAACCACCTCCCTGGATCCCAGCCACCTGTAGGCCTTTCTGGGCAAAACCAGTTAAGACTGAGACCAGAACGCTGGAGCAGGAAGCCGCCAGCAGGTGTCTCGCTCCCCGGTCCCAGCGCCCTCAGGAAGAGCGCGGCCCCGCAGCCCCCGCCAGGCGAGGCCCCAGCGGATCCGCGGCGGGAGGGCGTCATAATTTTAACCAAGACTGAAGACATTTAGGGAGAGTAAAATTAAAACTTTCAAAAGTCAGAAAGGGATGTGAGGCTCGGAAAAAGAGGCGCGGGATGGGAGGAGAAGCCCTGTCTGACGCCAGGATCTGAGCTTTCCAAACACGTTTCCCGGCTGAGGGCTCGCTGGCGCCCCCAAGAGGCCGCTGAGAGAAAACGGCTTCAGCCTCAGCTTTGAGTGTGTGTGTGTTTGGGGGGGGGGGGTGGTTGGGGGGGTTGTTGTTGTTGTTGTTTGGTTGGATTTTTTTGTTTGTTTGTTTGGTTTGAGATGGAGCCTCACTCTGTCGCCCAGGCTGGAGTGCAGTGGCGCGATCTCGGCTCACTGCAACCTCTACCTCCCAGGTTCAAGTGCTTCTCCTGCCTCAGCCTTCTGAGTAGCTGGGATTACAGGCGTGCACCACCATGCCCGGCTAATTTTTGTATTTTTAGTAGAGACAGGGTTTCGCCATGTTGGCCAGGCTGATCTCAAACTCCTGACCTCAGGTCATCCGCTCGTCTCGGCCTCCCAAAGTGCTGGGATTACAGGTGTGCACCACCATGCCCGGCTAATTTTTGTATTTTTAGTAGAGACGGGGTTTCGCCATGTTGACCAGGCTAGTCTCAAACTCCTGACCTCAGGTCACCTGCTCCTCTTGGCCTCCCAAAGTGCTGGGATTACAGGTGTGAGCCACTGTGCCCGGCCTCAGCTTTGATTTTTAAAGTAATAAGAGGGAGCTACAACCGCTTAGAAAAGGATGATGAAGTCAACCTCACCCAAGATTCCACCTCACAAAATTTTATTTTCTTTTTCCTTCTTTTTTTTTTTTTTGACAAGGTCTTGCTCTGTCATCCAGTCTGGAGGGCAGTAGCACAATCATAGCTCACTGCAGCCTCAACCTCCTGCCCTGTTCAAGGGGTGCTCCTGCCCCAGCCTCCAAAAGTGCTGAGACTACAGGCATGAGCCACTGTGCCTGGCCACAAAATCTTTCCTGAAAGACAAATTCAAGTCAAAGACAAATGCCTGATATTTGTACCTTGGGGCAGCTTTGCTCTCTTATATTTTTAAAGTGTCACAGGAGGGAGAGCTTTTAGATGACAGATTCCTAATCCATACATACCCCAGATCTATTCAAACAAATTCTGTATGATCCGAATTAGAGGCTACAACTGGAACCACAGGTGGGTTTGTCTGTATGGTGGGACAGGGAAATAAAGAAGGCTGGCCACAGCGAGGAGGGTTTGGGTAATTTTAGGGGTATTTACATTTTAAGTTCCCATTCATGAGGTCACTGTCATTAGTGAATTTACCATTCACAGCTTCAGCGGCTCCCAACCTCGAAGGCTCACAAGACCTAGTAACCCTGTGTAGACCCAAATCCTGAGTGCTGCAAGATCTGTATGTGGCACAAGCCACTCAGAAAGAACAGCTCCTGGCCTGTCATTTGTACTGGGGGCAGCTTTGCTCTCATATTTTTAAACCATTTTGTGGGGAAAATTCTGTTCCGGTGCTGTTTATAAACCTGGGATGTGTAGAGGTCACTGACTTCCTCCTCCCACCCAGGTGGGTCTCCTCCCACCCAGGGGTTCTGCTGCATGGCTTTGGGCTTCCCCATGGAGTCCGCTCTCAACCCCGGGGGTTATTAAAACACAGAGGTGCTCTGGGAAGGTGCCCACTCCGCCCTCACTTCAGCCATATGATTCTGGTACTTTCCACCCAGTAGCCCCCATAAAATTGAACCAATGCTGCCTGCTTCTCCATTACTATAACTGTGTTATGGTGATGAGATGAGATTCTTTTGTCACCAGGTAACCATGGTGGCCTCCAGGGCGAGTGGGTCCCCACCACTCATCAGGGCACAACTATCCACTGAGCAACGGGGTCCTAAAATCCAGACCCTGACGCCACACCAGACTCACCCTGAGTCCGGAACTGAAGGCAGATCAGGGACAGACGCCTCGTGGCTAATTGGACACAGTCGTAGTGTGTGCAAATGGGTCCTGCTGAAAGCATCTCTCTATCGATTAGCCACGGAGCCGCTCACAGACCTTAAACAGACACATAGGAGAATCTGAAGCTGGCATAAGAGCAGCGTGATGACGTGGGAGGGTTAGGAAGGCTCCTGAAGCCTGCCCCTCCCCCCATTGTCACAGGGCAGCCAGCACGTCCCCACTTGCTCGCCGCCGAAGAGGTCAGGAATAGCGAGAGTCACCTTCGACTTGTACAGGCTGAACCCCAAGGACTTCATCGGCTGCCTTAACGTGAAGGCCACTATGTATGAGATGTACTCCGTGTCCTACGACATCCGGTGCACGGGACTCAAGGGCCTGCTGAGGTAACACACTCCAGGGGTCACCTCCGGGGGTCTGCAGACTGCACAGGGTGTGGCACAGGCAGCAGTCCCCACCCTGTTCCTCTGGGCTCCCGGGCCGGCTAGCACTGTTAGGGGCAGTTGGAGTAATGTTGTCTGGAGGTCAACTCTTATCCCACAGGCTCATCTCACACAACAGAAAATCTCAAGCCAAAACAGATTTATTTCTTCCAAAGACCACTAACTATTCATTAGAAACAAAAGCTAAATAATAAATATAAAGAGGAACCACATTCATTTTAAGAACTAGAGCACTTAATTCTAGGTGATGATGACTAAAACCAGAGCCATGGAGGTCGTGGCCGGGTTTGTACAGAGGGGTCACCTAGACCCTGGTGAATCACACGCTTTTACATGTATCCCCTGTACTCCTGATAACTTCAGCCTCACCAGTAATGTGGCATGGGCATATGTCCTCTCCACATAATGCCAGGGCACCGTCATCCCAAAGACGAAGGCCAGACTGGTTGCACAGCATCCCAGGAAACAGAACTTTTAGAAGACAGATTCCTGATCCAACCATACCCCAGACCCATTCAAACAAATGCCATGTGATCAAAAGGAGCCTTCCTGGGTGTTCCTGCCCCATAACTGGGTGCCACCCCTGCCATTGAGCCTGGGACTGAGAGAGACACCAGCAGTCCCTGCTCTAAGGAATCAGCTGTGTGACCTTTCACAGACTCCTTAACTTCTCTGAGCCTTGCTTTTATCATCTTTAAACGAGAAGGTTGGTCGGGTGTGGTGGCTCACACCTATAATCCCAGCACTTTGGGAGGCCGAGGTCAGCAGATCACTTGAGGCCAAGAGTTCGAGACCAGCCTAGCCAACATGGCGAAACTCCGTCTCTACTAAATATACAAAAATTAGCCGGGCGTGGTGGCGGATGCCTGTAATCCCAGCCACTCAGGAGGCTGAGGCAGGAGAATTGCTTAACCCCAGGAGGCAGAGGTTGGAATGAGCTGAGATCCGCCACTGTGAGCCATAACCACACCACTGCACTCCAGACTGGGTGACAGAGCAAGACTGTGTCTCAAAAATAAATAAACAAACAAACAAAAAATAAATAAAATGAGAAGGTTGCTTCCAAGCTCTTTACGATTGCCAGGGCTCTAACTACACCTACTTCTACTCCAGTAAATTTACCGTTGATCCTTAAAGAACTAACCTCTGTGGAGGGAGTGGATGGGAGAGTGGCTGATTGCAGTAGAAAGGTCTTCAAGTCGAAAAGTTTTGCAGCTGCTGCCATTCCAGTGCCCCCTGCACGTCCCTGTGGGCAGGGCCGCCCGTTTCTCTTTGAGGGTGTTGTTTCCATCCCCCGTGGCCTTGACAACTGCTCTGATCTGTGCTGAGCACAGCAAAGGGGAAATGCCCTCCTCTCAGAGGACTCCCGGCCTCACCTGAGGTGGGCCAGGGTGTGTGGCTTCTCTGTGGCCTCAGTTTCCCATTCAGAGCCATCGGTGGCTGACTCTAAACTACAGTCACTGTCATAGTGTTGGAGTCTTGACTCCCAGGAGAGCTTCCTTTTTTTTGTCTTTTCCTTTTTGCCGGGATAGGAGAAAATAGCTTCACACTTGGATTTTAAAAGTTAGGCAAGAGAGTTACAACAGCTGAAAAAGGTAAGATGAAGAAAGCTAACCTCACCCAAAATTCCACCTCAGCGAAATCTTTTTTCTTTTTCTTTTCTTTTTTTTTTTTTTTTTGAGACGGAATCTCACTCTGCTGCCCAGGCTGGAGGGCAGGGGCACGATCTCAGCTCACTGCAACCTCCTCCTTTCAAGTTCAAGCCATTCCCGTGGCTCAGCCTCCCGAGTAGCTGAGATTACAGGCATGCACCACCACACCCAGCTAACTTTTGTATTTTTAGTAGAGACAGGGTTTCACCATGTTGGCCGGGCTGGTCTCAATCTCCTGGCCTCAGATGATCCACCCACCTCGGTCTCCAAAAGTGCTGGGATTACAGGCATGAACCACATTCCAGGCCCTTTTTCTTTTTTTTTAAGAAACAGGGTCTCACACTGTCCCCCAGGCTGGAGTGCAGTAGCACAGCAGTTCACTGCAGCTTCCAACTCTTGGACTCAAGCGATCCTCCCACCTCAGCCTCTGAAAGTGCTGGGATTATAGGCATGAGCCACCACACCTGGCCACAAAGTCTTTCTTGAAAGACAAGTTCAGCCTTCTTGTTACTAATTTGTATTCTCTGATAAATCCGATGACACCACAAGCAGCCATGGAACTCACGACGGCCCCCACACTGCAGGCACCGCCTGCTAGGGACCCTGTTGTGGGTGCTGGGGGCAGTGGGCCCTCCTGATGAGACAGCTGCCCAGGCTTGGCTATCGCATCCCCATGGGCTCAGTCACTGCTGAATGTCCTGCTACTACCTTAGGAAGGGAAGGGATTTCAGTAGCAGGGCCCCTAGAACAGCCCAGCAGCTGAAGCCCAGGACACAGCACACCTGTGCGGGTGCAGCCATCTGCTCCACACAGAGCTTGCCAGCCACTCAACAAGCAGGCCGCACTTCAGGTGGCTCATGGGAGCCGTGCTTCTTGGGGTGGTCTTGGGCCAGCAGCAAGGGGGTCCTCAGGGAGCTCACAGAGACCTGCTCCTGGCCAGACCCACTGCCACGGCAGCTGCATCTGTGCCAGCCCTGGGACACGTGCACCCTGAGAGTGCTCAGACAGCCACACTCTAAATGTCAGTCTGGCCTCCTCCGAGTGCCTTTTGGTGGGGGGAGTGAAGTATTCCCATCCTGTCTGTTTCTCACTGGCCCAAAATCCCAAGCTAAAGCCTCCCCATCTCCCTCTGCCACAGAAGTCTGCTGCGGTTCCTGTCCTACTCCGCCCAGGTGACGGGACACTTTCTCATCTATCTGGGCACGTACATGCTCCGGGTGCTGGATGACAAGGAAGAGCGGCCATCCCTCCGGTCACAAGCCAAGGGCCGGTTCACGTGTGGATAGGGATGCAGGCTGTCGCCGGCTCTTGAGCCAAACACTGTGTTTTGTTTGGCTCAATGACGAATGTTGAAGATGCTTTCATGTTCTGAGCCACATGCACTTGTAGGCTGCTGGTCACGCTGCTCAGGAGCGGTGCCCAGAAAAGGAAAGGGCTTGGTGGTACATGAAGTGGGGGCAGTGGGCAGGGTGCCCTGGGGGGAGGCATAGAGGGCCCCGGGGGTCATGGGAAGCGACCACGCAGCAGGCGTGCCCAGGAGCGTGTGCATGTGTCAGAGCCATTTGGTCCATCATCTCCTGCAATAAACCCATCGCAAGAATGACCTTCAAGATGTGTGACACTTCCTGCGTCTCCTTTATCTCTCAGAAGAGCGAAAAGCAAACAAAACAAAACAAACAAAACTATCAGAACAGCAAAAAAAAAAAAAAAAAAAAAAAAAACTTTATATAGAAGCAAAACTCATCCAGGAATATTCTGCTAACAGATATAATCTCTCATAAGTCTTTATTAGTGCCACAAAAATAACAAGCTGCAAAATGTTATTGTATGTTTTTTTCAAACATGGATTTTTAACAGGCTCAAAGGGGCCCTCACACTGAAGGACTCAAATTGTGGAGGTCTTCCAGGACTTTTACTTTTTCACTTGTGAAAGTGAAAGGACTTTACTTTTTCAGCCTCTTTTTTCTTTTTCTTCCTTTTTTTTTTTTTTGAGACAGGGTCTAGCTCTGTCACCCAGGCTGTAGTACAGCGGCCTGATCTCGGCTCACTGCCACCTCGACCTCCCTGGGCTCAAGCCATCCTCCCACCTCAGCCTCCTGAGTAGCTGAGATTACAAGTGCACACCACCACGCCTAGTTTTTTTTATTTTTGTAGAGATGGGGTCTTGCTATGTTGCTCAGACTGGTCTCAAACTCCTAGACTCAAGCAATCCTCCTACCTGGGCCTCCCAAAGTTCTGAGATTACAAACGTGAGCCACCACACCCGGCCCAGCCTTTTTCTTAAAAACCAAAAAACAACTGCTGCACCCTCAGCTGCAGATGCTGCCTGCAGCCAGGTGGGGCACTGCGTTGCCAAGGTGGAGCTGTGCCTCATGCTGGCTCAGCTGCGAGGAACCTCCTGTCCGTGGCTGGGATCTCTAGCTGCAGGCACAGCTGGACGAAGGCAATCAGACAACATTGTAAGAATCTGTCTCCCACTCTCTTGGATCTGATTCCCTGCAGGGAGGGGGGACCCCCTCAAGTGGAAGCAAGTGCAGACCTCAGGCCCTGCAGCAGGAATCTCTGGGCTACACCTTGTCCCCTCATTGGATGTCCTGGGTTACACCTCATGCTGCAGACACAGCAGCTGGTGGCTCTGCCAGGCTGGGCCACACACTGAGTCCTGGAGCCACCCCAAAGAGAAATAGGGTGCTGTTCCTAGAATCAGGGGGAACAGATGCTAGAAGAAAAATATTTCCTGATTAAGAAATGATGCCTCGGAGGCCTTTTCCTTCCCTAGCCACCAACTCTGGCCACAGAAAGACACCACAGTGTGTCCCGGAACCCTAGAGGAAGAAAAACTCTCCCCTCCCCTACCCCCTTCCCGGGGCTCCCAGCTGCTGCTCAGCCGTTCCCGGCAGGGACGGTCCTCCCTTCACAGACAGTTTGCAGTCCCCTTTGAGAGGCCCTGTGACCGGCGCTGAGTCCTGGGCTCTCACTGTGTCTGAGCCAGTTCTTGGAGAAGCTGGGCCAGGCCCCACAGCAGGACAGACAAAAGGAAAGGAGGTGGTGTTCCTCAAAGCACAGGCTCTTCTTTCACACTGCGAAAAAAACAGGCACTTTCAGTATTATCCCTTCTTGCCTTCCAGAATGAGCTGCGCTGCTGGTAGAGCGAGGGTTACAAAGAGTGTTCAGGCACAGGCCGTCTGCTGTGACTTCAAAACATTTCCTATATAAGGAGCTCCTGACTGCCCTGCCCACCTCGGGCCAGCAGGAGAGGAGGCGAGGAGGAGGGCTGTAGCCAGGCGTGTGGCCAGCCTGGCCGAGGGGCGCTCACTCCTGCCTCTCACTGACTCTGGGCTTGCGTCACTTCCCAAGGATTCCACCGGCCTGGGCAGTGACTGCCTGGCTTCCAAAAAAGGAATTTTCACTCCAGTGCCTGATCCCGTTGACTCAGCCCCTGCCCTCACTCGCTGGGAGGCCCTAGGCCTACGTCCAGATGGTGGGGAAACTGTGGGGACCCAACCTGTTCGAAGGGAGGAATTGAGGAAGGGACGGGCTGACCTTCTCCCCATGGGAAAGGGGAGGACATTCAGAAGGACCTCTTGGCATTTGGGAGCTTCTGAAGGAGCTGCGGCCACCTCCGCCCTGTCTCCTGTGCCCATGATTCACGGAGTGGCCCGGGACAGAGCAGCCTCTTCGCAGAACCCTCAGGGAGGCTCCAGGCCTCAGGGAGGAGGCAGCAAAGGTTGGTTTTGCTATTGTCAAAGTCTTCAGTGGGCCCTTGGCCAGGAGACTGGTGGAATTGAAACCCACTCCCTTAGGGGAAGGGTCCCAGCAGGCGTGGCTGTCTTGTCTCTAGTTCGGATTAGGTGACAGGCACTCCAAATGTGACACTTTCTTGTTCTCAGTTTCTCTATCATCTGCATTTAGCCCGCTAGCTCAGACCAGGATGTGCCCCACGCAGGTGAGGGTGGGTGGGGAGAGCCAAGGCGCTCCAGCGGGCTCAGGGCCTGGACCCTGTGAGGCCTGGATGCCGCCTCCACCTAAGCCTTCAGCTGAACCCCCAGGGTGGCGTGTGTGTCCCGTTCAGGGGCTGAGTGTTCGTCTGTGTGTCTTTGATGGGGCCAAGCTGAAGAGCTCGAATTGGAAATTATTCACTTCTAGAATCACAATTCAGAAAAAAAGAAATGGTTCCCATGAGCCCCAGTTTCATGCTCCTGCAGTCACTGCATGGACCTGGACGTCACTCCTATGACCTCTTTTTCAGGCGCACACACACAGGTAGCTGCCATGAGCATCCCACGCGCATGCATCCTGGTGTGTTTCTGCCACATGATCCCTAGGCTAGATTCAAGGAGCACTTTCTGCCAGCAGCAGGGAACAGAGTGCAGGCCTGGGATGAACTGAGGACATCAGAATGAAATGCTCTAAAAGCCATGATCTCATGGCCAGAGACAGACTCTGGCTAAAATCACCTGCAGTGACCAGACTTCACAGCCCAAACCACTGTCTTCATCCATAAAATCAGGATCCAATCGACTTGGTCCAGGAACTCCATTCCCAGACAGATTTTCTTGGCCCAGATTTTAAAAATGTAAACACGGTCCCTCTTCCAGCCAGCACTTTTCAGCTGGCCAGCCACAGCTTGCCCTTCTCCTGCACCCCAAGGAAAGTGTCACCACCTGCCAGGTCAGGAGCCCAGCTCAAAGCCATGGCGTAGGCCTCTTCAGGACTAGGATTCTAAAACGGGGTCCATTTCCCCAAAGGGAAGTTCTCCTTTCTCCTCATGTGATGAGGTGGGGGCGGCTCATCAAGCCACATGTGGGGGTGGGCCTCCACCCAGGATGGCACTGTACCCACGCAGGGTCTCCTGGCTCCCACTCCCTCCTGTGTTATAAATTGTAGGGAAAGAAAACTGTGGCCAGCACCTTTCTCTACCACCACCTCCACGGGGACGGCTATTCCTTGCTAGAATTACCAGGCCCCCCTCCAGCAGCAGAGGCCATGGGGCTACCTGCCTGCCCTCCAGCTCTGACAGCCAGCTCTCAAGTCCCAGTGGGCCAGGAGGAGAGCTCTGTCTTCCCCAGGATTTTATTGTATTGTGGCAAAATCAACATAACTTTTTTTTTTCTTTTGAGATGGAGTTTCGCTCTTGTTGCCTAGGCTGGAGTACAAAGGTGTGGTCTCGACTCACTGCAAACTCCGTCTCCTGGGTTCAAGCGATTCTCCTGCCTCAGCCTCCTGAATAGCTGGGATTACAGGTGTGTGCCACCACACCCAGGTAATTTTTGTATTTTTGGGGTTTCACCACATTGGCCAGGCTAGTCTTGAACTCCTGACCTCAGGTGATGCACCCGCCTTGGCCTCCCAAAGTGCTGGGATTACAGGTGTGAGCCACCATGCTTGGCCAACATAACATTTTTTTAAATGTATCTTCCACCTCAGCCTCACAAGTAGTTGACACTATAGGTGCACACCACCACACCCAGCTCATCATCTTTTTTTTTTTTTAGATTTTTTTTTTTTTGTTAGCAACAGGATCTTACTATGTTGCCCAGGCTGCTCTCCAACTCCTGGTTGCAAGTGATCCTCTCACCTCAGCCTCCCAGAGGACTGGGATTATGGGCATGAGCTATTGCTTTTAAAATCTGATGATCAGTGCAGTGCCTTTTATTCTGAGCCTCCACTCCACTGAGTGGTCTCCCCCACTTCATGCCCCAGGGGCTCATGTGCCAAGGCACTCGGGGACACACTCCGACTATGGGGAGTTGTGTCCCACCCAGGCCTCCCCTGAGATGCCCACTGGCTATGACTGTCGGAGGCCAGTCTGTGAAGGTCACTGCGGCAACTCCCCCAGCCCACCTGTGAGAAGGCTTCAGGCCACCACTTCTGGGAGCCAGGTTCTCCCTGCCACTCCAAGGCCAGGCCAGGGTACCAGGACCCCTGTGATATTGTGATATAATAAAAAATACATATTTGGCCTCTGCCCCCATTCCTGACAGAGATCTCCTAAAATCTGTAATCTCCTGAGTGATTGGAATGGCTGACAGAGTTCCTAAATCCTTTGGAATTTCCTGGGTTATGGGGGCATCTTTTCTTTTTTTTTCAAGACAGCATCTTGCTCTGTCACCCAGGCTGGAGTGTAGTGGTGTGATCACAGCTCACTGCAGCTTCCTGGGCTCAAGTGATCCTCCCACCTCAGTCTCCCGGGTAGCTGGGACTACAGCTGCACACCACCATGCCTGGCTAATCATTTTTATTTTTTGTAGAGATGAGGTCTCCTTATGTTGTCCAGGCTGATCTCAAATTCTTGGGCTCAAGCAATCCACTTGCTTTGGCCTCCCGAAGGGCTGGGATGACAGGCATGAGCCCCCGTGCCTGGCCAGGAGCATCATTTTAGGAGACTCTTGGTGGGCTCCTGCATGGCCTCAGGATAGGGGCTGGTTGCCAGGGAACCAGCCCTGTGATTAAAGGGTCAGGACTTTCAGCCACATCCCCCAACCTCTGGGGAAGGGAGAGGAGCTGAAGGTTGAATCAATCCACAGTGGCCAATGAGGTAATCAATTGTGCCTATGTAATGAAGGCTCCAGAAAAATCCCCAAGCTACAGGGCTCAAAGAGCTTCCAGAAAGTGAACACGTAGAGGCTCTGAGATCGTGGTGTCCAGGGAAGCCAGGAAGCTCCACGCCCTGCCCCACATGCCTTCCCCATGAGTGTCTTCATCTGTGTCCTTTGTAATATCCTTCATAATAAAAGGGTAAACATACAGAAAAGATTTCCCTGAGTTCTGTGAGCTACCCTAGCAAATTAACCACCCCCAAGCCGGGGATCGGGGGAACTGAGATTTGTCACAGCTTGGGGCTTGCAATGGGCGTGAAAAGTGAGGGCAGCCTTGAGGACTGAGCCCTCAGCCCGTGGTGTTTGATGCTGTCTCCAAGAGGACTGTGTCAGAGTTGAATTGAATGAAAGGACACCCAGCTGGTGTCTGCTGGAGAACGGGTTGTCTGTGGAGAGAAATCCCCACACATTTCGGTGCCCTAAGGTGAAATACTCTGTATTGAGAGTGAGAGCAGAGAGAAAAAGCAGTGTTTTTTCCACAGCCCCCCATGCACCCAGCCATTGTGATGTTACTGCTCATGATGGTGACTTTACGTGTCCACTTGGCCAGGCCACGGCACCCAGTTTCTGGTGAAACACCAATCCCGATGTTGCTGTGAAAGATATTTTTGAAGATGAGACTAACATTTAAAGCCGTGGACTTTACGTAAAGCACATGCCCTCCAGGTTGCCCATTAGGGAGTGGCCTCATCCAGTCCATTGAAGGCCTTAAGAGAAAAAACTGACATCCCCTTAGAGAAAGAATTCTGCCCGCAGACAGCCCTGCGGGTGGCGCTGCGACATCAGCTCTTCCGGGGCTCCAGCCTGCAGCCTCCCTGCAGATTTCAGATTTCCCAGCCTGCACAGTCACACATCTGTACACACAGCTCATGGGAATGACATGTGGGAAGACAACTAAGGCAGGATCACTTTCAAGCCATATACCAACACCTGCCTCATTGGTATGTGGTTAGACCTCAAACTTACAAAGGCTGGGCACAGTGACTCACACCTGTAATCCCAGTACTTTGGGAGGCTGAGGCAGGAGGATCACTTGAGTCCAGGAGGTTGAGGCTGCAGTAAGTTATGACTGCACCACTGTACTCCAGCCTGGGTGACAGAGTAAGACTCTATCTCTTTTTTTTAATAAAAAAAAAAAAAAAAAAAAAAGAAAACCATGCAATCTGCAGAGTCCTAATTAGGAAAAAGGAGTCAGGTTGGTGGCACCAGGTGAAAACAAAGAGATAAAGCAGATGAGCAATGGGTCTGCCTTCCTCCATGGTCCAGGACAGATAAACAAAGAGAGGAAACAGACATGCTGTGGGTCTGTTTTTCTTTATGGTCCAGGACATGTGGCCCTCCTGAGCAGATAACGTACAGAGCTCACAAGCTTCCTGCTTATCGACAAACACCTTAATTTATCAAACACCTAGGCTGATAGAAAAATGGAAGTTAGTTATCAATCAGCTCAAGTTCCATTCTATAAACTCCCCAGCCAGCCTTGGTCTCCTGGCAGGCAGCTCCTCTTCTGCTGATTCTGCCCACTGCAACCTTGCAACACATTTTCCTACTTTCTCTAATAAATCTGCCTTTCTTTACCTACAACTGTCTTGGTAAATTCTTTTAGCCCGCGCCACCGGCCCAGTGAGTCTCCGCTACCTGCCACGCAAACAAAATAAAAACCTAAAAGGTTTGACTCACTCCTATACCTAACAGAAGAATTAACAGTAGTGCTTTGACTTATTCCTTTACCTAATTCACCAGGATTTACTCCAAATGATATTTTACTTTAGGAAAAAATCATCTCTCTCCTCAAAGGATAAAATGTGCCGGGGTTGGGAGCTGAGTCTCAGATGTTATGAAATGTGCACAGAAACCCTTCTCCCCAAGATCCCCGTGCTGTTCACCATCCTTGGCTTGAACACTTAGATATGGCAGCCCTTGCAACAGGAGCTCCTTCAACTTGTGCAGTTTTGTCTGTCTTAGGGTGTGTTTTATTTTTTTAAGGTAAAGTCTTGCTTTGTTGCCCAGGTTGGAGTGCAGTGGCATGATCAGAGCTCACTGCAGTCTTGACCTCCCAGGCTCAACAGATTCTCCCACCTCAGCCTCTCAAGTAGCTGGGACTACAGGTCCACCATGCCCAGCTAACTTTGGGGAGGTTTCAGACAAATATCTGGGTCCCTAAAACTTCTACCCACAGGTTATAGTTCTGTCCTCTTGAGTTATTTTTTTTTAATCCCTCCTGTCCAGCTTCCCTACCGCAGGGCAGTGCCTTTTGTGCTTGATCCAGCATTTCCCCAAAAGGACCCCACCCCACTTCCTCCACAAGCCAACATGTAGAGACCTCTCAAGTCCACAAACTGGGCTCTCCAATGCTCTGCCCTGAACCTGCCCCAATCCTGCAGGGTGTATTTCTTTCATTAGCTTCTTTTATTTCCCTGCAGTCTCTGTCAGTGTGAAGCAGAAATGTTAAATGACAATACAATCTTTCAACAAGACCACGACAAATGGAAGGAGCCCCCTTCAGAGTGACCACTCCAGGGGGCTCAGGGAGGCAGCCCGGGTGCAGCTGTTGAACAGGGGATATTAGAATAGGTTCCACCTGGGGGGTCCCCCAGGGAGGCAGGGCTGGCCTTGGGGCAACCCTGATGGTCCCTTTGTGACCAGCCTTGGAATCTCTCTGAAAGCCACCTCTAAGATCCTGGGGGTGTAGAGAAGAAGACAAACCCACCTGGTCCTCCTCCCCTCCGGGACTGGGAGAGACCATATCCACAGGTGCCTCCTCAGGCGTGCTGGGTCAGCCAGGCCTCTGGAGTGCCTGGGTTATGGGGGTTATCATCTTATTCAATTACCACTGAAGAGCCTGAAGTCTACTCAGGAGGCCGAGATGGGAGGATCACTTGAGGCCAGGAGTTCAAGACCAGCCTGGTCAACATAGAAAGACCCTTGACTCTCAAAAAATATATATATAAAGTGTTGTATAATGCAACCAAATATGTAAATCAGGAATCGTATCAGATTTTTTACTCCATAAACTTTTTATTTGCCCCCAGATATCTCTTAAGTGGCATGAAGAATTAACTGATGTGTCTGGCAAGCTGGGAGCTAGAGTAAGACTAGCTGGGCCTCAACAGGCAGGCTGCACAGCCAAAGCTGAAAAGGCAAATTGGTTATTTTCTTTTCTTTTCTTTTTCTTTTTCTTTTTTTTTTTTTTTTTTTTTTTTTTTTTTTGACAGAATCTCGCTCTGTCACCCAGGCTGGAGTGCAGAGGCACAGTCTTGGCTCACTGCAACCTCCACCTCCCAGGTTCAAGCAATTCTCCTGCCTCAGCCTCCCAAGTAGCTGGGACTATAGGCATGCGCCACCACACCTGGCTAATTTTTTTGTATTTTTAGTAGAGATGGGGTTTCACTATGTTGGCCAGGCTGGTCTCGAACTTCTGACCTCAGGTGATCCATCTGCCTCAGCCTCCCAAAGTGCTGGGATTACAGGTGTGAATCACTGCACCTGCCAAATTGTCTATTTCAAGCTTTGCATATTCACTCTAATTTTTAAATGGGGCCGGACGTGGTGGCATGCACTTGTAGTCTCAGCTACTAGGGAAGCTGAAGTGGGAGAATCACTTGAGCCCAGGAGATGGAGGCCAGCCTAGGCAACATAGCAAAACCCCCATCTCTAAATAAAAATAAAAATAAAGAGCTTGGAGCCTGGATGGGGCTAGGCATATAGCAAGCACAGATGCTTGGGAAGTACACCCTTTAATTTTCACACTAAGGAGAAAGAAAGGGCTAAGAGTAGTTCAATACAGTATCTTCAAAATATTTGACCATTTATTTGCCCATTTTTTCCTGAAAAGAGTGAATGAAAACACTTACTATAACTCAGATACTAATACACCCTTTTGTTTCTTTTCTTTAAGAAACAGGCACAGTTGTTAAGATCTGTTTCAGATGAAGTTGGGTGATGGATACATGGGCTTTCATTAGTCTCTGATTTGGGTGTGTTTTTAATGTTCTATAATGAAAAGCGTTTTTATTGATTGATTTCTTTCTTTTTTTTTTTTTTTTTTTTTTTTTTTTTTGAGACAGAGTCTCGCTCTATCCCCCAGGCTGGAGTGCAGTGGTATGGAGTACAGGGGCGTGATCTCGGCTCACTGCAACCTCCGCCTCCCGGGTTCAAGCGATTCTCATGCCTCAGCCTCCCAAGTAGCTGGGATTACAGGCACCTGCCACCAGGCCTGGTTAATTTTTGTATTTTTAGTAGAGATGGGGTTTCACCATGTTGGCCAGGCTGATCTCAAACTCCTGACTTCAGGTGATCCACCCACCTCGGCCTCCTGAAGTGCTGGGATTACAGGCAGGAGCAACCGCGCCCGGCCAATTGATTGATTTTTTTAAAATGCTTCCTCCCTCCCAGGGAACTGTGAATGAAGCTCTTCTTTTAAATATATATATTTCAGAGATGGGGATCTCACTATGATGCCCAGGCTGGTCTTGAACTCCTGGCCTCAGCTGGTCTTGAACTCCTGGCCTCAAGTAATCCTCCTACCTCAGCCTCCCAAAGTGCTAGATGACAGGCATGATCCCGGCCAAGCCCTTCCTTTAACCACAGCTCTGGAGACTGTCACTTGGGCGACCAGGGCTGCCAGGGTTTCCGGAGGGAACGGCCTCCTGACTGCTCAGGGCTTCCTCAAGGTGAGCTCAAGACCCGCAGGGCTTCCCTATGGCAAGCCGTCGAGGCTTTCTTTGGATGCAGGTGGCCGCAGAGCGCACATGCGGCGTCGGTGCTGGCAGCCAGGTGAGCTGCACCAGCTCAGCCCGAATGAGCGGTGTCAGGCTATGCACTGTGCTCCCACCCGCCCTGCGCCCAGACCTCCGCCTGCCCTGGAGGTGAAGGACGCAGGCTCCCCACGCTCCCCCAAGTGATGATGCAGAGGCGTACTCCCTCTCGGTGTCCCCACTCCACATTCCGGCGTCCTCAGAACAGCCGGCACAGGCAGGGCGGGCGTCAGCTGTCCGGCCGCACCTCCCTGCAGGGGCATTCCTTGGCGGGCTGCTGCCTGCCAGGCTGACCCAGGCGCAGGCGCTCAGGTAAAGGCAGTGGCCAGCCCAAGCTGCCGACCCAGCCGCTCCTCCCAGCAGAAGAAGCCAGGTGAGGAGGCGAGGATGGTGGGGGTCGCCCAGGGAGAAAAATCTCATCCGACAAGGAAAGCTTGGTGACCCCCTGTCTCCCTGGGCAGAACTCCCCTCCCAGGAATGAGCTTTGGACAACGTGGTTCCTCCCGTTGAATCAGGTTCTGACCGAGTCCGCTGCAGCTGCAGGCGGGGGCGCCCTGCCGAGCAGATACCCAGCGGAGCTCCGGGGCCCCGTTTCTACTGTAAGCAGCTGGGGGCCAAATGTGCGCCCGGGCGCGTCTCTTGGCCTCTCCCAGACTCGGCTCCCTCATCTGTAAGAACGTGAACGATGTCCGCCCTCGACAGGACTGCGGTCGCGAGAGGTGCCCGGGCCAGGCAAGGGACACAGCGCGGATCTGCTGGTTTCTCCCTTGATTCCATGCGTGGGCGTGAAGCGTATTCTTGGGAGTCAGGCACAAATGTGACTTAGTAAGGAAGGGTGAGCGTTGCTGGGATGGGTGGGGAAAAATGTTTTCTGCATCACGGGGCCAGCTGGAGCGGGGAGTGGCCACCGCAGGATTCCTGGATGCAGCTGAGACAGCTGGGGCGGGGTGTGCTGGGCTCACACTGAGTTCAACTCTCCAAATAGCCCTCGCGCCACTGTCCAGAACAGACGATAAGAATTTCACGGGACTTTTGTCTGGAAGTTTGCGGTTGACAATGCGTTTTTACCTACATGATCACAGTAACTTTCCCAGCAAGGCTGTTAGCTAAAGAAGGTGCCCGCCCCGCCCTGGAGCCTGACAGAGGACGAGCTGCAGCCTTGTCCAAGAGAAAGGCCCGGGGGACCCAGCCACCCACCTCCCTGCCCCCCACCACCCTGCCCCCCACCACCCTTCCTTCCAAGGAGCACGCAAGACCAAGCCTAGGACTCGGTACAAAGCTTGGTTCCTAACTAGACCGGCGGGGACTGACTAGGAATGGAATCCAGGCAAACACCTGACCGATCATAATCAGGTGCAAACCATTCTGATTCTATTTTTTAATGCCATCCTAATCTATAATATGTTAAACTCTGAGAAAGGCCTAGAGAGAGCCACTTTGCTAAGGCATGCATTATTCAATTTTTCCTTATTCCAGTCATAATATTCTGGGTCCTCCTCTCACAAACGGAAAGTCCTGCAAGGCAAGCTTTCTGCCGTCCTAGTCTCTCCATTCACAATCACTCGCTAAGGGCATTGGCATAGAAAGTAACACACTGAGTCTTATGCACAACACGCAGGAGGTGTCCTCTTTAACCTTCAGGAATGTATATTCTAGTGCCGGAGGTGGGACTTCTGAATGTGAAAGGCCGGATCCTCTGCTGGGGCAGGGCTTGGTGAGTGCAGAGGCTGCGGTGGGTACAGACAGGAGGCGGTCGCTCAGCTCTCACAGAGCTGGCCTGGTGATATCCTGCCCACCTGGAATCTGGGACCTGAAAAAGAGCACATTGGCTCATCCTAGCCTGGCGGTGCAGACAGTGCAGATTAAGTTGATTTAATCCAATCCACAGGGGTAAAAATACCTCAAAAAAGAATGAACATTCCACTTGTGCTTTTAACTGAGAAAGTGCAGCACAGCTTTAGATATCTTTGCTGGCAGCTGTTCATTATGCAACAGTTCAGCTGGTGGCAGGAAAGGCAGGAAGAAAGATGAGCATATCCAAAAGATCCAGAGATGGGGAAGGGGCTGGAAGGAGGGGAGGGAAGTGGGCGACGGTTTTGTTTTTGGTTTTTTTTGGTGGTTGTTTTTTTTTTTTGAGACAAGAGTTTTGCTCTGTCGCCCAGGCTGGAGCACAGTGGTGTGATCTTGGCTCACTGCAAGCTCCGCCTCCTGGGTTCACACCATTCTCCTGCCTCAGCCTCCCAAGTAGCTGGGACTACAGGTACCTGCCACCATGCTTGGCTAATTTTTTGCATTTTTAGTAGAGACGGGGTTTCACCATGTTAGCCAGGATGGTCTCAATCTCCTGACTTCATGATCCATCCATCTCGGCCTCCCAAAGTGCTGGGATTACAGGCGTGAGCCACCGCACCCAGCCAGGCAAGGGTTTTTTCAGAGGTGAAGGGCAGAAGTCCCAGGGGTGGATGGGCACGAGAGCAGGGTCCAAGCAGAGGACAGAGGTGGAAGTCTGGGACCAAGGATGGAGGTAGCAGCTGTGGGGAGAGCAGGAAACAAGAAGTGGGGGCTGCAGGGAGAGACTCCAGGTCCTGGGAGGGCTCGTCTGGAGGACCTAGGCAGGTTCTGAAGCCTAGGGGAACAAAGTTCTGTGACTAGAGCCAAAGGTCAAGGTTCTGAGTGGGGTCCACTGAAATTATGGCTTTTCCATGAATGCCATCACAAAGCAAAGAGGAAGATAACTAATCAACAGATGCAAGTTCTGACTTATAAAATCTGTGTCACACAAAGCTGTATCCTGGCCTGCATGCACACACTTTCTGGACTCACCACAAGCATGGTCCTGGAAACCACTGGCCTGCAAGGCAAGAGAAGGCAGAAGTCACCAGGGTGCCCCTGGGAAATCCTGTTTCCCAGAACCTGTGCCAGTTCAGCTGTGTTGCACAAAGTCTGCCCCTGCCCCCCTGCAGGGTTGCATCAGGGCCCCTCTGCCCTGCAGACTGGAGCACGGGTGCCCTCACTGTTGGCTGTTGAGCCTCCCAGCCCTGGTGGAAGGCAGGCTGCCATTCCTTCCTAGGCACCTTCCACACCCTGCCCTCTTGCCCTCACCAGCAGCTTCCCTCATTCATTCTCAGCACTTCCATCCTCAGTATGGACAGGAAGAAAATGTGCCAATCCATGTAATGGTAAGAATGATGGCAGTCACTATTTGTTCCTGGAACAATTTTATAAATTATTATAATAATATTGGCTGGATGCCGTGACTCCCAGCTGTAATCCCAGCACTCTGGCCAAGGTGAAAGGATCACTTGAGCCCAGGAGTTTGAGACCAGCCTGGGCAACATAGTGAGACCCTGCCTTTTATTATATTTAAAAATTAAATATACAAAAGAAAAATAGGCCAGGCGCTGTGGCTCACACCTCTAATCCCAGCACTTTGGGAGGCCGAGGCAGGTGGATCATCTGAGGTCAGGAGTTCAAGACCAGCCTGCCCAACATGACAAAACCCTGTCTCTACTAAAAATATAAAAATTAGCCGGGTGTGGTGGCTGGTGCCTGTAATCCCAGCTACTCAGGAGGCTGAGGCAGGAGAATCACCTGAACCTGGGAGGCAGAGGTTGCAGTGAGCCAAGATTGTACCACTGCACTCCCGCCTGGGTGACAAGAGTGAGACTCTGTCTCAAAAAAAAAAAAAAAAAAGAAAAAATATATATAGATAGATAGATAGATATAGTATCATATGATTATATAAGTTACAATAATTATTATAATTATTTTTGTCTGTTTCAGATGTTACTAAATATTCATAAGGATTACAATCAGCACCTAGCACAGTGTCTGGGATTACAATCAGCACCTAGCACAGTGTCTGGGATTACAATCAGCACCTAGCACAGTGTCTGGGATTACAATCAGCACCTAGCACAGTGTCTGGGACATGGCAAGTGCTCAATATTTATGGAAGAAAAGAGTGAATAAATCAAGAAATCGTCATTAAACACCAAAATTGTGTTTAACAGAACCAAACAGCGCCACGCCCTTGTGACCCTGACCTGAAGCTTCTGGTCGAGAAGGCCCTTGCACTCCCAGGCCCTCCCTGTAAGCAGGTTGGGCAGTGCAGAGGGCACAGGGCACAGGGCTGAGCCACAGGGAAAGATGAGCAGGGTGCTACCCACAGGAAGGTGCCCTCCCGATCCCCCCACAGCCTCTGCCCCCTGCGAACACAGTGGCCTGTCTTCTCTGGGCCTCTTCCCTTTTCTCTGCATCCTGCCCTCTATTTTCTTCTCACTAACACAGAATGGAACATTTATTTTGTTTGTTACATAAACTTGGTAAATACTTGTTTGATTGTAAATAAAAGGTGAATGAGTATATCTTTCTCTATCCCAAAAATCCCACACAAAACAACAACTTTCCAAATCAAATAATCACTTAGATCAATATTTTACTTAATGTGACCTTTACTTTTAATAGCCCAGTGGCCCTCAACAAAACAGTTTCAGAACTGTCTCCTACAGCTTCAGGACTATTGGTGCAGGTATGTGGTGTGCACATCGCCAAACATGTGACATGCCTGCCGCGTGCAGGACAGCAACAGGACGAGACTTACACACAGCACACAGCTACCCGACAGCCCCATACGGTTACAGTTACATCCCCCAGGTTCCCGTGTGGCAGAGCCCAAGTTAAGCCACAGAGCTGTGAGACGCGCTCATCCCAGTCACCCCTCTATTAGCAGGAGGGTTCTGTGCTCTGACAACCGCAAGGGCTAGACACTACAGAGTCACATTGAAGGGGACGGAGAATACTGCAAATGAAACCGTCAAGACAGTCCCTGGAGGAAGGGTGTGAGCAATACGGCCTGCAGAGCATAGAGTTGTATCTGTGTTATCTTTGGTTACTCTTCAGTGTTCTCCAATGTTTGTGAAGCTTGTCTATTACTCCCCTTCCCCCTTTACAAAATCGCACCACTGTACTCTATCCTGGGCGACAGAGCGAGACTCTGTCTCTAAAAAAAAAAAAAAAAAAAAAAAATTGTGGTTAAGGGCCGGGCATGGTGGTTCACGTCTGTAATCCTAGCACTTTGGGACACCGAGGCGGGCGGATCACGAGGTCAGGAGTTTAAGACCATGCATGGTGGCATGCACCTGTAATCCCAGCTACTCAGGAGGCTGAGGCAAGAGAATGGCTTGAACCCGGAAGGTGGAGGTTGTAGTGAGCTGAGATCGTGCTGCTGCACTCCAGCCTGGGCAACAGAGTGAGACTCTGACTCAAAAAAAAAAAAAATTCTGGTTAAAAAAACATATCAGGCCTGGCGCGGTGGCTCACACCTGTAATCCCAGCACTTTGGGAGGCTGAGGCGGGTGGATCACAAGGTCAGGAGTTTGAGACCAGCCTGACCAACATGGTGAAACCCTGTCTCTACTAAAAATACAAAAATTAGTTGGGTATGGTGGTGCGTGCCTGTAATCCCAGCTACTCAGGAGGCTGAGGCAGGAGAATTACTTAAACTCAGGCGGTGGAGGTTGCAGTGAGCTGAGATGGTGCCATTGCACTCCAGCCCGGGCGACAGACCGAGACTCCACCTCAAAAAAAAAAAAAAAAAAAAATCACATGCCGGGCGCAGTGGCTCACACCTGTAATCCCAGCACTTTGGGAGGCCGAGGCGGGCAGATCACCTGAGGTCGGGAGTTTGAGACCAGCCTGACCAACATGGAGAAACCTTGTCTCTACTAAATATACAAAAAAAAATTAGCCTGGCATGGTGGTGCATGCCTGTAATCCCAGCTACTTGGGAGGCTGAGGCAGGAGAATCGCTTGAACCCAGGAGGCAGAGGTTGTGGTGAGCCAAGATCACACCATTGCACTCCAGCCTGGGCAACAAGAGCAAAACTCCATCTCAAAAATAATAATAATTATATATAAAATTATATATAAAATATAATATATTATTATATTATATATATCTCTCATAAAATTGACCATCTTACCCATTTTTACATGTACAGGTTCGTAGCATTAAACATATTCACATAGTTGTGCAACCGATCTCCAAAATTTTTTCATCTTACAAGACTCATCTATTATCATCATCTATTACTTTTTCCCTTCTTTTGTTTTTTCCTGAGACAGAGTCTCACTCTGACGCCCAGGCTGGAGTGCAGTGGTGCAATCTCAGCTCACTGAAACCTCCTCCTCCGGTTCAAACAATTCTCATGCCCCAGCTGCCCAAGAAGATGGGATGACCGGCACCCACCACCACGCCTGGCTAATTTTTGTATTTTTAGTAGAGACGGAGTTTCACCATGTTGACCAGGCTGGTCTCAAACTCCTGACCTCAGGTGATCTGCCTACCTCAGCCTCCCAAAGTGCTGGAACTACAAGCGTGAGCCACCGTGCCCAACCTCATGAATTACTTTTTAATGGAAAGGTAATAAAAGAGTATTTTCAAACATGTAAGCCCCAAGAGCATTTTCAAACGTGAGCCCCAAAGGTAATAAAAGAATGTTTTCAAACATGTGAGCCCCAAGTAAGAGAGTTGTCCTGCTTCTGCTGCTTTCAAAAATCCCAGAGTGAGGGTGCCTTTCCTTACTTCCCCTGTCCCTACCCTGAGTCTCGGGTTGGGAGATTCCAGAGTTGGTTCTCACCTGGCTCCCCCTGCCCATCCTGGAGCTTCTCTCCCCTCCTCTCAGCTCCTGCTTCAGCCCCCAGCCCCTGCAAGCATGTGTTCAAGACCAGGGGCCAGGCTGGGGTGGGTGGAGGTTGAAGGTCCACGATCATGTTGGGGCATGTGACAAGGTGGCTCTGGGGCAGCCCAGGAGTTTGGGATCCTCACATGTGGCTTGATTCAACCCCCCGGTGTTGCAGAGGAAGACGCTGAGGCTCAGAGATCACACAGCTAGTTAGAGGTTCATCAGGGACTAACCCAAGGGTTCCATCACCTCACTCAGAGCCCGTCCTACTAAAACACGCTGAAGGCAGAAGGGTCACGCTCCACAGGGAAAAGCACTCCATCACAGCTGTGCATGGGATATGCCCCCCGTATGCTGAACTGCTGTACAACAAGACAACCAGCCTGTTAGCATGAGACAGCTGTCAGGTCACATGTGTTACAAACCGGACTTGCTGCGCTCAACTGTCTACACAAATATTTATTCTTCATCGTGTACTTCATGGATAGATGCTCACTACCATCTTAGAAGAGATGAAATGGGGTGGTGAGATGTTGGTCAAAGGAAACACAATTTCAGTAATAGGAGGAATAAGTCGGTGAGGGCTATTACAACATGGTGACTGTGCTTAGTAACAGTGTATCGTGTTCCTGAAAATTGCTAAGAGAATAGAGTTTGAGTGTTCTCGTCACAAAAAAATAAGTATGTGAGGTAATGCATACATTAATAGCTCAATGCCAGGCCAGGTGCGATGGCTCACGCCTGTAATCCCAGCACTTTGGGAGGCCGAGGCAGGCGGATCACAAGGTCAGGAGATCAAGACCATCCTGGCTAACACGGTGAAACTCCGTCTCTACTAAAAATACAAAAAATTAGCCAGGCGTGGTGACAGGCACCTGTAGTCCCAGCTACTCAGGAGGCTGAGGCAGGAGAATGGCATGGACCCAGGAGGCGGAGCTTGCAGTAAGCTGAGATCGCACCACTACACTCCAGCCTGGGCAACAGGGTGAGACTCTGTCTCAAAAAAAAAAAAAAAGATAGCTCGAAGGAGCCCTTCCACAATGTATACCTCTTTCCAGACATGTTGTACACAATAAACATACACAATTTTTGTCCATTAAAAATAAATAAATAAATGTTTTGTAAAAGAGGAAGTCAAATAAATTCCTTGATATCAAGATCTTTTAAAATAGAATTGGCAAATCAACTATAATTAATAGAGAAATAGATAAAATAGACAAAATGCGGCAAGCAGGCTGTAGCCTTGTAGAGGGAGTTGTATCAACTGGTTTTTGTTTTTTGGGTTTTTTTTGAGACGGAGTCTAGCTGTCGCCCAGGCTGGAGTGCAGTGGCACAATCTCGGCTCACTGAAACCTCCGCCTCCCAGGTTTAAGTAATTCTGCTGACCCAGCCTCCTGAGTAACTGAGATGATAGGCGCCCACCATCATATCTGGCTATTTTTTTTTTTTTTTTTTTAGTAGAGACGGGGTTTCACCATGTTGGCCAGGACGGTCTCAAACTCCTGACTTCAAGTGATCACTCGCCTCGGCCTCCCAAAGTGCTGGGATTACAGGCAACTGGTTTTGTTTAATTTAAGAAGCACTGGTATTGATTAGTCATAGGATGTGAGAGCTGGAGGGAATTTAAAGATCGTCCGGTCTTACTCACTGGCCAAGGAGGAAACTGATTTTGTCTAAACCGAGAATTTCCAGGATGCAGGGAAAGAGGCGCTGTGAGCTTTACAATTCATCTTCTAGGTGGATCAAAACCCTTCACACAGGACTTCCTCTATCGCTCTTGCGATTTAGCAGTTCCACAAAAACAGAAATATTTTCTAATCAGACATCCCAAACCTGTCTAGACTCTTGCTCTCTTGTCTAGGAAAAGAACATACACAGGTTTTTTATTTTGTTTCCAACCCTACGAAACCAACCCGAGGGGGAGGTGCAGAGGTATGCCCCATCCCCAGACCAATGCCACCGTCCAAATGTACCCAAACATGGAACCCCGGGTGCATTTCAGCGCACGTCCTCCCAGAGACCTCGATGGACTCGATGTCACCCCCACAGTAGTCAGCGGTCCACTGCCTCTCTACCCAGCACGAGAGAGGCTTGGTCATGCTGGTGGGGTGGAATTAGCCCAAAGGGGTTGTGCCCCTAACTGACCAGCAGAGCCCTAGAAGTGTAGAGATTCAGGTCTCCCCTCCCCTTCACATTTCGGTGGTGACAGAGCAAAGAGACAGCCCGTGATTGAGAATGTCCCACCCATGGAAGCCCTTCCCGGACACTGTCCTCCCTTCCAGCCACCGTGTCCCTCTGCTACCTGGCACCGTGTGCTTGTCTGTCCCTTCTCTGTCCACGGAGAAGAGAGAAGGCCCAGCATTGCCCTCTTTTTTCTTTTTTTTTTGAGATGGAGTCTCGCTCTGTCACCCAGGCTAGAGTGCAGTGGGGCGATCTCGGCTCACTGCAAGCTCCGCCTCCCGGGTTCAGGCCATTCTCCTGCCTCAGCCTCCCGAGTAGCTGGGACTACAGGCGCCCGTCACCACACCCGGCTAATTTTTTGTATTTTTTAGTAGAGACAGGGTTTCACATGTTAGCCAGGATGGTCTCGATCTCCTGACCTTGTGATCCACCCGCCTCGGCCTCCTAAAGTGCTGGGATTACAGGTGTGAGCCACCGCACCCAGCAAGTACTGCCCTCTTGGTGGCAACTTCTTATCTTCCGTACTTGGAGACTTGGTACCAGGATGTCTCTGTCCCCCACTCATTGGGCTGAATCATTCACTCTTCATTCCCCGCCCCCAATATTTTATTTTGAAAGTTCTCAAACATATAGGAAAGTTGAAAAAAGAATACAATAACAAAACAAACACCTGTACTGTTCTCCTAGATTCACCTATAATGAATTTTTCTCCACATGCGCTTTCTGTCAGTGTGCACACGCACACACACCCTGTTGTGAAGCATTTAAAAGTGAGTTGCATGATCATAGCACTACAGTGTGGAGCTCCTACATAATCTCAATGTCATTGTCAAATTTAAAAAATAACATCAAATGGCCGGGCACGGTGGCTCATGCCTGTAATCCCAGCACTTTGGGAGGCCGAGGCAGGCAGATCACCTGAGGTCGGGAGTTTGAGACCAGCCTGAGCAACATGAAGAAACTCTGTCTCTACTAACAATACTTAATTAGCCAGGCATGGTGGCACATGCCTGTTAATCCCAGACACTTGGGAGGCTGAGGCAGGAGAATTGCTTGAAACCAGGAGGCAGAGGTTGTGGTGGCCAAGATCATGCCATTGCACTCCAGCCTGGGCAACAAGAGCGAAACTCCATCTCAAAAAATAATAATAATAACATCAATTATTACTAACACTACTATTGTTATTAGTAACATCAGTTATCCACAATTGTCCTCAAAATGCCTGTTGGAGATTTAGAAAAACAAAAACAACAAAAGGGATCAATCAACATTTCCTAGCGCAAAAAAGTGGCCCAGAGGCCATAGTGTTCATGCTGGGGGCCAGGCCACTGATCTTGAAGCTCTGGTTGAGAGCTGCCTGCGTGTGACCCCTGATATGGCAGGATTCATGCCCCAAACCCGCTCTATGGGCCCCATCCACCTCCTGACTCATCATCACAGGAAAGAGGCCCTTGGAGGCAACTCCTCTGAAGCCACCCTGCAGCTCACACTGGGCAAGGCCTCCCAGAGAGGCCACCTCAGGTCTTTGTGAAATTGAAGCTCCTGCTTCTTAAAGTAAAACCAGAGGTGATTGCTGTCCTTTGAAATTCTGAGCCTGGAAGGACTTAACTCATTTTTAAAATGGGAATAACTGAAAATCCAATGAGCCTGCAGGCCTCTAAGGACATCGTCCTGGGTGGTCCCTGCCACACAAGGCACTACTGCCCCAGATCATAACCCAGAAGGCAGTGGCCGGACTTCCCAGACAGATGCTTCCTGCCCTGGCTGGGAGTGCCCAGGGTAGCCGGGGAGACTGGTTCCCGGGGACCTGGAAGGCTGGGAAGTGACCAGGGCTAGCACAGGGTGGGCCCTCCAGCTGGAGCACACCCTCCATTCCTCTCTCTCAAAATCCACACTCAGAGTCCAGTCACCCTTTTCCAAATTCTTCAAACTGTTGGTCACCTGTCAGATGGTCTTAAATCAATGTCAGAGGCAAACTGCCTTCAAAAGGCTCATGGAAAATGTATATTATGAAAAAACTGTGCATGGATTTCAAAATGTTTTTGTGCCAAAATAAACTCACATGAACTTATGTCTGAATAAGATTGAGTTTGAGGCACTAAGAAAGATAAGACATCAGTTTGACAAGAGCTTCTATGAGATCAACATGAATTTTGCTAAAAGTGAAACAAGAACAAATAACAAATTTACGGCGAAGCTTGAGTGAAAGAATGGTGAAATCACTGATGCTTTATGAAAAGGTTATGGGGGCCGGGAGCGGTAGTCACACCTGTAATCCCAGCACTTTGAAAGGCCAAGGTGGGCAGATCACTCGAGGCCAGGAGTTCAAGATCAGCTGGCCAACATTGTGAAACCTGTCTCTCCTAAAAATACAAAAATTAGCCCGGTGTGGTGGCACACACCTGTAATCACAGCTACTCAGGAGGCTGAGGCATGAGAATCACTTGAACCCAGGAGGCGGAAGTTGCAGTGAGTCGAGATCGCACCACTGTACTCCAGCCTGGGTGACAGAGCAGGACTCTACTTCAATAAATAAATAAATAAGTTATGGGGACAATGCCCCAAAGAAATCAGCGATTTATAAATGGATAACTTAGCTGGGTGCAGTGGCTCATGCCTGTAATCCCAGCATTTTGGGAGGCCAAGGTGGGAGGATCACTTGAGGACAGGAGTTTGAGACCAGCCTGGGCAACATAGTGAGACTCCATCTCTACAAAAAATTTAAAAATTATCCAGCCGTGGTCACGTGCACCTATAGTCTCAGCTGCTCAGAAGATGATAGGAGGATCTCTGGGCCCAGGAGTTTGAGGCTGCAGTGAGCTGTGATCACACCACTGCATACCAGCCTGAATGACAGAGCAAGACCCTATCTAAAAAAACAAATAGAAAACCAAATGAATAACTTGTTTTAAAAAGGGACAAGATGATGCTGAAAAGGAAGCCTGTAGTGGCAGATCATCCACATTCTTTTTTTTTTTTTTTGAGATGGAGTTTCACTCTGTCACCCAGACTGGAGTGCAGTGGTGCAATCTCCGCTCACTGCAACCTCCACCTCCCAGGTTCAAGCAATTCTCCTGCCTCAGCCTCCCGAGTAGCTGGAATTACACGTGCATGCCACCACACCCTGATAATTTTTGTATTTTTAGTAGAGATGGGATTTCACCATGTTGGCCAGGCTGGTCTCAAACTCCTGACCTCGTGATCTGCCCACCTCAGCTTCCCAAAGTGCTGGGTCTACAGGTGTGAGCCACTGTGCCTGGCCATCCACATCCATTTTTGAGGAAAAAATTCATCTTTCTCATGCCATAATTGAAGAGGCCCAATGACTAATAGCAGAAACAATAGCCTATGCCATAGACATCTCAATTGGTCCAGCTTACACAATTCTGACTGAAATATTAGAATGGAGCAAACTTTCCACTCAGTGGAAACCACTGTGTCCAGATCAGCTGCAGACAAAAGCAAAGCTTCTGATGGAAATTTTAAACAAATGAAATCAAGATCCTGAAACATTTCTTTAAACAACTGTAACAAAGGAAATGTGGCTTTACCAGTACAATCCTGAAGAAAAAGCACAACCAAAGCAATGGCTACCAAAAGATGGGAATGGTCCAGCCAAACACGAGTGGACCAGTCAAGAGTAAAGGTCAGGGCAACAGGTCTTTGGGATGCTCAAGGCAACTTGTTTGTTGACTTTCTGGAGGACCAAAGGATAACATCTGCTTATTATGGCAGTGCTTTGAAAAATTAGCCAAACTGGGCTGGGTGCGGTGGCTCACACCTGTAATCCCAGCACTTTGGGAGGCCAAGGCAGCTGGATCACTTGACGTCAGGAGTTCGAGACCAGCCTGGCCAACATGCTGAAACCCCATCTCTGCTAAAAATGCAAAAAAAAAAAAAAAAAATTAGCTGGGCGTGGTGGCAGGCACTTGTAATTCCAGCTACTCAGGAGGCTGAGGCAGGAGAATTGCTTGAACCCAGGAGGCAGAGGTTGCAGTGAACCAAGATTGTGACATTGCACTCCAGCCTGGCCAACACGAGCAAAACTCCCCCTCAAAAAAGAAGAAAGAGAGAAAGAGAGAGGGAGGGAGAGAGGGAGGGAGGGAGGGAGGAAGGAAGGAAGGAAGGAAGGAAGGAAGGAAGGAAGGAAGGAAGGAAGGAAGGAAAGAAAGGGAAAGATAGGAAGGAAAGAGAAAGGAAGAAAGAAAAATTAGCCACACTGTTAGCAGAAAAATGCCCAGGAAGCTTCACTAGAGAGTCCTGCATTACTACCATATCTCTGCTCATTCTTCTCATCAAAGAAGGGCAATTTTGTGAGGGTTTCAATAGGAAATCATGAGGCATCCACATTATAGTCCTGATTGGGCTCCTTCTGACTCCTTTTTGTTTCCTAATCTTAGAAAAATCTGTAAAGGGCATCCATTTTTCTTCAGTTAACAATGTAAAAAACACTGCATTGGCATCGTTAAATTCTCAGGAGCCTGAGCTCTTTACAGATGGACTAAGTGGCACATCATCATTGACAAAAATGTCTTGAACTTGATGCCATTTATATTGAGAAATAAAGCTTATATTTTCTTTTTATCCTTTAATTCCATTTTTCCATGAACTTTTTGAATTCCTCTTATATACTAGAAATGGATGAGGTTTTTGGTATGTAAATGACCCTTGAGTAAAGCTGTTGGAAATCAGTTTGGGAAATTGTAGCAGCATTTAAAAACTGGGATAGGCTAGAAAATAAAATATCAGAGTACATAGCACATACTAAATTTATTTTGTGAGGCTTGTATTCGTGTGTGTGTGATGTCTACATGTGTACTGAATCACTAACATATTTGAAATTATAGGTCAAGTAAAAAAAAGTGAAAGCCACCAATTTAGGCTGATTTTCTTAGAAGAGCCTGGCTTTTGCTTTAGATTCTCTCTTCTCCTTTTTTCCCCAAATCTTCCAAGTCCCCCCATACAGGCCAGCTTTGCTGGGTCTTCCAATCCCAGCCCCAGTGAGTTGGAGAAACCTTTTCCCTCATTGTCAGAGCAAGCTGAGTATCACCTGGCATATGTTATCAGAGAGAAGGATACCCTTCTCCAACAGTGCCCTTAGCCCAGAGAAATCTGTCATTAATGACAGAGGTCAAGATGGCATGGTTCTCAGGGACAGGAAGATCACTTAGAGCCAGGAACCCATCCAGAGGTAACCAGGGGCTGGCAAGCATCCCTGTGCCCACAGATGAGGCTGGCCCTGCCCAGAGCCCCATGCTCAGCCCTGTGCTGGAAGGTTCTGTGTGCCTCAGGTATGTCCCATCCAGACAGACTGGAGAGATGCTAGACTGAGAGAGCTTTCATTAGAAGGATTTTAATAGACGTTAAAATATATTTCTGTCACTTGTGCCTCACTTCTCAACTTCTTCTCTACTAACAGTTATAATCATCATGACTGCAACTCAAAGTCCTTACCAAGACCCTCTTTGAATGAGAAAGCTCTGCCATGCCTTCCCTGTCATCATCCACTCTTGCAGCACAGCTGGCTCTCTGTATCTGTGGGTTCTACACCGATGGATTCAACTGACAGTGGATCAGAAATACCCAGAAAAAAAATTACATCTCTACTGAACGCATATGGCCTTTGTTTTTCATCATTATTCCCTAAACTATACAGCATAACTATTTACATGGTATTTACATTGTGTTGGGTATAAGTAATCTAGAGATGATTTAAAGTATACAGCAGGTTAGAAGCAAATGCTAAGCCCTTTTATATAAGGATTTAAGCATCCTTGGATTTTGGCATCCGAAGGAGATCCTGAAACAACTGCCGCAAGAATACCGAGAGCCAACTGTACTGTCCTAACACCTCTGTGTCCTCCCATCTTCCACGTGGTGCCGTCATCCACTTCCTAAAATCTCTTCCATGCATTTTATACTTTCTATCTTGGCTGCAATTCCCCATCTGTTCACGTATGGTGTCCACTTTTCCACTAGATCGTCAACATGTTTGTCATAGTTGTTTTAAAGTCCTATTGGATAGTTCCAACATCTGGGCCAGGCCTGGGGTTGGTTCTGCCGATTGCTCTGTCTCCAAACAATAGGTTGGGTTTTCTCTTGCCTTTTCCTATAACTTTTGTAGAGAAAAACTGAAGAGATTGGGATGAATGATATTGATGCCTGGAAATGGGCGTGCCTCTTGTCTTGTATGGACATCACATCGGTGTGAGAGTTGGAGTTCATCTGGCCAGTGGTGAGCTGGGCTTGGGTCTTATGGTGGTGGTAGTTACCCTCAGAGGCAAAATCCCCTCCAGCAGTGGCCGCTGTGACCCTGGGCTTTATTTATGTTGACTCTGGGCTGTCAGATGGTTGTTTTTCTTTAAGAGTTTTACTGAGATCACCTACCATACAACTGACCCATTTAAAGCATTCAATGGTTTTTAATGTAGTCACAGATTTGTGCACCCATCACCAAAATCAATTTTAGAACATTTTCATCACCCAAAAAGAAACCTCACTACCCTCGCCTGTACCTGCCACTCTCCCGACCCTACCCAGGCCCTGACAGCCCCTCCTCTACTTTCTCTCTGCTTTCTGTCCTGCTCCTTTCATAGAAATGGACTCATATAGCATGCAGCCCCCTGCGCCTGGCATCCTTCACTCAGCACTCTGCTGTCCAGGCTCATCCTGTCTCGCACGCGTCAGTGCTTTGTTCCCCCTTATCGCAGCACAGTACTGCATTGTGTGGGTGTCTGTGGGGCGAGGGGTTCTCCCCACTCCTGCTCCATCCTCAGCTCTCCTGTCCCTGCTTGGCTGGCCCCAGAGGAGGCCTCCCTCCATGCTCTGGCTTGGCATTCAGTGTTTAACTCCTGGTGGAGGCTGGGGAGATGCCAGGTTCTCCTGGTCCAGTCTTCTCCTGGTCAGGCCCCCTGAGCCTGGGCCTGAGGCTTTCTCAGTGCCCTAGGGGCACCCTCCAGGCCATCACACTCTACCTGGCACTATGGGGAGTGGCCTGGCCCTGCAAGGGAGCTCAGCTGGGGGAGCATAGCAGCCGTATCTGCATGCCTGCCCCTCTCACCAAAGCCCAGTGGAGGCCCTGGGAAAAGAGCTGCTAAGGGTTGGGTTCCCGTGTCTGGGGCTTCCAGGCCCTCTGAATGGTGCGACGAGCACACACACGTTGCTCATGGAGCCTGTTAGCATTTGAGACACTCTCCTTCCCACTTTAGGAGCCAGCTTGCCCCTGCTGGGCTTTGCCAAAAGTGGAATAGGTTGCATCTCCTCTCTCCTGGAAAGGCCCTGTCCCTCCTTGGAATTTAGCTGGAACTCAATGCCCACCAGGCCTGTGCCCACTGCTGTCACCCTATCTGTGGCACTCTGGGACAGCTATTTGGGGCAGGGTCTAGCTCTTTGTATCCCTAGAGCCAAGAACAATGCATGGTATGCAATTGACACTTAATATATGTGTACTGCATGAAAGAGAACTGATAAATTAGTGATTCTTAAACAGGGGTACACGGCAAGATTTCCGGGGAGTGAACCCCCCACCACATCATCCCCACCCCACCTCACTTGGAAGCACTGTCAGCCTTTGATTCAAGCCAGGGGGTCCCTGGGTCGGGCTCCCCCAGCATGAGTCCCCCACAGAGTGAGCCGCGTGCAAGGCCAAGGAGATTTGCCTCTGTGTTGTAGGCCTCCCTCTGGGCACCCACCCTGGAACTCTCGGAGCCCTGGGCCTGCACCCAGGGATGTGGGCCCCACCGGCCTCCCTGCAGCAGGCCTCACCACCAGCATGTGTGCCCCCGCCAGCTCAGGGAGGGTAACCGCTTGGACGTATAGAGCCAGATGTTCACTGTGTTCAAACAGGGCCCCATGGTGCAAACAGGAGTTGCTAAAGATAAGAGGATCAGGTTGAGGGCTGGGGCCAGCTCTCCAATGTGGTCCAAATCAGCAGAGAATTCTGAACGATCCATCAGGAAGTTCTCAATTCAAACCTGGCCTACTAGAGTGACATGAAAGTACATGTTTGTCAAAGCATGAAAATAAAACATACTATTAGTAATATTCCATAACTTTAAACACAGTCATGTGCCCTGTGGGCCCCCATCTGCATACTTACCCTGGGCCCTGCAGATGTAGGGAGGGCCTGTGGTCCACACCCAGCCTCCAGCGAGGGTTGTCTTGCCTGTTTCGCACACCACTCTCAGCGTTGGGTGCTCTGGGATCCCACGTTACAGCTGAGGGTCGCAAGGTGCACCGAGGCCAGTCATATGAACTACTGGCCAGTCATAAAGCACATGACTCTAGAGTCAGGCCCACCCCAGCAGTCTGACCTGACAGCCCCGCACTTTGCAGCTTCCCAGAGCCCCGCTGGGTTGTCCCTGTCCCAGGCACTCCCTGGGACTCTCTGGAACAGGCTCCTCTCATAGCCATTTGGCCTGTGAGCATGGTTCTCTGGTTGATCAAATATTATTATTTTAATACTCTATGTGAAATATTATTTTTCTTTAAAAAAAATTTTGGCCGGGTGCAGTGGCTCATGCCTGTAATCCCAGCACTTTGGGAGGCTTAGGTGGGCAGATCACGAGGTCAGCAGATCGAGACCATCCTGGCTAACACGGTGAAACCCCATCTCCACTAAAAATACAAAAAATTAGCCAGACGTGGTGGCGGGCGCCTGTAGTCCCAGCTACTCCGGAGGCTGAGGCAGGAGAATGGCTTGAACCTGAGAGGTGGAGCTTGCAGTGAGCTGAGATCACGCCACTGCACTCCAGCCTGGGTGACAGAGCAAGACTCCGTCTAAAAAAAAAAAAAAAAGGAAGAAAATGGACAAGTCAACAGCCAAGTAGGGCATGTACTTTGTAGGTAAAAAGTCTGCCCAGTAGCTGTTTGGGTGACAGTGTTTTTGCTTACTGGCATCCACTTCTGTCCTTTTTCCAAGATCATGAAATGCGTCTCAAAAAAAAAAAATTTTTTTTTAGGCCAGGCACCGTGGCTCACACCTGTAATCCCAGCACTTTGGGAGGCTGAGGCAGGAGGATTACCTGAGGTCAGGAGTTCAAGACCAGCCTGGCCAACATGGTGAAACCCCGCCTCTACTAATAATACAAAAACTAGCTGGGTGTGGTGATGTGCGCCTGTAATTCCAGCTATTCGGGAGGCTGAGGCAAGAGAATCACTTGAACCCAGGAGGCGGAGGTTTCAGTGAGCCAAGATTGCACCACTGCACTCCAGCCTGAGCGACAGAGTGAAACTGTGTCTCAAAATAAATAAATAAATAAATATGAAACGCTTCATGAATTTGCATGTCATCTTTGTGCAGGGCCACGTTAATCTTCTCTGTATCATTCCAATTCTAGTATACTGCTGCCAAAGCAAGCACGAAATATTATTTTTCAAAAGAATTAGAACCCAAGAGAATACATTTAACTTGACTGCGCAAACACAGTCTAGTGTTTAGCAGGTCCCCAGGCCGCCTTTATAAACTTTGACTCCCCCATTTGTAACCAAGACTGCTCAGGCCGACTGACCTAAGAACACCATGGATCATGGTTACATTCATCCACCCATCGATACTGGCCCCTGTGCCCACTAGCCAGATCAGGAGGACCATGGCTGCCCTTTCCAGGAGAACCTACAGAGAGTAAATTCTGACAACGCTTCACTGAAGGCGCCAGATAGCAGGAGAGCTTATTCTCAGCCTAACTCAGAACTGATGCCTGCTTGCCTGGCCTGCTGCTGGGAGCCACAGGTTCCCTTCCCCAGCGAGGCAGTGGGGAGCAGGAAGTGTGTTCCAGTCCTTGAAGTCCATGTGGCAACTCCCATGGCCTAGAGAGAGTCAATACTGGGGCACCCCAGCCTTCCCATGGCACCCTCCCACTCTCCACTTCTTGTCCCGGCCTCTGCCTCTCTCTGCACAGTTGGCAGGTGAAATATCCACTTCTTTCTGGAGAAACTCCATATTTTATCCACCAAGAGCAACGTCACATAAAAACACCAGGGTCTGATGTCATTCATTTTTCCAGATTTGGGGGTTTAGTTGAAAATAACACCACTCACGGCCATTACCAGCCTAGTTCAAGAGCCCGATCGGCCCCTCCGGGTCCCCTTCCCCAGGGACTTCTCAGCATTTGGAGAGGATGAGACCCTCCTGTCTTCTTCCTTGGTGCAGCCCAGAAAAGGGCGAGAGAGGAAGAAACACTCATCAGCCATCTCCCATGGTCCAGGTGTGTGTAAACACCAGCATTCAAATCTGGGCAGTGAGCCCGGAATCCTCTCTACACATGCATGAAACAGAAGGAGGCGTTCAGAGAAGCAAGACTGTGATCAAAGGCACAGAAGAGACAGGCAAGAGGAGGAGGAAAGTGAGCAGACAGGAGTGCACGGGTAATGTGGCTCGCCCAGAGCACCAAGTCATGAACGCCATCACTGCCTTCCACCCAGGTGAGGGGCCTTGTCCTTGCCTGCCCCCTCCCTACAGGGCCACTGGGATGAGCCCACAGCTCCTAGATGGCACCTCAGCCCCCAGACCTCAGGAGTCCCTGCCCAGACCTCCCCAAACCTACTCCTAGGGCCCCTTCTTCCCGCAGGGTGGCCTGGGATGGCTGTGAGTGGGTGAGGACTGAAGTGTCCACAGGCATGTACTGGAGACCCATCTCGGTGTGGGACAGAATTGGAGGTGGGGAGAAAGGCGGGTGTTGAAAGTGAGGACTGCAGGCTGAGACCAGGCCCCACACTTCCACGCCCTGATGCAAATCAACGAGGAGCCCAAGAAGTCTACTGATTTCTTTTTTATTTTATTTTATTTTTATTGAGATGCGGTCTCACTCTGTCACCCTGGCTGGAGTGCAGTGACATGATCACAGCTCACAGCAACCTCCACCTCCCAGGTTCAAGCAATCAATCCTCCCACCTCAGACTCTGGAGTAGCTGGGTACAGGCATGTACCACCATGCCTGGCTAATTTCTTAATTTTTTGTAGAGACAAGGGTCTCACTATAATGCCCAGGCTGGTCTCGAGGTCCTGGGCTCAAGCAATCCTGCCATGTCAGCTTTGGAAGTTTTGGGATTACAGGCGTGAACCACTGTGCCCGGCCTAGCCTGAGAATTCTAAACTGGAACCTGGCTTTCCAGATACCATGGTGTATTTTTTAAGGTAGGAGAAGAGAATGTGTCCTCTACGCATTTTTAAGTTTGGTTTGCGGCTTGTGTGCATTTGGACACACCGCGTCACAAACAGCCTCGCCCAGGAGGAGCGAGGGCCACAGATCGGGAGGGTAGGGGGCCCAGAGCCTGGAGAGCCCCAGGCCGGGCTCACAGGTCAGGGCTTCACCTGCCGGCTCCCAGAAGGGAGTGGCCAACAGACACCAGGGAAGTCAGGGCTGGGATTCAAAGAGAGGCCAAGGCTGCAGAGAGACTGGGAGCCACTTTAGGAAAGAAACGTGAATTCAGGCTTTGCACAGCAGAACTGTCCCCATGTCCTGGGGAGGCCTTGGTTCATTCTGCGGGGAAATCCCTTGTGTCTTGCGGGGCCCCACCTCTGATGAGAGGGAAGGGAGATAAGCTTTGCAGGGGGAAGGTTTCCTCCCGGTCTCCGCACTCTTCGAGCACTGAGTTTCTCCAGACAAAGCGCACTCCGCGGGCACCAATCCCTGCAGACAGCGCAGAGCGCACAGCGAGCAGAAGCCCAGAAACCAGCAGGTCGGCTTGTCCCTTGTCAAATCCAAGTGACAACGGACTTCCGGAAGCCACGCTGACACCTACTTTCTGGCTCGATCAGACCCCTGGACTTAAATTCCAGCCCAAGGGCTAGCACTGAAAGGGTGGCTATTTCAGCAAACGACCAAAGCTTCTAAAGTAGACACTTTCTTTTAAACCACTTGATGGCTGGATTTCTTAGAGAGAGAGACTAAAGCTGGAGGAAGGGTTCTTCCAGGGATGGCACAGGCCCTCCGCTCTCGGGCTCCCCACACTAGACTTCGGGCCGGCCGGATGGGTTAAGGTAGCACTCGTTGGAGTCAATAATTAAGCAATGGAAACAAACAGCCTAAATAAGGGTGTTGAGGACTCAGGAGAAGGTGGCTGATTAATCTCAGGCTCATAGTTTGAAATGGGAGCGCAGGGGCTGGGCTGTGGCCTCCTCATCTGCTCCCTGGGCGTGTGGCTGTGTAAAGAGGTGTGGGGACCCACAAGAAGGCCGAGGAGCAGCACTGGGGTGGAGAGAGCAGTGGGGAGGCGGGGACCCAAGGGTTAAAAAAAAAATTCCTCAATTTGGAAACATTTGCGAAACTCCAGAAGAAAAACTTTTAAAAGTTCTCCACTCCCTTCCAAACGTACAAACATGCACACACACAATTAGGAATTTCCCAAAGTTTTCATCTGTCTAAAAAGAAAGTGCCAGTGCCAATCACAGAACATCGTCGCTTCCTCATGTGCGGCGTTTCCACGGGCCTGGGAAGGGACGCAGAGGCTACCCCGGTGGTCCCAGCCTGCAGCGTTCACGTGAGGAAACTTCCGCAAAAGCCCTGATGCATGCACATTCTGACTGCAGAGGCCAGAGCATCCCGCATTTTGGAGGCTGAAAGGCTCCCCTAGGATAACCTTTTCCGTTAACAGAGGAGTCCGCTGAAGGGCAGAGCTAACTGAAAACAGCTAGAATTAAAATCCAAGTCACCCGGCCCGGCATCAGCAGTCATTCCTTTCCACCACACAAAACTGGCCAGGAAGACGGACTCTGGCGCGCCCTCCCAGGCCGAAGCGCATTTCTTCGCTAACGCGCGAGGGGTAGGCTGCATAGACCCGGCGCAGGGGGTGTTCATTTTCGGATCCAGCCCTGTAGTCACTTTAGCTAATCCCGGTTCCAAAGGGGTGGGAGTCGTCGGAGAGGAATGGCCTCTGTATCTCCGGAGACGGAAACACCAGGACGAAGAGGCCCTAAGAACGTGTGCCCGGGGTGCGACCGGGGGGTGGGGGGCAGGGGGCAGAGACCCTGAAAAGCTCCACAGCCGAGCCCCAGGGCGGTCTCCCGGTTGCACTGGACTCGGCGCGGGCGGCTGCAATGCTCCCGGGCGCGGCGCTGGGACCCCGCGGGCCACGTCGGCTCCGCTGCCCCGATGCCACGGCCCGACTCGCGTCTCCCTCGGGCGGGGCACCACAAGGGGCAGCGAAACGGTGGTGGGGGTGGGCGCCGCGCTCCTTCCCGTCTCCTCCCCGCCAGCTCCGGGCCCGTCCTTTTCCGCCCGGCTCCCGGCAAGGGTCCCCCGACTGGCGCCCGCGCGTCCTCCCTCGGCTGCTGCAGGCCGGGCCGCGGCGTCGAGCGGGGGCGGCGGGGCGGGGCCCGCAGCCATTGGCGAGAGGCGGGGCGGGGGCGGGGGCGCGGAGGGTCGGCCCCGGGACGCGCGCAGCCGGCCCGCAGTTGCCGCCGTCGTCCGCAGAGCCAGTGCCTAGCGCAGAGCCGCGCCCGCCATGAGGGAGATCGTGCACATCCAGGCGGGCCAGTGCGGGAACCAGATCGGCACCAAGGTGGGCCTGGCGCGGTGCAGGGCTTCTCCGCGGGTGGGCTGCTGGCGGGCCCTGGCTCTCCCGGCGCGACCCCCTCCGGGGCGCGCACCCGCTGTGCGCCCCTGGGTCCTCGGAGCCCGGTGCGGACCCGCGAGGGCCGCAGGGAGGGATCGCCCAGGGCGTGGCCGGTCGGGGACCCTCAACTTCTCGCTCCCCACCCCCATCCCAACTGGGAGCGGCTGCCGGCGGCTCAGGCGCGCCTGGAATTCGGCCGCCGGGGCGCCTGGGGTGGGCGCGGGTGGCGGCGTCCCGGGCTCTGGGTTCTGAGCGTCTGTCCCCCTGCCTTGCCCTGCCCAAGTTTTGGGAAGTGATCAGCGATGAGCACGGCATCGACCCGGCCGGAGGCTACGTGGGAGACTCGGCGCTGCAGCTGGAGAGAATCAACGTCTACTACAATGAGTCATCGTGTGAGTAGCAAGGCCGCCGCGCCCTGCCCGGCCGGGACCCGCGTGGACGCTCGGGCGCCGCCTCTTAGCGCGGCGAGTTTGCTTCGGGAAAAGTTCTCTCGGGGTGTAGCAGGATGCCCGGCCACTCCCTTCGCTCCTCCGGGGCGGGAAATCCGCCGTCAGTTTATTCAAACAGCTCGATTCAGCCTATCCTGAGGGTCTGAGCGCTTGAACGGGACCACCCGTTAGCGTTGTGAAATCAGCGTAGCGGTTCCTGTCCAGCCTTCTCTGTCTAGCCGGGCGCGGTGGCTCAAGCCTCTAATCCCAGCGCTTTGGGAGGCCGAGACTGGAGGATCATTTGGGCCCAGGAGTTCAGGACCAGCCTGGGCAGCATAGGAGACCACCCCCCCGCCCCCCTCTCGCCCCGATCTCTACAACAATTTTAAAATTAGCCGGGCTTGGTGGCCCACCCCTGTAGTACCAGTTAACTGAGGGCTTGAGCTCAGGAGGTCGAGGCTGCAGTGAGCTGTGATCGCGCCACTGCACTCCAGCCTGGGTGACAGAGCGAGACACTGTTAGAATAAATTAGAGCGTTTCTCAAGGATCCTTGGGAAAAACAAAGCTTCCCCCCCCCCCCCAAGTTTAAAACGTATCTCTTATTGGGGATTCTTGGCTAAAAATTTGAGAAACGCTCTCTTAAGTGACTTTTCTGGTCCCTTGCAGACCACTACAAAGACTTTAACCTCCCTGGAAGTTGAAACTCCAGGCAGTTCTCGGCAACTAGTGGAGTTTTATTCATTTACGCAGCAATGACAAAAGGCTGGGAACATCAGGGCATGGAAGATGAAATTTCTAGAGGACACTAAGGATAGTTCCAGTATACACTGCACTTCATGTTAATCCCTCACCCAGCTTGGGTACATACATTTTCGATCTGGGCGAGTGCACTGCAGGACAGGAGTTGAAGAGCAGGTCCTATCTGGAATCATATTAACCGTGTCCTCACTGGGAACAAGTTCTAGCCCAATTGGCATGAAATTTCCACACAAGAACACTCTGACTCAAAATGAGAGTGACTCTGGGGAAACAGAGCCAGTGGAGTGCTCCGGGTAACAAGGTTCTCAGACTGCACATGGGCACATGTATGTGTATGCATGGGGGAGGTGTCACAAAGCAGAGAATTTCATCCAAACCTGGCAATTTGCTGTAATACATAGTTTATTTCCATGGAGCTAAAGTTGTAAAACTTCCTAACAGGAAAGAGGTGTCAGGGTGAGCTGGAAAATACAGTAGGCAGGAAGTCAGGGGACTTGATTTCTCATCCTGCCTCTTCCTGGAACCTCCTCTGCCAGGTCATGCCTGGACTCGTTCCTCATTCCAGTGTTAAGGTTCTAGGATTTTTTTTCTTTCTTTTTTTTTTAAGAGACAGGGTTTTGGCCAGGCACGGTGGCTCACCCCTGTAATCCCAGCACTTTGGGAGGCCGAGGTGGGCAGATCACAAGGTCAGGAGATCGAGACCATCCTGGCTAACACGGTGAAACCCCGTCTCTACTGAAAATACAAAAATTAGCCGGGCGTGGTGGTGGGCACCTGTGGTCCCAGCTACTTGGGAAGCTGAGGCAGGAGAATGGCATGAACCCAGGAGGCGGAGCTTGCAGTGAGCCAAGATCACACCACTGCATTCCAGCCTGGGCAACAGAGCGAGACTCCATCTCAAAAAAAAAAAAAGGTCTCACTCTGGAGTACAGTGGCATAACCATGGCTCACTGCAGTCTTGACCTCCTGGGTTCAGATGATCCTGCCACCTCAGCTTCCAGAGTAGCTAGGACTAGAGGTGCACACCACCACACTTAGCTAATTTTTTTGGTTTTTTTGTTTGTTTGTTTTTAGAAACAGGGTTTTGCTCTGTTGCCCAGGCTGGTCTTGAACTCCTGGGCTCAAGCAATCTGCCCACCTCAGCCTCCCAATGTGCTGTGATTACAGGGATGAGCCAGTGCGCCCAGCCAATTCTGTGATTCTAAGAAAGTTCCTGTACCCTTTCTCTGAAGAGACCCTGGTTGATCCATTCCAGGCAGCTAGAACTGGTGGGACTTGAAAGGGGGAAGTCAATTACTTTAGAAACCTGAAAGTAACTCTTGTGGGTGGTTCTTTTCTCCTCCAGCTCAGAAATATGTGCCCAGGGCCGCCCTGGTGGACTTAGAGCCAGGCACCATGGACAGCGTGCGGTCCGGGCCTTTTGGGCAGCTTTTCCGGCCTGACAACTTCATCTTTGGTAGGTTCCATCTTTCTCACTTTCTTCTTCTTCTTCTTTTATTTTTTTAAATCAAATATTTTATATGCCAGATTTAAAGCATCACGTGTCATAGAAAAAGTGTGAATGGAAATCAGTGGTTCCCAGCCCCACCCCTCCCATCCCTAGCTGGGTTTATCACAAGGAACAGTTTTTTTTAAATCTTGACTTTTTTGGTGGGAAGGAACCTCTATATCTCTAAATGAAATTCTTCTACTGGTAGTTCTTGATTAAAAAACAAAAACCAGGCCAGGCGCGGTGGCTCGTGCCTGTAATCCCACCACTTTGGGAGGCCGAGACGAGCGGATCACGAGGTCAGGAGATCGAGACCATCCTGGCTGACACGGTGAAACCCTGTCTCTACTAAAAATACAAAAAATTAGCCGGGCATGGTGGCACGTGCCTGTAGTCCCAGCTACTCGGGAGGCTGAGGCAGAAGAATCGCTGGAACCCAGGAGGTAGAGGTTGCAGTGAGCTGAGATTGCACTACTGCACTCCAACCTGGGTGACAGAGTGAGACTCCATCTCAAAAATAGCAAAAAACAAAAAAACAAAAACCAAGAAACAATTTTAGACATTAGCTTCTTTCTCCCCATCATTATAAAGTTATTTTGCCATTTGTTTTTGGTTCCTATATTGGTTTTATCAGAATTAGGTAAATCCTTTTTTTCTTGCTTCTTCCACCTAAAAAATTATAGTAAAACATATCTTTCTGCAGACTTCTAAAGAAAATTATATAAAATTAAATGAAGTGGTACCATTAGTGTACCATCAAGTAGAACCTACAGGATAGGTGGCAGATTTGGAAGTTTCCCACCTATTTTAATGTTAGAGACCACATATCTATTGACATTATTGCTAAAAAAAAAAAAATTCCTCACTCAATCAAACATATTTCCAATACCTGTGAAAGGCAGTGTCTTCCAAGAAAATGTGAAGAATTTGAAGACTGATTCTGGCTTAAAAGCACTATGGTGTAGGAATCAAATACATCATGAAAAATCTACATTCCAACCCCTTTCTCAAAAGGCACCAGGAAGAGATAGTTTAATTGAGGGTAACAGACAATCCCATTATCCAAACCATTCCAGAGAGAAAATGATGGAAAACTTCCCAACATTTCCTATGAGGCTAGGTAGCTTCTACTAGAACATACAAGTGAAAGCTGTATATCAAACTTACTTAAAAATATAGATGCAAAAATCCAAAATAAAATACTTAGAATATCAAATGCAGTTGTGTTTTTTAAAAAATATATTAATAGCACATTGTGACCAAGTAAGACTGAGAGGCAGACAGTGTAATGGTTAGGAGTCTGGCTGTGCTGCCATACTCCCTGAGTTTAAATTTTGGCCCTTCCACTCACAATGTGGCCTTAGACTTATTTAACTTACTTGTGACTTAATTTCCTCATCACAAGTGGGACTGTCTACCTCTTAGTGAGATGTAAGGATTAAATAAACACTTAGAATGTCTAGTACAAAATAAGTGTTTGAGAAATACTAGCAACATCCCAGGAAGGCAAGGATGGTTCAACATTAAGAAGTCTACTAATAGATTAAAGACAACATCTTAATAGATGACCCAAAAAAGTGGGTTTTTTTTCTGACTCCCAGCAGGAAACAATTTTTTAAAAAAGATTAAAGTTTTGGAAGCCAGGAGCAGTAGCTAACACCTGTAATCCCAGCACTTTGGGAGGCCAAGGTGGGCAGATCACCTGAGGTCAGGAGTTTGAGACCAGCCTGACCAACATGGAGAAACCCCATCTCTACTAAAAATACAAAATTAGCCCAGTGTGGTGGCACATGCCTGTAATCCCAGCTACTCGGGAGGCTGAGGCAGGAGAATCACTTGAACCCGGCAGGCGGAGGTTGCGGTGAACTGAGATCGCGCCATTGCACTCCAGCCTGGGCAACAAGAGTGAAACTCTATCTCAAAAAAAAAAAAAAAAAAAAAGAAGATAAAGTTTTGGATGTGTTCCTGATTTGTAGAGGACAAAAAAACTTCTGTGTAAGCTGGAAGTAGAAAGAAACTTCCTTTATTTACAGATTATCTACCAGAAACCCATAGCAACATTACACTCCCTGGTGAAACATTAGAAGCATTCCCAGCAGAATTAGGTATAAGAAACAGATGTCCATTGTCTCTACAATTATTCCATGTTCTGAAGGCTTTAGCCAGTGCACAAAAACCAGAGAAAGAAAAAATGCAAATCATGTAAAGGAAAAGACAAAAGTGTTATTTGTTGATGAAATGATTCTCTTGGAGTTTCCAGATAGGCTGTCAGCTGAAAAATGACTAGCACTTACAAGACTTCAGTAAGGGAGCCAGACACAAGATAAAATATTCAGAAATTAATAGTTTTGCTATCAGGTTACCAATCTTTCTGATTTGCCTGGAACTGGGAGGTGTTCCCCAGGACACTAGACTTTGAGTGCTAAAACTGCCAGGGTCCCAGGCAAACTGGAACAGATGAATCACATTAAAAGCAATAATCACTGGGGAACACATCCTATTCACAACTGTAATAAAAGCTATAAATACCTGGGGACAAAATTTACTACTAACTAGAGGCAAGAGGGAATTAAAACAAAATATTCTCCCACCAGATTGGCCAGTATTTCAGAAGCTGCTAAGACCTAGTGTTGGTGAAGGTGTTTGGGAAAATAACAGCTGTTCAGAGAACTACTTAGTAGATTGAGCAAATTAATAATTTCCATCCAAGAGTTCCAGTTCAAGGAATCTGTTCTGCAGAAATGCTCACACATAGAGATTGCAGATTGGCCTCCAGAAGAGCTGAATCCATTTGCATGCCCACGGAGGGTGTCTGAGAGCTCCTCTTGCCCGGTGTCATCCTTGTCAATTCAGAGGGACTGCTCTCCGAGTACTGTAATAAAGACCTGACTTGGATAACATTAATATTCTGTATTGTGAGAAAGGAAAAAGGACAACCCTACTTTATACAGATCAGCATTGAGTAACTCACTTACTAAGTAGGTATAGACTCAGCAGCCACAGCTTCTTTCTGGACCACATTCCCAGGTCACAGAGTTAACATAGCCAGGAAGAAAGAGCACTGCACCGGGAGAGGGAAACTGAGCAGCTGACCCTAGCTCTGTGCCCGCTGGCAGCATCAGTTCCCTTCTCTGGGTGTCTCCACTTTACTATCTGAAATGAAGGACCCCCCAAGCATCTTGGGGTCACAGACCCCTGTAAGAATCTGCTAGAAGAAATGGCCCTATCTCCCCCACTTCTTGTAGAATTCTGCCCAGTCTTCTCCTTGAGGTTCAGTGGATTTTTGGTGAGAATCTGAGCGAGCAGACAGCTAAGATTTCTTGAGTCTGAATTATAGTTGGCTGAGTCTACCGTAGTCTCAGTAAGCTTTACCAGACACAATTCACGTATTTCCAACTAATACACCTTTTAGAAATCACACCTCTTCTTCGATAGGCAGTGTGTGCACATGGTGCACAGCTGGAAAGGCCATACAGTGAAAACCCACCTCCCTCCCTGCCTGCCTCCCCGCAGGAGTCCTTCCTGAGATTGGGAAACAGTTACAAGCATATCTGTGAATTTTTATAGATAAAGAAGATCTTAAAGGTATTTTACATATGTAAAATATATACCTTCTTCAAAGAAGGATATGAAACAACAGTAAAAGACAGGCATAAATGTAGCAGTTTACAACACAGAGTCAACTGTGAGCTCAGCTGTGGCTGAGAATTAATTTTAGCTCTGGGTTTCTGGCAACTAAATCCAAAAAAGGAAGCACAGCAGGTGACACAGCTGACATTGTCTCATAAAGGGGAATATATGCTTTTAATATATTTAAAAGGGAGCTTTCCCCACCATCCTGAGTGATTTGTATTTATTTTTAATTCGTACTTTGCTTTGCTTTTTAAACTTTCCTTTTTTTAGCAAAAACTAATATAACCACACTCTTAAAAGTTTAAAACTAGAGTTAAAAAAAAAATTCTGTATGCTCATCATCTTAGTGTAATTATTGTCAGCACTGAGGTATTTTTTTCACCTTTGTTTCTTTTTGCTGACTTTCATTATTGTAATCATGGTATCATTTATATCTTTTTCCATTGAACATTATATTATAAACCATATTTCACATTTAGTTTCTAAAATCCATAATTTTTAATAGCTCCATAATGTGTAATTAATTCTTTATGCAACTTTATAATGGCCAATAATCAGGAAGCTATTTCTTTTCAGCTTTTTGCTCTTAAAAGGAATATTGAACATCTTGATTCACTTAAATTTGTCTGTTTCTGACTTTGATTTCAGAATAGATTCTCAAAAAGCAAAATTACTGGGTCAAAGAGTGAAGAGATTTAAGCCCTTTTTACACACTTCCAATTGGATTAATGCCACCAGCAGTGTCTGAGAGCATAGTTTTTGCTGCACTTTTGCCTGAAATTAAACTTTTCAAAGAAATGTAGCAACTGAATGCTTATTTTATGAGAGACTCAGGGCTTTAAGAACTACTTTATAGGAAATGTAAGAACAGCTCTGAATTTGGCCCTTCTACACTGACGTAAATTGTCAGTGTAAAACAGAGAAACCTGCACACATATCACACCAGGACTCACACATAGAGGAGCCGGAAGGCAGGACATTAAAATGCAACTCAGCGCACTCTGCACTGTTCCCCAGGGGAAGGGTGGTTAGCCGAAACTCGTGCCACACCCATTACTGCTTTTTGAGATAAAATAGGAAAAAAGTATATAATTCTACATAGTTGAGTAAGTTCACACTCACACTTGTTACACAGGGCTTCGTGTACCAGTGGCCGGTTTTATTTCTTAAATGGGTAGTAGGTGTGTAGAGATTCATATTATTTTTCATATGCTTTTGCATGCCTTAACTCTGTCAAAAGAAAGATGTCAGTTGTCTCAAAGGTGTGGTCACGGAAAAGGCAGCTTTCATGGAGAAGGTTTTCAGCAGGTCATGGCTGTCTGGCCCCGGCCCAGTCTGCTCCAGGCCTGGCAGCAACTGAGGGACCCAACCCAGTCTGGATGGGTGCCCCGAGGAGGACTCACCCACCAGCAGTCAACGCAGTGCAGCCAGGACCTGGCCAGGTCTCAAGAGAGAGTCAAAGCCATGAACTGATCTTTATGACATGAGTGCATCACAAACTATTGAAGTGGTGAGAAGCTAGTTTCTCATAGCTGCCACTTTAGCAATTGTGAGTTTTCTTTGGTTTATTTGAATTGAACATTGGGAGAGTGTAAGGTCTTTCTAGCTGTTGACAAATGGGATCACGAAGATTAAGACAAATTAAGACAGACCTATGGTGCCCATTTAGTTATCTAATTGTCCCTGTAAGCCTTCAAAAATGTTAGAAATGACCTTTGGCACATAAAAACTGTCCCCGAAATTGCTTCTTGCATCTGTGCTTCATCTGACTTGCAACCCTATTTTTGATTCAGAATGTTTTAAGTTTTCAACAGGTTGTACTAACATGATATGTCTTTAATAGGAATTTTAGCAAGTTGACACCATTTTGAGTTAAGAATTGTGACTTGTTTAAATGAATATGCTTATTTGTTAAAATAACATATTATGGAGAATGGAGAAGTATCCAGAATATATAAACATTCTATATTGTTTAGCTAAATAGTTTTTAAGTCGTTCTCCAGTAAAAGAGGCAGAATTGTCTGTGAACTGGAGATGATCCATCCTCACTGGCTTTATACCATATTGTTTCAGTTAGAGTTGGTAAATTACAATAAACCAGTGTCATTCCATTTCCAAATAGAGTTTGAAATGATTTAGGAAACACTCATTTACATTAGTAGTGTATACTTTTAAAAGTGAAAGTTACCTGTAATTCCAGCACTTTGGGAGGTGCAGACAGGCAGATCATCTGAGGTCAGGAGTTCGAGACCAGCCTGGCCAACATGGTGAAACCCTGTCTCTACTGAAAATACAAAAATTAGCCAGGCATGATGAGCGCCTGTAATCCCAGCTACTCGGGAGGCTGAGGCAGGAGAATCACTGGAACCTAAGAGGCGGAGGTTGCAGTGAGCCGAGATTGAGCCATTGCACTGCAGCCTGGGTGATGGAGTGAGACCCTGTCAAAAAAAAAAAAAAAAAAACTTCCCAGTTGGGCGGTGGCTAATGCCTGTAATCCCAACACTTTGGGAGGCTGAGGCAAGTAGATCACTTGAACCCAGGAGTTGAAGGTCAGCCCGGGCAACATAGTAAGACCCTCTGTACAAAAAGTTTTTTTAAATTAGCTAGGCGTGGTGGTGTGCACCTGGGGTCCCAGCTATTCAGGAGGCTGAGGTGGGAGGATCACTTGAGCTAGGGAGGTTGAGGCTGAGGCTGCAGTGAGCGGTGTTTGCACCACTGCACTCCAGCCTGGGCGACAGAGCAAGACCCTGTCTCAAAAAAAAGAAAAGAAAAACTTTTCTGTAATGAATTGCTGGTTGCATAGCAGTCATACCTACTCTATTGTTGGAAAGTTTTGTGGGAAAAGAATGAAGCACCAGAAAGGTAAACGTTCTTCCAGCCTCTTTCGGTATTTCTAACTTTTTCTTCCAGATTCAGGGCTAGAAGAGGGGGCAGGAGTGCACAGATGCTTGACACTTACTCCATCACCCATTGTGAGCTCGAAACCAGAGGGGGGACTCAGAGAAAACCCTGGGGACCTGTTGCAGCCCCACTGCCAAAGCTTAGAGTTGGCAGCCTCCTGCTAACTGTCTGGAGTCACTGACTAACATCACACCGTATCAGTACAGAAGATGTTCAGTTCACGACTCCCAAATATTTAACTGGAACATCTGTTGCTATGAGACAGTGGCAAAATATTTTTCAGAAGTCACCAGCTTCCTCCTTTCATCAAGAGCACAGAAAACTTCATGGCTATTCATGCTATAAATATTGAGGAAGCTGGGTAAATGGTGTGAGCTGCAGAGGGAGTCAAGTTCAGCATCTCCGTCCACTTACAGCTAGCTCAGGTCTGATTGATTGGGGTTCTATGTTTGCCAAAAGCAACCTACTATTTTCAGTTGTTGGTTTCTGCTATTTTAATGAAATAGGTCCTAGGCTATTTTGACAGCTGCCCTGGGTCTTTCCTTTGTAAAATGTGACAGTTCTAGCACCGAGTGTGGACCAGCCCCGAGCTTGTTCCTCCCAATACCTATGTTGTAGTTTTGCCAGGTGCTGCCTGCTAGGTTGGGTGGGGAAGGGGTGGAGAGAAGTCGGTGGGGGCTTAGGAAGGACGGTGACCGTTTTCTCGCCTACTAAGAGAAGGCAGTCAGCTAGGTTTCACTGTGCAACACAGCTGGGCAGGAAGAAGAGAATCCCTGGTTTGTAAGAGAACAGTCACATACTAGATGCTGTCTACGGCTTGTGAAAAACACAAGGAAACGGCCACCTGAGAGTACTAAAGTGGCCAGGCCCACGGGATGTGCTGCAAGCACACAGCAGGCATCTGCCTAGCCCGCCCCTCTGCAGAGCCATAGGGCCTGCCATGCCAGTGACACTGGGCTTTGGACTGCCAAATGGGGCAAAGACAATAGGAGAGAAAGGCTGAGCTGATTTCTCAGTGGGACTGAGACGGAGATCTAGGGAGGCTGATGCTGCAGACAAGTGCAAGGGCCCTCTGTGGTCAGTTTCAGCTGGCCAGTTCTGCTCTCTGGAAACTTCAGTGTTCAATATTTAAATGTGTGGTTTTGTTTGTTTGTTTGTTTGAGATGGGGTCTCGCCTTGTCACCCAGGCTGGAGTGCAGTGGTGTGATCATAGCTCACTGTAGCCTCAAACTCCTGGGCTCAAGCAGTCCTCCCACTTCACCCTCCTGTGCTAGGATTGCAGGTGTGAGCTACCATAGCTGGTCTTATAAAAAAAAAAGTGTGTAATGTTTTCATGTCAAAGTTAAAACAAAGTGCTTGTACATGGTTTTTTCAGACAGTACACATAGATTGTGTATACAGTGCAGAAAGGGAAAGCTCTCATCCCTTCTACTGGTGGCCCCTGAGGTTTTATTCCCTAGGGGGATAACCGAGTGTGTAGACAGTTGGGCTGTGTCCTGCTGACATTTTTCCTTTTTTTTTTTTCTTTTTTTTTTTGAGACGGAGTTTCGCTCTTGTTGCCCAGGCTGGAGTGCAATGGCGCAATCTCGGCTCACTGCAACCTCCACCTCCTGGGTTCAAGCAATGCTCCTGCCTCAGCCTCTGGAGTAGCTGGGATTACAGGCACCCGCCACCACACCCAGCTAATTTTTTGTATTTTTAGTAGAGACGGGGTTTCCCCATATTGGCCAGGCTGGTCTCGAACTCCTGACCTCAGGTGATCCACCTGTCTCTGCCTCCCAAAAGTACTGGGATTACAGGTGTGAGCCACTGCGCCCGGCCCTGCTGACATTTTTCTGTGTCCATGTGCACCTAGGCGAGCACACAGAGCTGATTTTGTTTGGGGAAAATGGGATCCTGCTACACACACCATTTTGCAGCCTTTTGAAAAATTCATTAATGTATCTCAGACATCCTCCATGACAGTCACAGTGCCTGCCATTGTATATGTCATCATTTAGTAATTTCCCACTTACTGATGACATTTTAAAATTTTTCATTAAAGAAGAGCTGGGCTCAGGGGTTCACACCTGCAATCCCAGCACTTTGGGAGGCCAAGACAGGATGATCACTTGAGTTCAAAAGTTTTAAGACCAACATGGACAACATAAGGAGACCCTCTCTACAAATTTTTTCTTTTTTTTGACGGAGTCTCGCTCTGTCGCCCAGGGTGGAGTGCAGTGGTGCGATCTTGGCTCACTGCAAGCTCCGCCTCCCGGGTTCACGCTATTCTCCTGCCTCAGCCTCCGGAGTAGCTGGGACTACAGGCGCCCGCCACCACGCATGCTAATTTTTTTTGCATTTTTAGTAGAGACGGGGTTTCACCATGTTAGCGAGGATGGTCTCAATCTCCTGACCTCGTGATCCACCCACCTCGGCCTCCCAAAGTGCTAAGATTACAAGCATGAGCCACCGTGCCCAGCCAAAAAAATGTTTTTTTAATTGTCCCAGCTACTCAGGAGGCTGAGGCAGGAGGATCCCTTGAGCCCAGGAGTTGGAGGCTGCAGTGGCTATGATTGCACCACTGCACTCCAGCCTGGGTAGCAGTGGAAGACCCCATTTCTAAAATAATAATAATAATAAATTCCTTTTTTATACTTTAATCTTCACGTGATTATCATAAAATACATGTTTTAATTAAAATGTCATAAAGCTAGAAATGAACTCTCTTAGGACCCCATCCTTCAAAGACAACCTGTGCTTTCTTAATTGCATTGTAAATGTTTTAATAAAGTAATTTTTTTTTTTTTTTCATTTTGCTAGCTAGCTAGGTAAAACATTTTCATGGTTTAGGACTTAAAAGGAACAAAAGGGTATATAGTGAAAAGTTGATCTCCTTCCTACCCCAAACTAGTGTTAAGATTCTTGAATGTCCTTTCAGGTATGTTCAGGCAGACACATATATTCACACACATACAATGGAGCCAGCTGTATACACTGTTCAGTACCCTAGTGTCCCTCCCTGGCTCCCCAGCAACGTATTTTGAAGATCTTTCCATTTCACAAGTATGGCTGCCTCATTCCTGTTGATGGCTGATAGTATCCTCTGCAGAGATACCGCCATGGATTTAACCAGTCTTCAGTTAATAGGTATTTGGGTTGTTCCCCTTTTTATTATTATAAACTGTTCCTCAGTAAACATTTGTATATATGTCATTTTGCACATGTATGGGTCTATCTAGAAAAACTTACAGAAGTGTAATTGCTGTGTCTAGGGGGATAATTTTGATAGCTGTAGCTCAGCTGTTCTACAGCCCACTGCCCTTGCTATCTCCAGCAGCTCCCGTGGGAAGTGGCCTTCCCCAAACCCTCAGCAGTGCAAGTCAGGTGTTTGGATCTCTGTCAGTTTCACAGCAGAAAAATAGAATCTCCTTGTTTTAATTTGCGTTTCCCTTATGAGAAGGGTTTAGCATTATTTCCAGTACCTAAGCTATTGGAATTTCCTTTCCTGTGAGCTGTATGTTTATAGCCTTTGCCTGTTTTCCTAATGGCTGTTGTTTTTCTTACTGATTTGAGGACTTCTTTAGATATTTAAGGAGGGTATCCTTTATATGTGATATGAGTTATTAACAGTCCAGTACATACATTTTAACATTAAGTTCAATACACTTAATGAAGAATCACAGAATTTGTTTTTTCTTGCACTGAACACCTACAGTGTTTAGCACTGATAAATGCTTCATACCCCCCAAGAGTAGAGCCACTGTGTAAGGCTGCACTTGCTATGTACTGCAGAATCCAGGGGTGCCATCAGTAGACCTCATTGTGAGCAGGCCCGTGTCCCAAATTGCATGGGAGCCCCTTGTCCACTAATTAAAGATCGACAAGTGAAAGGCAGCTTGCTTACCCGATGTAGCACTTGGCAGCTCTCAGAGGCAGCCTTGGTGGTTTCACTGCTTCATAGTTGAGTGCCCCCAGGGTGAGTGCAGCATCAGGGATGGACCTGCCCACGTGAAAGCAGAGAGGCTGGTCTTTGGCAGTGGTTGTGAATTGTTGCCACCAGCCGTGTGTAGACAAAAGTCAAGTTGGAGTAAGTGGGGAGAGGTCTGTATAATGCAATGCAAGTTTTTATGACTTGAATTAGTTAAATCTGCAGCCCAAAATTTCATGAAAATAAATATTTAAAACATTTTATTAAAAATTAAATTGACAAAGTCATATTAGAAATTAGTATTTCAATTTTCCCAACTCTAAGTATACTGAAATAAATTGCCTTAAAGTGAAAGAGTGAGAGTGTATTTAGGTAAGTCTTGGTTAAGCCTTTTTGGTTTACATTCAGAAACAAGAAAAGAATGACTGATGTAAAATGTCATGACCTGCAAGTTAGGTCGTTTCCAATTCTGCTTTCTTCAACATTGAGTTGTTGGCCAGGTGCGGTGGCTCACGCCTGTAATCCCAGCACTTTGGGAGGCCGAGGTGGGCGGATCACTTGAGGTCAGGAGTTCAAGACCAGCTTGGCCAACGTGGTGAAACCCTCTCTCTACTAAAAAATACAAAAATTAGCCGGGTGTGGTGGCAGCACTTGTAATCCCAGCTTCTCGGGGGGCTGAAGCAGAATTGCTTGAACCCAGGAGGTGGAGGTTGCAGTGAGACAATACCGTGCCACTGCACTTCAGCCTGGGCGACAGAGTGAGACTCCATCTCAAAATAAATAAATAAATAAATAAACAAAATTGAGTTGTTAAGTGACAGATGATTGAAAATACTTTTTTTTTTTTTTTTTTTTTGAGACAGGGTCTTGCTCTGTCACCCAGGCTGGAGTGCTGTAGCACAATCTTGGCTCACTGCAACCTCGATCTTCTATGTTTAAGTGATCCTCCCACCTCAGCCTCCCGAGTAGCTGGGACTACAGGCATGCACTACCAGACCCAGCTAATTTTTGTATTTTTAGTAGAGATGGGGTTTTGCCATGTTGCCCAGGCTTGAAAATACTTTTTGATAATAGCTTACTATTTGATTTTTGGGATGTAACTCTGAAGACAATCAAAGAACTGAATGACATTGTAGAACATAATTCATTCCCATTTACATACATCTGTGGACAAGATTTCTCATATATGTAAAAATTAAGAGGAATAGAATTGATCCAAGCCTTGGCCCTTTCTGGCAGTATTTAATATTCACCCTTGGATAAATGAATTAATAGGAAAAAAATAGATAGATAGATAGATAGATAACATTATTTAATACTTTGTAATCACAGGAAATTAAAAAGAATCAACTTCAACTGATTGGAATTATTTCTGATTTTTAAATATATTCTATCAATAAATTTAACAGAAGAAGAGTTTTTTAAAGTGATTATATTGTTTCCAGAAATTAAAATTATATCATATGCAACTATTTGATTTATGAAAAATAATAGATGTTAACTTTAAAATAAATGAGAGGTATCTAGTATCTAGTTTTTTCAAATGTTCATTAGCCAAGTGTAGTGGCATGTGCCTGTAGTCCCTGCTACTCAAGAGGTTGAAGTGGGAGAATCACTTAAGCCCAGGAGTTCAAGGCTGCAGTCAGCTAGGGTGGTGCCAGTGTATGCCACCCTGGGTGACAGAGCGAGACCTTGTCTCTAAATAAATAAATACAAATGTTCACAGCAATGTATGAAAGCCATTGCATTATATGAAACTCGTAGTGCCCAGAAAACCAAAAACAAAAATTAGTTCCTCCCACTCCTACGTGCATCTGTTCATATGGACATACAAACCTGTGTAATTTTTACAGCTGGGAAAAAAATGCTTCTGCTAGTGAAATAATCCATTTTAAAATGAGATAAAATGAAAAATAGGATTTTAAATTTAAGAGCCAATCTTTCAGATTCAAATTTTTTTAGGTAAAGTAAGATATACATAAGCCTGTCTGGCAAAAATGCACCATTATGGGGCTGGCCCGGTGGCTCACACCTGTAATCCCAGCACTTTGGGAGGCCGAGGTGGGTGGATCACGAAGTCAGGAGATCGAGACCATCCTGGCTAACATGGTGAAACCCCATCTCTACTAAAAAATACAAAAAATTAGCCAGGTGTGGTGGTGGGTGCCTGTAGTCACAGCTACTAGGGAGGCTGAGGCAGGAGAATGGTGTGAACCCGGGAGGCGGAGCTTGCAGTGAGCCGAGATCGCACCACTGCACTTCCAGCCTGGGTGGCAGAGCAAGACTCCGTCTCAAAAAAAAAGCACCATTATGCAGAAAACAGACTAGGTCTCTTTCTTGTTACTTGAACTCTGCATAAAATACAGAAGTCTTTCAGACATATTAAGCTCCTTTTCTCAACTGGCCTGGAAACAATTTGAGGGCAGGAATTACTTCCTGTGCTTAGTATTTAATTATAGGGGCAGAATAAATAATTGGTTCTGCAAACATTTTGCAACAGTAATTCTGGATGATGAATGAGGGGCTCCATTAACATGAAAAAGTGTCAAGTTTTAAAAATAAAATACTTGGGCCGGGCGCGGTGGCTCACGCCTGTAATCCCAGCACTTTGGGAGGCCGAGGTGGGCGGATCACAAGGTCAGGAGTTCGAGACTATCCTGGCTAACAAGGTGAAACCCCGTCTCTACTAAAAATACAAAAATATTAGCCGGGAGTGGTGGCAGGCGCCTGTAGTCCCAGCTACACGGGAGGCTGAGGCAGAAGAATGGCGTGAACCCAGGAGGCGGAGCTTGCAATGAGCCGAGATTGCGCCACTGCACTCCAGCCTGGGCGACAGAGTGAGACTGCGTCTCCAAAAAAAAAAGAAAAGAAAATACTTATACATAGTACAGTATAAGATTCAGAAAGCCCAAAGGAGAGAACTTTTTTTTTTTTTTTTTTTTGAGATGTAGTCCCATTCTGACGCCCAAGCTGGAGTGCAGTGGCACCATCTCAGCGCACTAGAACCTCCACCTCCCAGGTCCCAGGTTCAAGCAATTCTCCTGCCTCAGCCTCCCAAGTAGCTGGGACTACAGGCTCCCCACCACCACGCCCGGCTGATTTTTGTATTTTCAGTAGAGATGGGGTTTCCCCATGTTGCCCAGGCTGGTCTCTAACTCCTGACTTCAAGTGATCCACCCGCCTCGGCCTCCCAAAGTGCTGGGATTACAGGCATGAGCCACGGCGCCCGGCCAGTAACTTATTTTTTTAATGTATACCTTTTGTTCCCTTTGAATTCTACCATGTGCAAGAATTACCTCTTTAACATGGAACAACCAGGTCAAAATGTATATACATCTTTAAAATTGACCAGTAGCTACTTTGACTTGCCTAAAAACGTACCAGTGCATCTGCTCAGCTGCACCGTTGGTGGGTGCCTGTTTCCCCGGCCCCTCCCTTTGGCTAACAGCACATCATGGAATCACTTCACACCCTCCTTGTCGGTGACCAAGCATGGTGATGGAGCAGCCCTTTCCTGTTTAAACGGCACGGGACTCTCTTTGTTGCAGGCCAGACGGGTGCAGGGAACAACTGGGCGAAAGGGCACTACACGGAGGGCGCGGAGCTGGTGGACGCAGTGCTGGACGTGGTGCGGAAGGAGTGCGAGCACTGCGACTGCCTGCAGGGCTTCCAGCTCACGCACTCGCTGGGCGGCGGCACGGGCTCAGGCATGGGCACGCTGCTCATCAGCAAGATCCGTGAGGAGTTCCCGGACCGCATCATGAACACCTTCAGCGTCATGCCCTCGCCCAAGGTGTCGGACACGGTGGTGGAGCCCTACAATGCCACACTGTCGGTGCACCAGCTCGTGGAGAATACAGACGAGACCTACTGCATCGACAACGAGGCACTCTATGACATCTGCTTCCGCACTCTGAAGCTGACAACGCCCACCTACGGGGACCTCAACCACCTGGTGTCCGCCACCATGAGTGGGGTCACCACCTCGCTGCGCTTCCCGGGCCAGCTCAATGCTGACCTGCGCAAGCTTGCGGTGAACATGGTGCCCTTCCCGCGCCTGCACTTCTTCATGCCTGGCTTCGCGCCGCTCACCAGCCGCGGCAGCCAGCAGTACCGGGCCCTGACCGTGCCCGAGCTCACCCAGCAGATGTTCGACGCCAGGAACATGATGGCCGCCTGCGACCCACGCCATGGCCGCTACCTGACCGTGGCCACCGTGTTCCGCGGGCCCATGTCCATGAAGGAGGTGGACGAGCAGATGCTGGCCATCCAGAGTAAGAACAGCAGCTACTTCGTGGAGTGGATTCCCAACAACGTGAAGGTGGCCGTGTGCGACATCCCGCCCCGCGGCCTGAAGATGGCCTCCACCTTCATCGGCAACAGCACGGCCATCCAGGAGCTGTTCAAGCGCATCTCCGAGCAGTTCTCAGCCATGTTCCGGCGCAAGGCCTTCCTGCACTGGTTCACGGGTGAGGGCATGGATGAGATGGAGTTCACCGAGGCCGAGAGCAACATGAACGACCTGGTATCCGAGTACCAGCAGTACCAGGATGCCACCGCCAATGACGGGGAGGAAGCTTTTGAGGATGAGGAAGAGGAGATCGATGGATAGTCGGAATAGAGCCGCCCCAGCTCAGATCCTACAACACGCAAGTTCCTTCTTGAACCCTGGTGCCTCCTACCCCATGGCCCTGAATGGTGCACTGGTTTAATTGTGTTGGTGTCGGCCCCTCACAAATGCAGCCAAGTCATGTAATTAGTCATCTGGAACAAAGACTAAAACAGCAGAGAATTGCGGGTTCTACCCAGTCAGAAGATCACACCATGGAGACTTTCTACTAGAGGACTTGAAAGAGAACTGAGGGGCCATAAAATAAACTTCACCTTCCATTAAGTGTTCAAGCATGTCTGCAAATTAGGAGGGAGTTAGAAACAGTCTTTTTCATCCTTTGTGATGAAGCCTGAAATTGTGCTGTGTTGCCTTATATGAATATGCAGTATGGGACTTTGAAATAATGATTCATAATAAAACACTAAACGTATGTCTTCATCTCTCTAGCCATGTGCATAAATGACGTAAGTTACTTTGTATGGTTACAATGGCTACTTGGGTCACTGGTCTCTCCCTGGGGTGAACTCCTCCCCACTTCAGTTCACGAAAACAACAGAGGAAAGGGCTCTTCTTTAAATGGAGGCTTTAAGGGGGGCAGCCAAAACTGTTGCTAGCTGGAAGGCAATGCGGTACAGACAAAAGCCCCTCCTCCATCCGCAGCCACCTTTTAGACTCCCAGAGGATCTTGCATTTTCCCAAGTCAGGTCCTGGGCTAGGGTTCCCCAACCTTGTAGGGGAACAAACAGCCCCAAAAGGCCTCCAGACAAAGCCAGGGGTGCTGGGTGGGAGCTGGGGTGCCAACAGCCAGCCCTGCATGGAAGGGATGGGCCCTTTTCTGCTGTGACCCATCACACCTGATGGCTTCTACCACCGGCCACACCTTTGGAGTTTCCAAAGATAAACTCCACGGGGCATGCACAGTAGCCCCGCTAGTGCCTGGTACAGACCTCACTGTTGACAATATTTTTGCTTTACTTCTTCCTGCCCTCTTGAAGCTGTGAACGTGGGACTTGCTCTAGCCATAAGAATGAGCATAGTGTGTCACCCCCGAGTGGAAGCGTCATGTGCCAGTGCCAGTGCCAGCCCTCCTGCTCTGCCTCCCACGTGGGCAGCCCCCCCGATCCCTCCTGTCCACCCGTCCAGGTTCCTGAGTGACCATCCTGGGCAGAGCCCACTGTGAGCTGTGTTGGACAGGGAATAAGAGACAGACAAAGCTTTGTCATTCAGGACCACTTAGGGTTAGGGTTCCCCACAGTACAACCACAACACCACCCTTGGTCTGTGATCCCAGGCCTTACATTGACTAGCTGTATTTATTTTGTATTAAGCTCCAGCCTTGGGCAGATGGAAAGTTCATCACTAAACACAGCAGCATGGCTTGAGGTGATCACAGATCTTTTTGCAGAAATCTGAACTATTCTGAGACCACAGTAAAAATAAATCTTACCAGCTCACCACCCACATTTGTCCTGAAAACATGTTCCGTGTGACCGTGGAAAGATCCATGCATGAGCAGGCCCCACAAGATGGTGGCACAGGTAGCCACGGTTGCTCCTAGCACAGAGGGCCACTTGCACAGGTTGAGCAGCCATCCAGGGCCCAGAGCTTAAGGTTGCTCACCTCACCAGAAACATGGGTGTTGTCGGTGCTATCTGGCTTTGTCACTCTTACTGTATCAAGCCTGACTGACAGTGGGCCCCACTCTCGTCCCCCGGGAGGCCTCACAGCCAAGGCCTGTGAGAGAGCAGCCCACGCTGGCTCCACGCCTTGCAGTGGTTGGATAAGGAGTAGAGAGCGTCTCCTAATCGTCTACTGCCTGTATGGTAAAAAGCACACACAGCACCCTCACAACTGTGTGAGCCTCAGCCTGGAAACAATGCTTCATTGGGCACCTCCCAAAAACACCCTATGAGGAAAGAAGTGGCCAGTGTGGCAATGCCTGCAGGTGCAAAGGTCCAGCAGGGGGCGCCTGTTCTCCTGGCATGCTGAGCTGTGGAGTCCAAACAGCTGCTTCCACGGCCTGCCAGGGGACAGGTGGGTATCTCAGGCTGCTGGGAAGTAGCCATGGGTGGAGCATGCATGGCCTGGGGCCATGGCAGGGATGCCACTAGATTGTGTTAATTCTAAAGCCACTGTTCCGACAACATCAACACCACACAAGGCAAGCTAGAATAATGCTAAAACAGACTGCTAAAAATGTAAATAGTTAAAAATGCCAGTGTCTCCTCCATGTCCAAATAACAGCAATTGATAGAAGACTTAGCAAATCTTCCTCATGCCATCTTTTTTAAGGAATTTTGATATAGGTTTGCAACACTACAGACTCACTTTTCTGGAAGCACATAACCAATAACTCCCTTTCAATAGACAATAGGAGCAGCTTACCAGTCAGACCACTCCTGAGATGTCCCCAGAGAGCCAGGGCCCAGGGGACTCCAGCTTAGTTCCACTGTTCCTTCTCTAAAATCCAGGTGATGGCTCAGGTCAGCCTGCCAGGCCCGCTACAGTTATACGTTAACTTCTAGACCCAGAAGGTGTGGCCAACATCTGGCCATGACTGGCCTCTTGAGGACCGGCACTGGGGTGGTTATCATGGATTCAGGCCATGACTAACCCCTCAGGACCCATGTACGTTATATCCAGAGCTCAGTGCATCTTTACAGGACACATAACTCTAGAAGGTTCCAACCTCCTGTGGGAGCTGATGAGAACCAGCGAGGCTGAGATTTTGAAGGATTCTCCTCTAAAAAGCAAGAAAATTTAATTTCTTGCCATTATGTTTTCTAAAAATATCCAGAGCATAAATAGGGACCCTTTGTGTGTTCAGAAAAGTACAGTGTTGACATTTTATTTTTTATGTAAAGAAGCCATATTTACATAATACATTCATATTTTTAAGTATGTTACAGCTCCTGTAGAAAACCATTCCATTAAGACAGCAACAAGTGATCTGGATTCAATCTTTAAAATATTAAGTCAAATTAAAATGTTCTTATCAGGACTCCAATTTAATTTCACAGCCCATCTGCACAGGGGAACTGAGGAGAAACAGGAATGAAGAGTGGGCGACAAAGAGAAAGCATCCCTTCCCACACGCCAAGAGTCCAGTGCAACGATCCCTGCCACACGGTCAGCCGACCCCACTTGGTGCCACAGGGTCCAGCCTCGGCCACTCTGGGCTCAACCTTTCCAGCACGTCTGGGAGCCCAGTGAGGCTATGGGACAGTGTGCATTTCCTTCAAGGCCTCCGGAAAGTCACCTGCCACCCACTGTGACCTCTGAGGCTGAAAGGACTAAGGACTCCTTTCCCCATCATTTCAGCTGGGCCAGTGGCTGGCTAAAATCAGCGCAGCGTTCCCATTCTTCTGAAAGCCACAGCTGAAATAATGCACCAGCTGAAACCACAGTGGACAGACTGAGATGGCCTCCCTCTGGGCCTCTAGTTGGCAACTTTCTCACCCGGGGGCTCCTCTTTCTCCTTTTCCCGCTCCTTGTTCCAGTCCTTAAGGCCTTCTGGAAGTGAGGTGTCCTCATCCAAGCTGCCAGTGCCTTCCACAAATTCTTCATAGGTAGATTTTTCCGCAAATGGTCTGGGGCCCAAAAGTTCAACCATATCATTCTTATCTAATACTTCTTTTTCTAACAACAGAAGAGCAACCTGAAATATGAACAATTTTCATTAAATACAGTTACTCAGCGAAGTCTATTCAGAAATATTAATTTTTTATTTACAGGTGACCCCATTCCAAAAAAGGATTTAAGACCAATGAAAAAGATGTCTCATACATAAGGTTGCATAGTTTTAGAGTAAGATGTGCAAAATATCAAAGCAACCAATGTCCATCTGTAAGGGATACATTTCCATACTAGACATATTTCCACACATCTGCACAATGAATGCTGACCATCTATAATAAGGAGGAAGCTGGCCGGGCGCGGTAGCTCGCGCCTGTAATCCTAGCACTTTGGGAGGCCGAGGCGGGTGGATCACAAGGTCAAGACCATCCTGGCCAACATGGTGAAACCCTGTCTCTACTAAAAATGCAAAAAAATAGCTGGGCATGGTGGTGTGCGCCTGTAGTCCCAGCTACTTGGGAGGCTGAGGCAGGAGGATCGCTTGAACCCGGGAGGTGGAGGTTGCAGTGAGCCAAGATTGTGCCACTGCACTCCAGCCTGGGCGACAGAGCGAGACTCCTTCTCAAAACAAACAAACAAAAAAAAAAAAATAGGAGGAGGCTGTGTATGTTCTATATACATCTCAGAGATACACACTTCAATTAAAAAAACAAGATGTTCAGTGTGCACAGCATCTTACGTTTGCTTTTCTGAGGTGATAGGAATGTATCTCTTTATGTGCATTAAAGCAGAATAGGCAGCCAAGTGCGGTGGCTCACACCTGTAATCCCAGCACTTTGGGAGGCCGAGGTGGGCGGATCACCTGAGGTCTGAAGTTCGACACCAGCCTGGCCAAAATGGCGAAACCCCGTCTCTACTAAAAATACAAAAATTAGCCAGGCACAGTGATGGGTGCCTGTAAGCCCAGCTACTCAGGAGGCCGAGGCAGGAGAATGGCTTGAACCCAGGAGGCAGAGGTTGCAGTGAGCCGAGATCGCGCCATTGCACTCCAGCAGCCTGGGCAACAGAGCAAAACTCGGTCTCAAAAAAAAAAACAGACTAGGCAGGAGCCATTAGCTTAGGGCTTTTTCTGTACCCAGAACCCATCCATACACAAACTGGAACTTAACCTAGAGGCATTCTTTGTAACTAACTTCAAATTAAGCTTCTACCAATCATAAACAGCCAACCAGCCAACTGTGGCAGAACTTGGGACCATGCATTGGACCACACAAATAAGGCAAATGCCCAGCAGTAGCCAATCAAGCAGTCATGCACCACTAACGACGTTTCAGTCAATGATGGGCCACATGCAGATGGTGGTCCCGTAAGATTATAATACCTTATTTTAACTGTACCTTTTCTATGTTTAGATGTGTTTAGATACCATAGTGTTACAATGGCCTGAAGCATTCAGTACAGTCACATGCGAGCAGGTATGCAGCCTAGGAGCAATAGGCCACACGACACAGCCTAGGTGTGCGGCAGGTGTAGCGCACTCTGATGCCTGCACGACGACAAAATCAACTGACAGCAAACTCCTCAGACCGTATCCCCATCATTAAGCAACACATGACTGCAGTTTCTTTCGTTGCTTCTAGGCTCAGCCTACAAAAGCTTGCTGCTCATGCTGCTGGAGCAGAGCTCTGAACTTCTAATTCTGAGGGCTGCCCAATTCCCAAACTGTTCTTTGCTCAAATAAACTTATTTGTTAAATTTATTTTGTCTAAAGTTTCTTTTAAACGGTACATAAAAAATATATGGCCACGCGCAATGGCTCACACCTGTAATCCCAGCACTTTGGGGCGGCGGATCACCTGAGGTCAGGAGTTCGAGACCAGCCTGCCCAACATGGTGAAACCCTGTCTCTACTAAAAATACAAAAATTAGCCTGGCGTTGTGGCACCTGCCTGTAATCCCAGCTACTCAGGAGGCTGAGGCAGGAGAATTACTTGAACACAGAAGGCGGAGGTTGCAGTGAGCCAAGATGGAGGCACTGCACTCCAGCCTGGGCAACAGAGGGAGAGTCTGTCTAAAAATAAACAAACAAACAAATAAATAAATAAATATATATATATATAAAAAAATATAAAACAAGGGCAGAGATACAAAATGAAGGCAGGAAGGTTAATGTGACAGTAGTTTACTTTGAAGTTCTATTCATTTGTTACGGCTGAACCATAAATTTGACACTACACGTTTTAACAGCCTACAGAAAAAGGGACCCCCACCGGATTACACACATGGAAGTGTGACGGTATCATGAGAAGAGGGAACAGTGTTTATGTTAGATCATACACCTAGTGTAAAGAAAATTAAGCAGTTTAAATTATAAGTTGATCTCATAAAATGACTTTTTTTTTTTTTTTTTTTGAGACAGAGTCTTGCTCTGTCACCCAGGCTGGAGTACAATGGCGCGATGTTGGCTCACTGCAACCTCTGCCTCCCAGGTTCAAGTGATTCTCCTGCCTCAGCCTCCCCAGTAGCTGGGATTACAGGCGTCCACCACCACGCCCAGCTAACTTTTTGTATTTTAAGTAGAGATGGGGTTTCACCATGTTGGCCAGGCTAGTCTCAAACTCAGCCCCTCAAGTACTGGGATTACAGGCATAAGCCACTGCACCTGGCCAGACTTATTTCTTGAGATAACTCCTTACTCTGAAATTTAATCTATTTGTAGTTTGCAATAAATGTTATGTTTTTAAAGATATAAAATTATGAAAGTTTTGTCTTTTCAGTTTTTAAAAATTTTATTATAAAATGCTTCAAATAGGTACAAAAGTGGAAAGAATGGATAATCCCCATGTAACCACTATCAACAGTGATCAATTTAGAAACATTCTTGTTTCAGCTCTCTAGATTATTTTTAAGAAAATCCCAGATGTCATATCATTTTATCCATATATATATATTTTGTCTATATCTCTAAAAGATTAGGATTGTTTAGAAAACCAGAATACTATAATGCTCTGATTTTAAAAATATATTGTCTGCATATACGTAAGGGAAAAAAGCTTTAGGATTCATTCTTAGGCCATTTTTAATTCTCAATTTGCTTATACACACACACACACACACACCATAGTTGTGGGTGATAACTTACATTTCAATAATTTAATCCAATATATAAAAAATATATTATATATAACATACACTATATATTATATATTATATATTATATTATATATATTATATTGTATATTATATATTATGTATTATATTATATTATATATTATATTATATATTATATCTTATAATATATAATCTATATTACATATATTATAGATTATATAATATATAATATATAGATTATATATTATAGATTATATATTATATAAATATATATTATAGATTATATATACATTTTATATATTATATATATTATATATATACTTATATATAAAATATATAATTATATATATATATTTTTTTTTCCCCCTGAAACAGGGTCTTACTTGTCACCCAGGCTGGAATGCAGTGACGTGATCACAGCTCACTGTAGCCTCTAGCCTCAACTTCCTGGGCTCAGGTGATCCTCCCACCTCAGCCTCCAAGTAGCTGGGACTACAGATGCACACCACCATGCCGGGCTAATTTTTTATATTTTTAGTAGAAACGGGGT